>NC_071389.1:183600524-183905686 GCF_022682495.2 Desmodus rotundus | reverse complement strand
CTTCTTTCCAATTTGGATGCCTTTTATTTCTTTTTCTTGTCTGATTGCTGTGGCTAGGACTTCCAATACTATGTTGAATAGAAGTGGTGAAAGTGCCCATCCTTGTCTTGTTCCTGATCTTAGTGGAAAAGCTTTTAGTTTTTACCCATTAAGTATGTGTTGGTTGTAGGTTTTTCATATATGGCCTTTATTACATTGAGGTATGCTCCCTCTACTCCCACTTTGCTGAGTGTTTTTATCATAAATGGGCTCAAGACATTTTTTCTTATGCAGGGCTTGCAAGCTACAGCCCTCAAGCCCAACTAGGCCACCACCTGTTTTTGTAAATAAAGTTTTATTAGAAACACAACCCTGTGCATTTGTTTATAAATTGTCTATAGTTATGCTAGTCCTCCAGTGGCAGAGTTGAGTAGTGTGACAAAAACAGTATGTCCCACACAACCGGAGGTATTTACTCTCTGGCCCTTTATAGAAAACCTTTGCAAACTACTGGCCTTATGAATTACTACTGATGGGGTGGTTGAACTAACTTTGATCAAATGTCTCTATACTGACTTGGATGAGGCTTTTTAAGATAAATAACGATTCATTCTGGACAATATGATTTCAACTCTTACTGTTTCTAATTTCTACCACCAGAGCAAATTGTTTTGCAAAGAGTTGTGAGATTAAATCCAAGAAAATTCTTTCTATTGTGCAGTTGATCAAGGCAATGATAATAATACTAATAATTAAAATGATAACTGCTCAAGCATTCTTTGAGCAATATACATCCATGTGTTAAATATTATATATTATTTGATTTAATTCTCACAATACCCTATGAGATAGAAATAATCATTTCATTTTATGGAGAAAGAAACTGAAACCTAGAAAGGTTAATGACTTGCCCAATATCACTGTTGAATCCTCCTCTTACCCTTCCAATCTAGAACAGCCTCTGGCACAGAGTAGAAGCTCAATAGATATATTTTGAATGACTAAGTGACTGATCAAATGCAACTGTTTTGTAAACTCTAAAATGCAAAAACCTTAGGTATTGGTTATGCAGTCATTAAAGATGGCAACTCAAATCTATGAGTATATTTTATTAACATGGAACTAGTTTGGGTTAGAGAATAGCATGTAGTGTATGATGTAGCATGTAGTGTTTCTTTTCGATTTGTAGAAATTATTAAAATGTTCAAAATTATACTTGAAATGCTTGGGGGAAAGTCTAGGGGCTTATGGACTGTTTACTAGTAAAACTATAATTTGACAAAAATGAACATTTTAGGCATATTTAAAACCAAGTTTTCTGTTGAGTTTTGTTACTATATAAATGGAAAATGATGTTTTCTTCAAAAGATGACTCAACCAAAAAAAATAATGGTATGGTGGTATATAATTTTATGAATAGCAGTAAATCTTTGTGGAATAAGATCCTAATCTTTTTATGAAGACATGGGGCATGCTTCTAGATGCTGATTAGCTATATGCAGAAACTACACAGAATGGTAAGTATTCTAGTCATCTGTTCTAATTAAAATTTAAATTGAAATCTGGGTTCTAATGAAGAGAAGCTTAGTGTTGGTCCTGTGGGAACTCTTCAGAGGGTAGGAGGAAAAATGCACAAAGGCAAATAAGGATTTCACACAGACATTTTCTTCCCGTGTGTTTTATTTAAGCATAAAATTTATATAGGGACACGTCTTTCCTTGATGGAAGCCAAACACTGTCCTTTTGACATGGACACTCTTAAAGTTATGTCATATCCCAGTAGCATGGCCCCAACTATGTCACTGTGGAGACATTGGCATTATCCCTCTGACACCATGTCTCTGGAAAATTAGGTGACAGCTCAGCTCTACCCAAGCACTGAATTCATAACTACCAATTTGGGGCATGTGATCTGGCTCAGACAGAGCTCAATGTCAAAAGTTACTGCTGTGTTGAAGAGAAAAATGTGGGGGATACTAAAGAAGGAATAAAACTTAAAACTCTATACAATTCTTATTGGAACACTTTAAAAATTAATTCTGTTATGTCAAATTATTTTGCAACGTCCCTTTAAGAGATGTGTGTTAACCACCACACACAAGCGTACACGCAGAGATTGCATTCAGGGGGGTAATTTATTCAAAACATTGACAAGAAGTAAAATGTACAAAATAAAGACATTTCAAAGGAAGGGTATAAAAAATGGTGATTTCTTACTAAATGTGTTCTTGTCATAAACACAACATAAGTGTAGGAAATGAAAAAATTGAAAAATCCATTTTTAGTATTTTAAAAGACTTATATTCATGCCATTTCAAAAACAAGACATTTGAATCAAATCCAACTATTTTTTTAAACCCTGAACTTCATTTATTGCTAAAACATGATGCTAAGTGTGTCATCCCTCTGTCTTATAGAATATTTCCTGCCACATTTCTCTACATTTATTCTCTTGAATTAATTGGGGAAGAGAAATTGATTCTCTATTCGGGATGCCTTCTTAGCCAAGAACAAAGGCATTTCACCTAGTGCAGCATATCTGAAGGCAGAGCAGTTCTAGAAAGGTAAGGAATACTGCATTAGCACCTGTCTGTTGGACACTGGGAGTGGCAGGGGGTGTGCCAGAGAGGGAGCTCGCAGCTAATCTATGGCGAGCGATAGACAGCATCTTCTCCTGACTGTCCCTCAGTGCTGTGTGGAGAGGGGGCTGGGAGATGACCATCTCCCCAGCAGCACTTAAAAGGAGGAGCATGCCGAAAAAAAAAACCAGCACACAAAATAACAAGGGCAGATCTGACTGGGACTACCAGTGGAGTTTGATTAAAATGTACCAAAATTGTAATTTTTCCTTCTCTACTTAACTGTGAGACGCAGTCAGTGTTGCTTAATGTCAATGCTGTTAATGAAGTTGTCAGGCATGTCACTTTCATTGAATACCAACTTTATGAAGAAACTGATACTACAATTACCTCCAGCTCTATACAATTAAATTCATCAAAGTATGCCCAGGCTTCAGACTGTGCCAGATCTTTGAAGAAATTCCCTATGGCTTTGGAGTCTGCCTCTTCAGAACAACTCAACAAGCCTGGTGAAAGACCAAGCTTAAAACAGTCATAGAGAATAAAAATTTACTGAGCCAACAGGAAATTAGAGAATCCCTCTCCGCGTGAGGAAAACCAGCCTCATTCACAGGCTTTGTGGCACTTTTTGAGGCCCTCCAGGACTCTGTGTCCCTACTATCTGCCTTCCGGCCACCGTGAAATCGAATTCCACCATTTTCCTTTCTTCGTTCATTCATTCCTTTATGCTCGCATTCAAAAACATTATTACTTCTGTAATATTAAAAATTAATTAATACAAATTAATACATTAACATAAAGTAAGACATGATTTCTGAATTAATATTGGACTAAGCATTGCAGGTGATAAAAAAAGAAGAGCAGATCTCCGAGAACTGGAAATTTTAATAGGGTAGGAAGACAGGGGCGTAAATAGCTAACATCAACCTCCAAGGTGAAAAGTGATAAGCTCTGCAAGGAAGATAAAGTGTTATGGGCTAGAATTCAGGTGGGAAGATAAAGGAAGGTTTGAGGCTGAGGGTGCATCTGAACTAGCTTTCAAGAGTGGATAATATTTGAATATTGGGAGTACTTACAAAGCTTTCTCCTTGGAACTCTCTGATCTTTACATGGCTGGCTCCTTCTTGATATTTATTTAGAGATCAAACATCATCCACTCAGAAATACCTTTCCCTGAACACCCAGTGAAAGGATACCCCCCACACCCACAACTCACTTTCTACCACATCATCCTAGCTTATTATCTTCATAGCACTTACCGCTCTCTGAAATTCTTGTACTTATATATTTACTGTTTTCACTCATTACAATACGATTTTCAAGAGAGTAGATATCATGTCCCACTTGATTAATGCTGTATTCTCAGGAACGAGAATAGTGACTGGCCTGTAGCAAAGGCTCAAACATGGGAAGCATGAAGTGATTGAAAGGGCCGAGGGAAAGAAGACTCCAGGTGCAGGGAAGAAGCTATGCCATGGTGAAGAGCCTGGTTCACGTGCACACGCACAGGAAATGGTCAAACAGGTGTAAGGTCCTGGTGGAAAATGCATTCCAAAGGGTAGATTGAGGCAGATGTTGAGCGTGTCAAATGCCAGTTTAACAAATTAGTTTTTCTTTCCCTTGTAAGTGGGAAGCCACCGATTTCGGAATAGGAAAGTCACTCAGAAGCAGAATTAAAAAAGCTTGGACTTGCAGCTGTGTCCTAAATAAAAGGGCAGGCACTGAATTCTAGAAGAATAGTTAGAGAACTATTGAATAGTTTGAAGAAATTGGATTAATTACTTTAGGGAAAAACTATGGAACAATGATTCATCCTCAATACCTGTATGCATTAGAGTCTCTAATGTTTCTCCCAGGAATTAAGTAAAAACTGTTTCAAAAACAGCATTTAATAGCAAAAAGACATGGGATGAAGAAAAGGAAAAAGAGAGGAAGGGAGGGTAATCCTGGGACCTTTATATCCAAGGAGTCCAGAGCTGGTCGGACTCCTTGCTTGGGCTGAGAAACACGTAGGCCCTGGGGCCTGCAGGCAGGAGGAGGGGACGTTGAAAACACTTCCACATTGTTTCTAGACCTGGCCCTGTGTTTAAGGTGAGGAAAACTGACTTGGGTTCTGGTATACTTTTCCTTGTCTTGTTCATTCTTTAGGACAAAGAAAACACCATTCCACAGCACACTAGCCACCCCGTGTCTACTGTTAGATCACATACTCTGAAACCTCTTTCTCATATTTCGGTGTCTCCTTGAGAAGATCTGAATGTGTAGCAGACTGTGGGTCCTGAAGCCAGACCAAGAGGGTTCAAATTCTGGCTCCACTACGTTGTCTGCCCTTGGACAAGTTATCTGAATGCTCCATGCCTCAGTTAACTGTAAAATTGTGATGATAATAGTAGTGCCAATAACATAGAACTTTTGTGAGAATGAATGAGCTAAAACACACAAAATACTCAGAGAAGTACCTGGCAAAAAGAAAATAGAATTAGTATTTTATTAAAATTAAAATATTTTAATATTAAAAGTAAAACTTATTTATTACTATTAATATTCTTATTATTGCTCCTCATTGCATTAATAGCATCTAGCATATTCCTCACTGGGTACTCACTATTGCTCATTAATATTAATGAAAAAAGTATGGCTTCCGTTTATGTTCTGTTGTTAATAAAGAAAGATCCTAGTAAGCTATGTATTTGTCAACTTTCATAAAGCCAGAGGTCTGTTTGGGATAGGAGGCTAGCTTCAATAATTTTCCTATGAGGTGACCAGGTTGCTTTGTTTCCCACGAGTGACACAGTTCGGTAGCCATGGGTATATGTCATCGTCACTACCATCATCATCACCATGCTAGTTACTGTGTATTGAGCACTCACAAGACACCAGAAATTTCTGTTTGATACAAATAGTTAATAAGCATGTAGTGAGTGCCAAACATTGTCTTGAGGCTTAGGAACGTAACAGTAAACAAAACTAATTTCTTATCCTCAAGATGTTAGTGCGGTACTTTCTAAATGTGGTTTCATTTCATCTTCCCCAAAGTGAGGATGCATTATCACTGCCCTTTTATTGCTGAGAGGTTCGAGGCTAGCATAGCTATTAATATGTGAAAAATCATACAACTATTAGGTGGTGGATGTAAGATATTACTCCAGGACTAACTTCAAAGTGTGTGTTCTTTCTCATAACCTACACTGCTTCCTCAGCTTCTTGGATCTATAAAGTAACAAATATTCTTTCATAAATGCCTATAGCTTATGTTAAATGAAAGCACCTTTATTTGAAGTTCTGTCAAATTGACACTTCTGAGAAAAATACAATATAAAATTGGGCTACAGGTTTATCCAGATAGAAATCCAATAAAACACTTCTAGATCTCTCTTAGCAAATATTTTTTTTATCAATATGCAAGCATTTAGGTATTATTGACTATGAAAGTGGTGTCAGGTTGTTTGGGTTGTGATAGAAAGCCAATATAAAGAAGCTTAAGCAAAAAGAAAGGGGCCATATCTGGTTCACATAACTATAGGAGGGATTGATGGATGCAGGTGTCTCGGGATCCAGGTGCTCAAAATATATCATCAAGTCTTATTCTCGCTACTCCTGGCTCTACTTTCTGCCCTATTGGCTTCAGTTTCAGGCAGGAAACTCCTCTTGTGGTTACTTGTCTTTCAGCTCATGATCCCATTGAAATGGGATCCTCTTATTTTATGGCTCTGGCTAAGCTCCTAAGGAAGACTATCTGAACCAGTGTGGGTCATGTGTTCACCAGGTTTGGGAGATGAGGCACTCTGATTCCAGATCATGTGCATACCTGGACTTAATAGGCCAAGCTGGATTTTTGTGGAATGCTGGAGATCTAAACATCCCTCAGAGAAAGAAATGCTGGAACAGCGTGGATCCAGTAGAGTTAGGAAAATTTGAAGCTTCACAAGACGGAGAGCAAGGAGACAGTGACAAGCCCAATGGAGGCTCACCCAAAGAAAAGCCACAGTTAATCACTAGAAGAAAAGATTAATGTGGTCACTGGTAATTTCACTATTTTGCCACAAGGTTTAAATTACTCATCTGAAACTTAAAACTGGAAAATTTATGAGGGATTAACATTTCGCTGGAGTGATAAATAAATGCTGGAAATAACCTTTCAAATGTAAACATATGTTCCATCTGGGTTAGGCCATAAAACAGTTGCACTAAGAGAATTTTTTTTTTTTTTTGCAAGTTGCTGGAAACTTGCACCCTTGCAAATTTTCAATCTTTCCCAAAGCAAATTTTCTTCTTATATGAGTTTATGGCCAAATTGAAGAAAACACCTAAGTGATAAATATTAGGGACTCTTTAGGTTCATGCTTTTTCTTTTCATTTCCCTATTTTCCCATCCCCCCCCACCCTGCTTTCCCATTCTCTTCCCTTCTTCTTTTCTGCCTTATCCCAATGCCACTGTCAATAACACTTGACCTACTTAACCATGCATAAGCCCCTGCCATTATGCAGGGCGATATCACATAGAACAGAGCTAAATCTTTCCCTAGAAAGATTTCCAATCGAAGGCCATATCAAGGTATGATTTTGTTAGAGAACTGATGCCTGTCCAGATGACAAAGTTTGCTTCCATGTGGAGGAGAGAAGAAAGAAAACGGACAAACAATTTCTGAGCACCTCCTATGCACTAAACATTGTTATTTGGTTTGTCTATGCTCTCCCCAGCTTCCATGAGCCAGATATAGTCATCATTTTGCAGACAAGCACATTGGTCAAGAAAGCGCTAAGTAACTTGAGTCAAGTCACCCAGAGAGCAAAAGCAAAAAATTGAACCAAGAGTGTCTGATTGCAGAACCCTTGTGTTTTTCCAAGTCCAATTACTGATTTTGTGAATCCAACGCTATTTTCTCTTCAGTCTTTCTCCTACATTGTTCTTTAATTCCCACTTCAATTTCATCCATAGTAGCTACTTTCAGCTATCATTGGCTTCCTCCTGCATTACAGCAACAGCATTTTAACTAATCTCCTTGACACCTCTCTTGCTCTCCTTTATTCCATTCTCCATGTTTCCTAGTGAACATTCTCAATATAAACCTGCTCACGTTGTCTATCCTTAAACCCGTAAGAGGCTCCCAGAACCCACAGGATTAAGTCCAAACTCTACCATGATCTGACCCTCACCCACCTCCTCAGCTCCATCTTTCACTCCCCTCATTTATGTTCCAGCCACATTGAATTTTTTCTAGGTTCTTAGCTGGAACATGCTCATTTTGCCTACCAGTCTTAGTACTTGCTGTTTGCTCTGCTGCCTCCTATTTTGTCTTTATTTTGCTGATTTCTTTTAAATGTCACTCCCTCTGGGAAGCTTTTCCTGAACTCCTAGACTATGTTGGATTCTGTTTAGCACCATGCATTTGCTTAGCATCACGCATCTCTCTGGACAGAGTGTTTCTCCCATCACAGACTATATGCCCAGGGAGGGCAGGCAGCAAGGCAGTCTTGCCCACCAGTGACTCCCTAATGCTTAGTGCAGTGTCTGACACTCCCCAGTGGGCACTCATTTTATATTTGTCAAATGGTCAATTAATTCAAGTCATGCTCCTTGCCTGTCAGTTACCCTTCTTTCTAAGTTACCCAGTTACCCAGTAGAAGTGTATACATACATGAAATAATTATGCAAAACTACATTATCAAATAATATTCACTGTGATACAGCCACAAAATACTAAATGAATAATAAAGAGCAATATACCATAATTAAGTAGCTTATACAATTACTTATTCACCCTTGTGGTAAAAGAGCATTTGTTAGATTATATGATGTACATAATGCTGTGTCATGTACTGAGGATATAAAGACATCATTTCTCCAGAGCCCAGAAGTCTACTTACGGATGTAGGACTTTTACACAAAATAAGTAAACAAAATGGGAACTATTGTAATAATTGTCTCAGAAGCCAGAGCAGAGGAAAATCAATGTTGGCTGGCATGTCAGGGAATCTGGACAATCGGTGGGCCCTGATGGATAGTTAGGATTGGAGGTTCAGAGGGAAGTGAGGAAGGTACCCCGGGTGAGGAAACAGCATGATCAACAACAGAGTTAGAGACAGGAGGCTGAGTGAGCAGCACTGTAGTGTTTGAGTGAGAAGTGAGAGACAGAATTAGGCAGACAGGAAGAAGTTGTGTTTTATAGAGCCATGCAGCCAGACCGAGGAGTTTGTACTTTGTGCTAGAGAAGGCATTTAGGAGTTTCTTGTTATGGATGTGATATAAAAATATTGTTATTTCCAGAAAGATGGAATCCTTGGGTCTTTCAGAAACACCCAGGTATTTCTTGTTTTGCACTCCTACCAACCTCTTGATCAGTATATAATTATTGGGTTGGTACTTTTATTTCCCACTAGACTGTAACTTCCTTGAACAAGAAAGGATGCAATTTTGTTTTACATCCGCAGTGTCTAGCACATTGCCTGGTATATATAATCGGCATATAATACATACTTGTGGAGTGACTAACTGATAAGAGGAATTCATTAAGAAGCCATATAGGCATCAAGGGGTTATACGATTTAAAATTAGGGAAAAAGAGATAGAAGAGATCAGTCAGTTGCTGACAACAAACTAGGCATGACAGGGTCAATACTTGGAGTAGTTGTAGGCGCCGACAGGAGAACTGTCTGAAAGAACTGTAGGTACCACACTTGGTAATGTATGGACTGCAGAGTCTAGTTGAGGAAAAGAAGTAAAAAGCTGATGTAAAATGCTGAATACCTGCAATGGATGGAAATGAGAAATTGAAAGGAAGCAAAGAGGATGATCTTTCCTCGAGGCATGTCAAGTTTATGGTAGCCCAGAGAAACAGGAAAGATCTTGATTGAGAAGTCAGGGTTAGAGTTCATCCTTCAAATCAGCTTTTGAATAGAATGAGGAATAGTTCCCAATGATTCTCATTTGGGACCTTATCAAACTTTTACAGCAGAACAATCAAAGCAATGCTGTGTAATTGTTACATTATAGAAGAGGATATATAAAAATATCTTCATAACATAATATTAAATAGAATCTACTGAAAACTCATAACCCAAATACTGATTTTTTTTCCCCCTATGGTCATTGTGATTATAAGAAATTTTGGGCTTTGATTTTGCTTATCTAATTTCTAAAAATTCTCTAAAAAACTATAAATGCTTTCCAAGTAGTTATAATGAATCCTGATCCTATTATAAAGTGGTTAAAGTGTTAATTTAGTACATGGTCTATGTTTTCTGAAATTACCTTAGGGCAGGATTCCAATTTTGGAGCCACATATATATACATGAGAACAAAACCACCTATTTGTGAAATGTGGAGGTGAAAAACACATCAAACTATCCAGTCTTTATGACCACAGTGCTTCTTCTGTACAATATTATTTTCAATTACATCCTCAAGTGGCACTTTTATTTTATAATTTAAGATAGCACACTAGATTATATATATATGTATATATATATATATATATATATATGTATATACACCTGAGAGTAGCTTTACTGCATCGTAATCCATGGAAATAAATCCTGCCTCTTTCCACTCCAGTGTATTTATCTTGCAAATCTCCGTTAACTACACAGAGGCATTATGCATATGAGAAGTGGCATTTGTTTTTTATTACCACTTGATTGGAAGTCACTCAGGCTTTCCCTGAATACTGGTTTTAGCATACAATATGTAAAATGGAATCTTTCCAAATCCCATCCTCTCCCTGCTTTAGTGTGGGCTTGCCTGTTGCTCACCCTGCAATTCCTCTTTCTCAGTTTCCAAATACCCTCCCACTGGCCCCTGGTAGAACAGCTCCAGGGAACAGTATCTTCCCATCAGTTTAGCGAGCACCTAGATTTCTTAAGCAGACCTTTTGGTTGGGAGCAACTGTGAACACCAGTGACTCACACATTCATAATTATGTGCACACAGGGGCTCTCCACCCTGCGTTTGTGTGTTCACCTCCTGTTGTGTTGAAGTCATAAAGAGAGGATGTTTTCCCATTTTCCAAACCCAAAGCAACCTGCTTGGGGCAGCCCTTGCGCATCCCTTTCGTAGGTTTCTGTTTTCTCTGGCCCGCTGATACCTCTGGCTTTCAACCAAGGTTTAACCATAAGACTCCCACCAGAGCCCTTAAAGAAGAAAGGTTACCAGCATGAGTACACTATATTAATAAATGAAACCCAACCTTTTAAAAATTACGCTGTCAGGAAAATCCATTAGGCTGTAAAAGGGTTGAAGTAAACATTAGATTTTAATATCTACTGCTGCTTAGATTTTTTTGAACTGAAAAATCCCTGGTGAGCACTTAAAACTTCATTACTCCACTGAAAGGTTGTGAAAGGCTCTTTAAAGGTTTTCAATTTTGTTGAAGTCTAGAGGTTATTACAGCTGGAAAGAATACAAACCCTAATATTACAAGGAATGAAAGGAATGAAATTTATGTTCTCATCTTCCCTGCAGTCTAATCCAGGTCTATTAGATTCATTGGTAAAAATTAGGGCAGGTTGAAAACTTTTTTACAGGTTTGATTAAAAATAATATTTGGACCTGTGAAAAGTATTGCTGTCTGCATCAGACTCAAGGAAATGCTCTGTCGCCTAGTGATTTCAAGTTCAACCTCTGCTTAAGGCCCCTTAAGCAGTTTCGAAAATTAGAGCAAAGCACACTTACAAATACAAAACTTGGTGGTGATGTTATTTTTTCATGACTTTTCAAAAAAGGTTTCTATTGTTTATAATGGGAGAAATTTGTCTTAGTTCCTTCCTTCCTTCCTTCCTTCCTTCCTTCCTTCCTTCCTTCCTTCCTTCCTTCCAACTTGGTATTGATATTATTTAAGCAGGTAGTGTTAGATGCTTTGTGCATTTCCTATTCTTATTTCAAAGACCACCTTGACTTTCTCCAGTCAGTCTCCATACTGTGAAATGGCTTTGAGCTTGATGTAACATTATTATCCTTATGTCCTTCCATCCATTCATCCATCTACCCATCGGTCCAACAAGCATGATGGTCTCTGTGCTGAGTGCTAGGGAGTCATGGAAAGATTGCTAACTCTTGTGAGGTGAGCAAGTTAACAAGTTATTGCACAGAATGAAGTGAAGAGTGCTATTCTGGTTGATGTTGAAGGTGTGTCCAAAGAACAGTGAACTCTCAGGGTAAAAACCTAACTTTCATGGGCTGATAGGAAGGTTTATTTGAGGAGAAGATAGTTGAGTGGGGGTTTTAAAGGATGAATCATAGATTGAATGGGACAAAGGGAATGTGGTAAAGGAAATGTTACACTTAGAAAGGCACACAGTTATGTAAAAGCACAGCATCTCGTTCAGGCTCAGGATGGGCTGGTGTGGAGGCATGGCATGAGATGAGTCTGGAAAAGTGATCTGGAATGAACGGTGAAAGACTATTGTTGAGAGGTATACAGGATAGAGCAAAAGTAGGTTTACAGTTGTTTGTATGAAAAATAATACAATAATTAATAAACAATAATACAAGAATAAATGGTGTTTCCCATACTCACAACTGTAAACCTACTTTTGCTCTATCCTGTATACCTCTCAACAATAGTAGATTTGATTTGGTTGGGTTTACAAAAAAAACCCTGTATTTGATTGGGTAAGGAAACTTTATAATTTGTCTTGAATTATAAATGTTATGATACATATAAAAAATTGAAAATTTAGAGAACTTTAAAGGAAAAAAATTGAAAATCATTCATGATCTCATCAAGCAGTAGAAATCATTGCTAATATTTTGGTGTATTTCTTTCCAATGTTTTTCTTCCATGCTTTAAAAAATATTTATTTTTGATACAGTTGAAATCAAATAATACATATAATTCTATATACTGCTTTTTCAAATAACATTATAACATACATAATTCTTTATTATCCTTCCTTCAAAATCATATTAATGCTCACATCATAATATACCACAATGAATAAAAGCATGCCTTAGTTGGTAGATTTAAAAAAAAATGTTTTTGACATGATAAACAATGCTGTTATGACCATTTTTACATAAATATTTTTCTAATTTTTATTTTCCTAGGTTTATTGATCAGATAAGGTATACAAGCTGCTCAGCTCAGTAGTTGGATCAAATATCAGCAATTATGGTCATAAGTGTAACCATTGGGTAAAAAAAGTAAAAATACTTTTGAGGTCCCTGATATACATCATTAATTTTTTTCAAAATTAATTCAATGATTTGTTCTGTAAGAGATAATATGAGAGCCCCTCCTTCATTTTGTCTTTACCCACAGTGAATATTATCCCAAAATCCGCTTTGCTAATTTGATAGAGAAACATAGCAAGCCATTGTTTTCATTTATATGTCTTGAATAGCAGTGATCCCAAATATTAACTCAGTGTTTATTGACCTTTGCATTTCTTCTTCTGTTTTCATGTTCTCTGAGTATTTTCTGCAAAGGGTTTGGAAAGCGCTGCTGGAATACGAGGACGTTATCCAATTGGCAACGGGCAGTCACCAAAGCTTTTAAAGTTTTTGTAGTTACACAAAACTGACCATCTCAGCATTATCATTTATTGCTCTTTATTAGCTCCATAATAACACTCTTCACATATGGTTTTAAGAGGCATGATGGTAATAAAAATAATAACATGATAATAATAATAGCTGCTACTCATTACACGCCTACTATGTCCCAGCATTTTCTAGGCATTTCCAATATTATTTTAATTAATTCTCACCACACTCTAAATTAGGTATTATAATCACTGCACCATAGCCTGAAGTTTAGGAGTGCCCATTATTCGTAGTCCCCCCTCCTCATTCTACCCATTAGTGAGCTAATACAAGGGTCATGATTAGCCTGCAGTAATATTTCCAGACAACTCTAAGGATATATTTGGGATCTGCCATGGGGGGGTTAAATGCCTAACCATAACATATACGACATATAAATGATTTTTACTCTGTTTATTCATAACTACACAAACTGATTTCAAGAATGCTACTATTATTGAACCTATTTTATAAAGAGAGATGATTTAATGGATGAACATTTTGGAAAATCCTAGTAAAGTCATTGGGTGATTAGGCTGTTTAGGTGTGGGGAGCTTCTATGATTTCCCCAAGGAATTTCTTGTCAATTTTAAGGAAGATTATGCGGTATATCTCCAGTTTGAAGGGAGACTGGACCTTATCTAATTCAAGCAATGCAGAAGAAGGAGAAGGTCTCACAATATGGGCTTTGAATTATGTTTTATTCTTCAGCATGTAATCATTTCTTGACTAAAAAAATATATATGTATATATTGGTTCCTATTAGGGGTTGTAAATGGGTACATTCCTGAAATTTGTCTTCATAGAGGAAGAGAAAAGCACAAATAATCTCACAATTCCTTTAGAACTTTAAATGTAATAAATGATTGAAGGAAAACTCCAGGAGGACATAAAGGAGTAGTAGAGAAGACAGCTCAGAGGCAGTGATGTCCAGCCTGAGTTTCGAAGGATGGGTTGGAGATAGCCTGACGTGTGTTAGAGAGAAGGTGTCCCAGGAAGAGTTCCGGAACTAGAAAAGAAAATGTGGAGGGTTTAAGAAACTGAAAAGATCAGTGTGGTTGGAAGCCAGGTTACGGGGGGAATAAAATGGAGAGTTGAAAAGGAAATCGATCACGCAAGCCCCTGTGGGATATTAACACTTTCATATTTTGTTCTAAGTACAATGAGATATTCATGATTTTTTTTTAAAAACCAGAGGAGTGAAGAATGGCTGCACCATTAAGTACATATGTAGGTGAAAGAAGTGGTACTTGGCAGAAAATGAGAAAGGAATCTCATTTAAAGAGCTTTAAAACAAATACTGTGATCAAACTTTCCAAACATAATGAGCACCAATGGCTTAAGAAAGATTTTTTTTCTTGCATGTTGCTGCAGGAATGAGAGTCCATCTGGCAGATGTTGATGTTTCTGGGAAATTATAATAAGCTATAGAATAATCGATAGGCAGACATCAGGAGCATGGGATTTCTTTTATAGCTGTATGTGTACTGAGGTAGAGGGCCTGAACTCGATTCTGCTGGCCATTGGGGGACATTGAAAGTTTGTAGGCAGCAAGAGGACATACATGGTCCAGTGTGTTCTAGCAACACAACTCGAGGTGATGAGGAAATGAGTTTATGGAAGACTGAGCCTTCAGTGGGGAGGTTACTGTAGGTGTCCAGGCAAGAGAGGGTGAGATTTGGCTAAGACACTGGGGTGAATTTCTTTTATGTATTCCTGAGATAATGGGTGTTCTTCTAAAATGTGGTCATGAATGGGAAAAATGTTGCCATTTATGAATGATTAGGACACACGATCTACAAAGAACCTAAATAAATGTTCTTTTTCCAAGGAGCTGGTTTGCCTGTGAATCAATCTTGTTGGTCAGTTTTTATACTATTTATTAGTTGTATCAGCAGATATAAATCAAGTATAAATTACCATATAGCTTTGGATACTGGAGTCATAATTGTTTACCTGAAACAAGGAGCAGGAAAGGTAATTACATTATTATTACTCTCTTTGCACAACCAAACTCAAAGTTCTCGTCAACAACAGCTTCCATATGACTGCCAAATATTCTCCAGTTTTTGACAGGGCAGACTTCAAGTATGGACTGTCAACACAGCCGTGAGGGGTGAAAGGGAGGTATCTTTTCTAAGCAGAGCGACATGTCTGAGGTCTGAATTCTCTCACTATTTTGCTCTCGGCATTGTTTTTCCTCCGTGGTCCCTTTAGAATAGGAATATATATGGTGGGGAAAATGACTGGTTTGAGTTTCTAGTATATAAAGGTAGTGAGTTAATAAGATTGCTTTTCTTTCTTGCTTTGGAGACAGTGATTATTATGACCATATTATTATGCAATAGGGAAGTGGGAGAGTTGATACAGAGAGGAAAGGGGGCATAAAAATAACTGATATACAGGGAAGAAGAAGTAGGAATTTTGAAAAATATAAAATTTGTTAGCTCATTCACAGTTAGGCCTAGGTCTGCCTGGTCCTGGCAACTAAGTAAATCAATATTGTATATATTATAGCTCAGATTAACTCAAATTTAGGAAGAATATTAAATACCACTTTGTCCACCCCTCGTGTACTACATGAGAATTCCTTGTAACATTCTAACAAGTGACCCTGTACCTTCTCCTTGAATACTTCAAGTGGCACGTATCCCTTTACTTCCCCAGGCAGCCTATTCCCTCTGAGGCCAAAAATAAAATTCTATTAAGTTGTCCCCGGGTCTGTGTTCTTGGAAGTTTGTTTTGATTTCCAAACCCACATTCTCTTTGTTTCTACATTTTTTATATTTTCTTCTTTTCTCCCTTCCTCAGCCTTACCCTTTCTTCCTTTCTTCCTTTCTCCCTTTTTCCATCCTTCCTTCAAAACACACCAAGGCACATAATGAGTCTAAAATTTCTTTATATGGGGTTCCAGTATTGAAGACCTATAATTATAACTTCTCTAAGTCCTTGCAGGAGCTAAACTGCTTGTTTTGTTTTTCACTCATAATCAAATTACTTTTAATTTTATATTATAAATGCAATCTACTTTAGTGCCCATATGTCGCACAAGGGTGGCAGATTGTCTAAAAGCATTCGGTGGGGGAATGTTCATTTCAACCCAAACAGGATATGATGTGTGCTCTTGCAAGTTTCCTTTGCCTCCATGTGTCTGATTTTTCTCTATAGGTGATAGGAAGCTCCTTGTTTGGACAGCTTCTTACAAAACAATAGCTACGCCTTATTTGCCAGCTATTGGAATCCCGATTATAAACTGTTCTTTTAATAACACTATATTTTTGGCTTATTTCAATCATCTGGCTCTCAGGGATAGTACTATAAAAAAACAAGTAACTGTGCTGTGATTGTATTGATTTTTTATTTTCAGAATGATATCTTTAAAGGCACCAATCGAATTAATGGTATTATAAGTAGGAGGTTCTCTACTATATTGCTTGTCACATAAAATGCCCTTTCCCCAACATTTCTGTCCCTAAGAGAGTATGCACACCCAAACTTTCTTTCCAAATGCCTACACAAATCAAATGCTTGTGGTGCCTTCCACAGTGTCAAATGCTTGTCTCTGAGGCCTGGGTCAGTTTGATCTAGCACGCCTAGAAATCCAACTAACAGCAGCTGTGTTCTTGCTTTAAAATTAAATGCCAATAATACACCAACCCAATCATATGCCAATGCCAAACATAAAATTAAGTTCCAATTCTCTCAACTCCCTGGCCACTGGTCTTCTCACTTGACTTTCAGTATATGTAAACTGTTCTTAAATTTTAGGATTAATTTCCTTATATTGCGCACATTCTCACAGCTCATTTTTCTCTTCCTCTACCATCAGAAGGCCTTCTTCTTACTGATAACAAATTTACTAAAAAAAGTCTCTTCCTTTAAAACTCATTCATCCTATGACTTTTCTAGACTGAACTTGATCCTGTCTGGAAAACTGGTGAATTAAGGACTACTGCCAGAGGCAAAGAGAGGCAAAATCAGGGGGAAAAAGAGAATTAATGGTAATCCTAACATCTTATAAATATGCAATGATTCTCTATGCACTATCTCATTTTCTTTTGCCAGGGATTGTCTGGGGAAGCCATGTGGATCAGTCACAGCCAGTGAGATACAAAGTAAAATCAGCTAGGATCTGTCCGAGGGAGTTTACACTCCTGGTAAAAAGCTGGAGCAGTCAGAGGTGACTATTTCTTTTCCTCTCTCCCTTCTCTCATGTTTGTGCTATAGTGTAAGCATGTAGGGTAGGAGATACAGTAGCCGTCCCTTAACCATAATGGAAGCTACTGAGAGCAACAGGCTGTTGATGGTAGGAAAGAAAGACAGAAAGATCCCAAAGACTTCCCAAACTCTTCCCAAAGACATCACGAAGATGCCATACCTGCTAACTCTTGCTGAGTAATAAACCACCCCTAAATTTAATAGCTTAAAACAATAACCATTCATTTAGCTCAGGATTCTATAAGTGGCAATTTAAACTGGGCTCAGCTGGGTGGGTCTTTCAGAGTAAGCTGGTCTGACTCTTGCATCTGTGCTCAGCTGCCGGGCCAGTTGATAGGTGCACAGAGGTGAGAAGAGTGAGTGTCCAGCTGGGATGGCCCATTTCTACTCCCCACAGTCTGTCATCCTCCAGTAAGTTAGTCCAGGCTTGTCCATGGGGTGGTTAATGAGAGTTCAAGAGTAAAAGTGGAAGTGTACAAAGTTTCTTGAAGCCTGGTCTCAAAACTTGTCCAACATTGCTTCTGCTTCATTCTCTTCACTCAAGAAAGAGGCAAGGAAGTCTAGACTCAACAGATGAAAATGGGCTCAGCCTCTTGATGGGAGGAGATGCCAAGAATTGTGGTCACTTTTCTACCATCTCGCTATGCAACCCATACATACCTTTACGGTTTAAACTATTAGCAGGCAGCCTTTCTGTTCTTTTCCACCAACATATTCTAACTGATCTGACCTGCCCTCTAGCTAACCCTCAAAACTGAGGAAGCAGCCTTCACTCTAAACAAAATTACAAGTTAAACTCTAATTTTCAGAACAAAAACAACCTGCCTGCTACTTGGAGTGCTGGTATGCTGAGAAAATTATCCTCCTTTCAATCAACACCCCAGAAAATCTGCATTTCTGGGGCTTGTAAGTGATTTCCACTTTTAATTGTCTTCTACGCAGCTCCTGTCAGCAATGAGCCAAGACAATGACCATCCCACAGGGAATACCTGTTAAATTGGCTTCCTCTACATTCTCTAAGCCTCAATTTATCCTGCCTTGTTTTCCAGGTCGCTCTTTGCATGCTGGTCTCCCCATTAGATAGCAAGGTGCAGAATGACCAAAGCTGTGTTATATTCATTCTTTCTCCACCACATCATCTTGCTGGCACACCTTCCCCATCTCCAGTGCTACCCACTATGTCTGGAAATAGCAGGTACACAGAGTTCTGTTGAGTTGAATAACAGGATAAATACTGATAATGACATATTAAATAATTCCACCCCCTGAAGAGTCATTCGGCTAACAAGTATCTACTCTTAAAATTCAACTACTCTAAGGAAAGGTAAAGGGGCTCTAAGTAACTTATATCTCTTTATGAGTGTATTAACTATGTTTCTAGCCTCTATAAATTTGATGTTTTAGCATCTGTCTTACAGGAATATGCTGGACACACCTTATTCTGGAAAATTTGATGATAAGCCTGAGGCAACTTCCCTTTACCTCCTCCTCCAGAGAAGTCCTCCTCCTGGAGGGAGGCTTTTCAAATGCAAACCAACCAATCCAGAGTCCACATCCCAATCACCTTCCTTATTGGGCTCTCACACTCTCAGCCACTATCCACCTGTTGTAATCACCCCAGGGCCAGTTACCAGGTGACCAGCAACAGTGACTATGCTTTAGGGACCACAGAAATTATTCAAACTAGTCGACCCCAAGCCTTCTTAGTCTGTCTTGTTTTTTCCTTCCTATAATGAAGGCTCTTGTCCCCAGTTCTCCCCTCTCCACCTTGTGACCTACCCTGATGCTTTCCCATGTGGCTCCCCCACAGTATGGTGGCGATGTGTACTCCTCTTGGAATCTGTGATTGTAATAAAGTATCTTTTCAGTGACAGTTATCTCCTGATCTGTGGGCCTTACATTATCTAGTAATAATAAAACCTATTAGAGTGGATTGTTACATATCTGGCCAATGTCCAACCACAGTCTAAAGTAAAGAAATAAATGTTTTCTTTTCTTCCTTAGGGAGACTGAAACTAGAGAATGGTTTAAGAAAAATAGAATTGATGAGCTGTTAGAGAAAGAAGGAAAACCCAATGTTTGTCAGCAAATTGAGAAGCTGGATAAGAGCCCTAGGTGCCTGGAGAGATGGCATGGAAACACAAAAGGGAACAGAGAGGCAGAGGGGAAAATATAAGGCAATTTGATTATTTTGTCATGATGTCCTAAAATACTTGATGAGCATATGAATTGAGGTTGGGGGAGCTTATTTTCTTTATTTCTCCTTCCTGACTTTAAAAATCCCCCTCAAGTAACTTTCATGTATACCTAAAGTTGAGAACCACTGTACTAGAGTCTTCCTATGCGAAATTCGGTTCTCGGACCAGCAGCATTGGGACCACCTAGGAGACCTGGTGTCCTGGGCCAGCTTGCAGAGGCTTGTAAGGGCCAATTATACACATCTCTTTGCAACTACGTGTTCACTGACATCCTGTCAATAGGCTGAACTAGGCCATAGCAGGGGAAAGGGGGATGCTATTTACACTATGGGAATTGGCAAATACCCTTCTGACCCTTGGCCTGAGAGAGCCAGTTGTTAAGTATTGACCAGCCCACCACTTCTTAGGGTTTTATTAGAAATGTAGCCCCTCTGGCTCCACCTCAAATTTACTGAATCAAAGTCACTATTTAATAAGAAGCCCAAGTGATTCATGTGCATATTAAAGAGAAGCAAGATAAAGTCCAAACTCTTGACGTGGCATTCAAGGACCTTGAAATGCAGCATCATACCCTCCCAATACCCTTCTCTAGTCACATTGTATCCCCTCACTAAAAGCCCTCAAAGAACCCTGGATCCTTAGACCTGCCCAGGTTTTCCCCTTAGCCTGGAAAATCCATTTTTATCTTTCTTTTCTTTCACTGCTAAAATCAAATATCATCTCTTCCAGCCATGCAGGCAGAAGTAATTTTTTTTGCACCCCATCTTGTCACATAGAGTTCTCTTAGGGTAATCCTTTTCTTTTATGGTCATATTCCATTACAAATCAATCTTCATGACTTGCAAGGTTCCCCAAAGGCAGGCACTGTGAATGCATCTCTGAGTCCCTACGAACCAGCACACTGTAGGTGCTTAGCAAATATTTGTTAACTCTATATGAATTACTTCACTGAGGAAATGTAATCCAAAAGTTCTGAAAATCTGGTCAGTTCTGATAAATATGCATCTGGGACAAATGTGAAACCTCAGGAACAGGCATAAATGATAAAAAATGGGGTCTTTTTTTTTGCTGTCGTTTGTGCTTTAAGTACTTAGGAATAACCGAAAATTAAAGGTTATTGCTGCTTGTTTTGCTGAATAATACATCTGCAAACTGGAAAACTGCATGTCTATTTTATTTACCAGCACAAATGCCCATTTGCTCACACACATAGCTGTTTGCAAGCAAATTTTGTTCCCATGCAAAACAAATGTAAATTTGGCATTAAACAAGTGCCAATTATTTCCTGAATGTGGAAGGGAAAGGAAGGGTGATTTAGCAGAGAGAGAGGCTCTGGACTAGGAAGCAGAGAAAGCAGCCTAGCTCAGCTGCACGGGGCTTTTTCATCACAAGGAAAGAATGTTTAATCTGCTTAATTAGGTGGGCATTCACTGCCGATGAGCAGGGGCCCAGGGTTCCATGTCATTTTCTGTCTCGATGAGACAGTGGCTATGACCTTCAGCAGTCTCCTCTGCTTGCTGCTGGAAAATCGGAAGCTAATTTGGGCTTGTTCTCATGTTTCTTTCATGCGGTGGAGATAATTCGTTTGATAAGCCCGATGTCAGTTTTTATTGTGAGGCCTGATTACTGTGATTAATTTTCATACTACTAGTAACCATTTATTAAGGACCCACTAGGTGCCCTGCATTATACTGTGGAGCTTCAAGCTCCTTGTCTCAGTGGAAATTTAACCCTCACTACAACCTTGTAAGGGTGAGGTGGTATTGGCCCCAATTCACAGATCAGGAAACTGAGGCTCAACTTCAACCCATACATAGATGAGTGGCAGAAGCAGAATTACACACCAGGTCTATTTTCTCTAACCACCTCTCTCCATTTTTTCCCTAGGTGTCACCCTCCCTCATTTTAATAAAAGCTACCTAATTAACCCTTTCCATGGCTTGACCCTATCAGCAACTGTTCCTGGAGAACACTGTCCTTATGGATGCCTTAGGAGAAAGAAGCAAAGTCTACTTTCCTGGCACTTTTACTTGCCTTGTCCCTCCCCACCCCGACCCTGCTGGACTCCTGCTCTGCTTCCCCAAAGCCAGCCTACGTTCCTTCCTTTCTGAGTATGTCCTACCTCCTCCTTGAGGCTCCAGCTTGCACTGTGCTGATACAAAGCGCCCTGCCTTCCTCCCTGCCACACACACATAAACTTAATACTCACATGTCCGCAGTCTCACACTCCAAGCATTGCCCATACCAATAGCAAAAGAGATGAACTCCTTCCTGTTCAGGTCCAAGTGAGTTACTTTTAGTTCTATACATTCTTATACATTCAGCAAAAAAGTGTAATGAGTGCTAATTGGGTGCCAGGTACTTCGATAGGCTCTGGATATTCAACATCAACAACACAGTCTCTGCCCCCACGGAACTTACCCGAGGGCTTCCTATCCACTTGGCACTGTTCTGGGATCTGAAGGTACAAATAGCATGGAACCTTAGAATTTGCACTTGGGTGTTCGCAGACAACCGGAAGCTCATAGTTTAACTGCCACAAGTAGAAAATGTTAATAGTCGTTATTGAGTATTTGTTATGTATAAGATACTCTTAAGCCCTTTGTAGGTATTATGTTAAGAATATTTCATAACCTTCCCCATAGTGTTAGCCACTAGCATTATCCTAATCATGTAAGAGAGGAAATTTGTGAGAGGGAGACATAAAGTTATTTTATCGCTACACAGCTAGTGAATGGTGGAGCTGAGGTTCAAAACAGGAAATCTGAATTCAGAGCTGAAGTTCCTCATTCCACCATGAATCTCTCTCCAAGATATCGATGTGGAGAACTTTTCATGAGTGAAGATGTCCTCCGTAGATGTATTTATAAGAACAGGAAGTTGGCAATCGCTAACATGTTTAACCATAGGGAACGTCAAGTAAATGCTAGTGCATTAAAATGTTGAGGTATCTCCGTAATCGTTTGGAAGCTCAATAACAACTACCTCATTTTCCCCAGGGCCAACACCTGCAGGTGCCTGGCAATAGCTCCTCAAGGCAGAGTCGTGCCAGATGTCAGATTTGTATTATATTCTTCTGCTCCTATTCTTGTCTTTTCTGTTGTTGCAACTATTTTGTCATTCTTTTTCTTCCTCATAGGTAAACACTCCCACAGGTATACTAACTGTACGTAATTGGAGATGTTCACAACACAAAGCCGAACATAATTGGTAACATTGTAAATCTTGGAATCACAAAGAACCAGCTAAAGTGCCAGAACAAGATAGTTTCCTGGAACTTTCTTCAATTTAATTACGTGGGTTTCCATAGTAGTGGAAAGGCGAAGGGGCAGGAAGGAGACTATGGAAGACTCTGGTGTTGGGCCTTGGAGGGTTTCTGTAAGTCAGGCTTGAACTGCGTGTTGCCTTCCTTCCAATGGCCTGGGGTTATTCTGGTCAGTCTCTTCTGTGTTGTCCCACAGATCACAAAGAAACAGAAAAAAATTAAAAGAAAAAGTGATATCCATACCAGTAAAATGGAACACGATGGAACTTTCTGCAATATTTGCTATGGCAACAATATAATAAAATAGTAAATTTCTAGGACAAATGAAAGTGAAAATAGTAGAATAAAACATTATGTAAGGTAAAGGCCAGCTCTGTGCTTATCCTCTGGCAAGTTTATCAGATTTTATAAAGCACATTTTGTACATTGTTCTGACTGAGAACTTGATCCAAGAGCTCTAACCTGTCTTCTTTGCCTGCTTTTCTAACCTTGTTATGTACATATTTTTTTGTATTTGAAAATGACTTTAAGTCTATTTCAAGGAAAAGTAGGGTATAAATAAGTGAATTAAATATTATTTTGATATCTCTTATTTCCTTTCTTACCTCCTCTCACCTATTCCAGGCTTTAATCATTTCCTTCTTCTCAGTAGACGTTTTGCTTTCTCAGGTCTGAAGATACATTTTTTTTTGAAAGGAGGTAAACAATCAGGAGTTGAGGGAAAGAAAAAATGCTTAAATGACTTGCCTTCGGTGTGAAGCTGCAGGTGAAGTCTGCATAGGGGAAAGAGCAGGTGGAAGAGCTGACAGCCTGAACCAGACAAAGCTGGAGAGGTGAGCCTCGTGTCTGTGTTCTAGCAGCAGCACCTGTTAGCCAGAAACTGGTGGGTGGTGGGGGTAGAGTCAGAGGTCAAGTTGGGAATTGCAAAATCGAGAGGCAGGTAGCCAGGTTAGGTAAAGAGTGAGAAGTAGAGAGTATATTCTAAAGTCAAGACCCTGTAAGTCAAAGAGAAGGTGCTAAAAAGGCAAAAATAAGATTTTCTGGGGGTTATTATGACTGCAACTGTATTTGGTTTACAATTTCTTTTTACCATAGTGGTCCCCCTTTTCCTATTTTCTGGGGCCTCATGTGCAGCTGGTAACATCATACGGTTGGGCTTTATCCCACTGTGACTGAGACTTCTCCCTTTTTTCTTTCCATGGCTTCCATAGAGTCCTCCTTTGGTAGCATTTTGACTCTTCACCAGTTGTAGATTGTATTTTATATTTGTACTCTTTGCATTGTCCGCCCCTGCCTCAAGGCTTTTAGGGAAAGAGGCTGGAGTCGCTAATAATGGACTTGATTCTTCCAAGTGGGATGCAAGTTAGCTCTTTGTCTCTCCCTTGCCCCTGTGGATGGCACATGAAAGCACACATTGAAAAGCAGCACCATTCATCCCTGAACAGGCCCCAAGCAACTTCTGTGAAATGGTTTTCATTTTACAGCAAATGGGCCCAGCATCACTCATAATATTAATAAAATCATTATGCAAAGCAGTGTCTTTTCAAGTCAACTGATAATTTTCTCTTTTCTTTTAGACATCAAAAAGAACCAGTTTCTACTACTGATTTTAAAACATACCACCCACCAGGTCTTCACTGAAAATTCTAACAGTTTATGCATTTTAGTCCCGGATTGAAACATCTTGCATATGTGTTTGTTCATTTGTTTGTTCATTCATTGATTCATACACCCAAGAGACACGATTTAGCCAGAAATATGATTCTCTGGGTGCTGTTTCAGCCCCTCTATGATTTATTAAATACTAAGAAACTGCTATGTGTCAGTCACAGCCCTAGGGCCCATGAATCAAAAGATGATCCTGTATAAGTTCATAGGGGAAGAAAAAACAAGTTGAATAAACAGGAATGGATAGTAGTTTCTAGGGAATGAAAGAGACCAGACTTTGGAAAGGGTTAGTTGTTGACCTAACTGTTGATAACTTGAAAAAAACAACAATGAAGATTTTAGACTTTAGTAGGGGAGGATCAACAAATTAAAGAAAACTTTCCCTCAGCAGCCAAGCTAATATTCCACTAGAAAACTAAAGTCATTGCCAGAGCAGAAGTCTAGTCAGATAAAAGGTGAAGGTGAAGGTGAAGGCGAAGGTGATGCAATGGAGAGAGAGAATATATCTCCAGGTATGGTCAGGGAAGCAGATTTTCTGGGAAGGGACTCTACTAGCCTCTAGGAAAGGAGTCACTCCCTGTCACTGCCCCCTACAGCAGGGAACCATTGATAACACATACTCTTGCCTTAAGTCACTAATGGATTAACAGAGTTACCAATGAACTATGGCATCTGGGGCAATTCTAATACCAGGTCATCTGTCACATTGATACAACTTCTTAGGAGGACTCTATCATTGTTTTTTAATAGGTGAAAAAAACTGAAGGCACCTTCTTTAGTTAGGATAGCTGGCCATTCTTATCCATAATAGCATAGCTCTTGACATGTCGCCCATATCCAATTACATGGAAAGTAAAACGGAGTAGATTGGGGCCCATTAGGCCAGGTATATTTTGAAAGTTTTGATGTCTGCAAGATATGATCTTTGGCACTAGAGACTTACTCAAAAAGTTTTTGTGAATTGAATTGAATCGAGGGGTGTACCATAAGAGCACAGACACACCATGTCTGGAGCCATACTCATTAGGTTTGAATTGTAGCTCTACTTCTAGCTAGCCTCTGCTTTATCCTCTTTAAAATGGGGACACTCAGGTTGTTGTGAAATGAGATGATTAGAATATATTGAAAGCATGTAAGCCAAGGGCTGGTACATAGTAATGCTATGCCTGGCATGTTTTTGCTATGATTACTATTATTCATGTCTCTTAGGCAGTGGCAAGTCCTGAGCCTATGATTCTGGGACTCAACTTTTATATACACTTTTAGATCTAAGGACAGCGTGGCTTCCTCCTGACTTTTCAAATGCAATGCCTGCTTCACTTCCAGGTCTCCAAGCCACTGCAATTGCTTTCCATCTCCATCCTTCTTCTGACACTGATCTTATTGAAGTCATTGCAACTCCCTAAATGCCAAATCTAAGACTTCTTTTCAAACACAATCCAACTTGACTCTGTGGAACATTTAAAACTCTCAACCATATTCTTCTTCTCGAATTATTTTCTTTGGCATTTAGAAGAATATTCCTTCCTGGCTCTCCTTCTAACTTTTAGAAACCTCCTCTTGATTGCCTTCGCCAACTCCTCTTTCTACATTACATTTATCAAAATAACCTTTCGGGGTAGCACCTACTATTATTGCCATTTTGCATATGAGGAAATTGAGACTTAAAGAGGTTTCTTGCCTAAGGTCACACAGATAGTGTCTTGATTTGAATTAAGATCAGTCTGACTTCTGTGTCTGTACTGATATAAACACTGTTATTTCTTCAACGAGATTGAATCAGATAACAAGGAGTCTTGGAGACCATTCTAATAAAAATAATATTAATAATAACTAACACATGTAGTCCTTACACTATGCCAGATACAGTTTTAAAGCTTCATATGCGGTAAACTCTTTAATCCTCTAAGAGTCCTATGAGGTAAATACAATTATTACATTTTATAAGTGAGAAAATCAGGGTACATTTTCTTAAGAATGGTAAGCAACTGGCCTTCATTTTGTCAGCCTTTAGAAGCCCAAAAATATCCTCAAGAAGTGAGGTAATATGACCTTGTTCAATTTCTATAGAAATAGAAATCCCAGGAATATGGAGGGTAGATTGAGGGATTATTTTGGACACAGAAATCTGTTAGTAGGCGGTTAAAGACAGTCTGGACCTCAGATAACAATGATGAATGCCTGAGTAAAGGTTGTGGGGGAGAATGACAGAGGGAAGGAATGTCTGAAGTCATTTATCAGGTGGTATCATTGAGGTGTGGTGACTGGCCAGTGTAGGTGGTGGGAAGCAAAGGAAGGGTGTTCTTTGCACGAGAGACATTAGCATGTGTTTGTTTTGCTACATTTTAAAATTCGGGTATTTAGCTTTTCTGAATGGCCTTGTGCCCTATCAGTCTTAATTAACTGGGTTCATCTGGAGAAGCAGTTCCCCTGCCAGGATGCCCCATGGCCTGACTGCTGTCTCCAGCTGACGCTTGCTGCACCATCACCTTTTCCCCATAGCCTCATTCTGGCACAGGGAAGAGTGTTCAGGAAGCTGGCTCAGTGGCCACTTCACTATTGTTTAGTGACATGGCTCTTCTCCTTCTGCCAGACACCAGCTGCTGCCTTGCTGGGGAGATAAGAACTTAACACTATTCCTGTCTTCAATTTCAGCTCCTTCACAGCAGTGGACACCCAAATCGCAGATTTGATACCCAAACCCACTCTCCCTACCCCACCTGCATGTTCTTGACTGATACTACAAAATTGAAACTACTAGGTTCTGGCAAGCATGTCTTTTCCAGTGAATTCCTTCTTCTTCCTTTTGAAATGGGTATCCAGTTTTGGAAGTTTACAAATATGTATTGGGTTCCATTAGGACCATGAAAGGCTAATGTGAGATGCTGTGGATACAAAGATGAGTAAGGCATATCCTGATCTCCCAGGCTGTTGGGGGAATCAAGGAATAAGGCAATAATTAAGAGAGAGTATGACAAGGGCAATAGAGGAAAGTACATGGTGTGCTGGGAGCACAGAGGAGGGAAGCACAGTGATTAGCTGATATTGGTTGAGTAGTAGGGGGACTGTTGAGAAAAGCTTCCCAGAACACTTAGGCACCTGAAAGGAGGCCACAATGATGAAGAGAAGTTGCTTGGGCAACAGCATAAGTGTAATGCTGTTAAATAGGGCAGGATAAATAGGGTCAAAGAGCTTATGTCAGAATCAAGAAATAGTGCTGCTAGTTTAAAAATGAACACACAGTTCCATTGTCTATCATATAGAGGACAGGTGTCTGAGAATGTGGGAAGGCTTTGGGGGGATGTGGAGTCATGAGGTTGGAGGGAGAAAATGGTGGTAAATACTATTAAGAGGCTTGAATATCATGATTTGGAGTTCAGAATTGACCTACAAGATAATAGGAAGACTTTGACAGGGGTAGGGTGTGGTCAGATTTGCTTTTAGAAGTTATTCTGCTGCAATGTGGAGGTTAGAGCAGAAGAGTCAAGGTGAGGCCAGGGAATCCTGAAGCTATGGCAGCCAGCCAACTAAGAGCTATGTAAAAGGATTACAAAAGAAGGGACACTAGGAAGGGCATAGAGTGAGCAGATTCAAGGGATTTGTGAGGAGGTAGATTTGATGAGATTTTATGATTGAATGGATTGGAAGGAAAAAGGGAGAATAGCAGTGTCTCTAGCTTATTTCTTGGACAATAGAACTTGACCCTCTCTTTGAAAATAAGTTCCATAAAATATATTCAAGCACATTGTCACCTTATCTCCTGAACATGCAATTTAATTTCCCTTAAAACCCTTGCTTTGAATTTTCTTTTTGGACTAATGTCTTCCAATAATATTAAGTAAACTTTTGACCAGGAAGGAGGTTCTGTCATTGGCAAAAATCAAGCATCCTGATGGGTTTTTATAGATTGATTATCTGTGGCCACAGGAGTCCTTGTTCCTTACAATTCAGGAAACTCTTCAAGGTACAATGCTTTGAAAAGCACAGCTGTTCCCCTTGGGAGTGGATTGTACAGGTTTTGACAGATCTCTATGATGAGAAGAAATAATTCTAAAAGCCTACTAAATCTTCTCTCCAGTAAGACACCTATCAGCTCACTGGATAATCAGTCAGTATCCTCTTTTTCCTCAACTGAAATGTCATCAATTCTTCAAATACTATCTGAAGTCCCACCATATCCATGAAACCATATCCAGCAACACCAGCAGCCTTTGATTCCTTCTTATCCCCTTTAGTGTCAATACTAACCTTTATGTCCATTTGTTTAATTAATTCAAAGATTTATTGAGCCCTACCATATGTCAGGCATTGGTATAGTTCTTGGGAATATAGGAGGGAATAGAACAAATTGCCTGTGCTCATGGAGCTTACATTTGGTGGGAGAAGAAAACAATGAGCAAGTAAACAAATAAACAAATGAGATAAATTTAAAGACTGAGAAGGTGTGAAGAAAATAAAAAAGAGAAAGTGTTATAGGGGCTGGAAATGGCTGGGCAATTTAGATTGGTCAATATGGAAGCCCTTATTGAATTCAGAGAGGCCAGAAATGGAAGCCAGGCATGCCATGGCATAGAGTTAATACTTTCTGGACAGAAGTCATAGGAAGGAACAAGTTTGGCTAGTCCATTGTAGATGAATGTAGGCTGTTTCCAGCACTTGGCTGTTGTAAATAATGCTGCTGTGAACATTAGGGTGCATAGGTTCTTCTGAATTAGTGTTTTAGGAATCTTAGGGTATACTCCCAGCAGTGGAATTTGACTTATTTTAATCTCTACTTTTCCATATTTGTACTCTGTGGGTTTTCGGGCTAATTAGATTATTTGTATACATACTGTTTATTGCTAAAATCCCATACTCCTGGAGAGCAAGGGTATATTATAGACCCCATCTGTTTTCCCCAGAACTTCTATCACAATGCTGGAAATATAACGAGATGCTCAATAAATTCATGCTAAATTCAGTTGAATTTTTAGTAATAGGATGGTTTTTCATAACATAAAGAGCAAACAAAAGAGATACCTACTGAACAACACAGTGAAGCTATAGCACAGGTTCACAAACAGATTAGAGACTGCTCCACAAAGATCTGAAGGACAAGCGTTCATTTTAGTGACTGTCATCATCTGATCTGTTAAAGAGCAATCTGAGTTTAAAAGTCATTTTCCGTGACAGCTGTCTACATTTTTGAGAGAGGGAGAAATTTGCCAGGATACAGCTTTGATAATTATAAATGATTCCACTTTATGCTGAAAGACAAGAGCAGGAAACCAAAAGAAAATTATTTTCTGTACTCAGCACCTAACTCTCTGAGGCCAAAAGCAGGGAGAAGGACAGGTCCTAGAACTTGAAGTCTAAGAGGGAGCTGATGAGAGAGAGGGAATCCAAACGACAATAAGCAGAAGGAGAGGAGGCACTGGTGAATGAATGAATCCAAGGCCAGAGAAAATGATAAACCAAGATATGCAGGGTCAGAGACAGAGTGAAAAGTAACAGGAGAGGGGGAGAGGGAGGGGTAGAGTTAGACCCAAAGCAGGCAAGTCTGGGTGCCCAGAGGATCATCTGGGAAGCAGACTACTGGATGCCCAATTAGAGTCAAAGCATCATTTTTATCTGCATCCTTTGGCAGACTCAAGGATACATATCCTGTCCAGACAGCTCACAATGTGATGCTTTATTTCATGTCCTTGTCTATGCTGATGAGGCACCACATTTCTCTGTTTCAAAGATCTTTATGGCTGTGACCCTGCTGCCATGGTGACACATAGGAGTGCAGCATCATTGCAAACTGCTTCCTCTCTAGAATCATGATCTTAAAGTTTCTCCTTCCTTCATTCACCTCTTCTTTCTTTCACTTCTTTAGCCGAGCATTTTACCTGTATTGTCCCCATTTATTCATTAGTTCAACAAATATTCTAAAAACCTACTACAGATCACATGTTGTTCTCGGTGCTGAGAATATAGTGGTCTGATAGACAAAGTTGTACCCATAAAAGACAAGAATAAACAGTGCATAGAAAAGAACGATGCATATAAATGTATGAAATCCCTTTACATAAGGAAGGGAGCTCTACTTCACTCAGTCAGAGAATGCAAACAAAACACCACACTGAGACATGATTTTCACTTTTCAGATTGGCAAAAAATTTACTGTTGACAAAACTGTGGAAAAACAGCATTTTTACATATGGCTGGTGGAAGTATAAATTGATACACTCCCTGTGGGAGGCAATTTGGTATTATCTATCAAAATTATAAATGTGTGTAGCCCTTGAACCACCTTGGAGAATTTAGTTTATATTGATATTTGCATACAGACAAAATTATGTATGTATGAAGTTATTTATTTAATGGGACAAATAGAAAACACCCACATGTCCAATAAACTGTGGTATATTTATATGATGGAACACAATCCCAAATCTGTGAATCTCCAAAACAGAAGTAAAATAGGGATTTTACGCACTGCTGGGGCAGACCTACAATAGGAGAAGAGCAAGGGGCCAAACAGTATATTTGATGTATGTCCTTTTTAGAAAAGAAGAAGAGGAAGAGGAAGGAGAAGGGAGAGGAGGAGGAGAAGGAGGGGGAGGATGGGAAGAAGAAAGCTAAGAACATGTATGCGCAGTATTCCCATTTGCTTGTGTTTGCATGGAAGCTGGAAAGATACACAAGAATGTAATAAGTGTGGCTTTTTTCTAAAAAGGCATAACTGACTGGATGAGGGACTGCAAGACTTTTAAGTGCATATTAAAACTATTTAATTTTTGAAACATGAAAGAATTATTTTATTAAAGGTATTGTACAATCTTTGTCCTCTTGGCACTTTTAGAGTTTAATAGAGGAGACAGCAAATAAAGAGACAACACATATAAAATATAGTGTCTAATAATGATCATTATTAAAAGTAAAAAATAAAATTCAGTAAGGAGGTGAAGAGTGACAAGAAGTGCCGTGTTAGATAACCAGTCCAGTAGGGCCACTCGGAGGAGGCAATATATATTTTTTTATTTTAATTTTTAATTTTATTTTTAAAAATTATTTTATTGTTGTTCAATTGCAGTTGTCTGCATTTACCCCTCACCACTCCTCTCCTCTCCACCCCAGCCATCCCCACTTCCCTCCCCTGCTTCCATCTCCTTGGTTTTGTCCATGTGTCCTTTATAGTTGTTCCTGAAAACTCTTTCCTCTTCCCCCCATTATCCTCTCCCACCTCCCCTCTGGTTACTGTCAGTTTGTTCTTTATTTCAATGCCTCTGGTTATATTTTGCTTGCTTGTTTGTTCTGTTGTTTAGGTTCCAGTTACAGGTGAGATGATATGGTACTTGTCCCTCATCGCCTGGAGTATTTCACTTAGCATAATGCTCTCCAGTTCCATCCATGCGGTGAGGAAACTGAACAAAGTGGAAGGGGGCCATGTAGACATCTTGGGAAAGAGTGGTCTGGGCAGAAGAAACAGCCGTTCTCAATGCCAGGCAGTAGGAGCACACCTGTTACACTAGTCAAGGCATAGCTCAGGACTTTTGGACTGGCAGCCAGAGGCAAAATTGCATAGGACCTTGTGGGTCTTGGTGAGAGTTATGGCTTTTGTTCTCTGCATGGTTGGAAGACAATGGACTTTTTGTTGTCTTCCAGTGCTCTGCCAGTTGCTCTGGTCCCATCACTGTTCTGGGTTTATTTGCCCTCTGCCCAGTCAGGGTGCCATGGGCAACAGTAAAAATGTTCCTTGTCTTTTTGCTGCCCGCTCCCGTAGCCAATCTCATCCTGAAACAATTCCACTGCTATGTGTTTCCTTTTCTCTGGTGTAAGTTCTAAAGCTGGGCCCTGCCCAGTACTTAGACCCACCACAAATTCACACCCTCCATACCCTGAGACCCTTGCACGCCACATACGGCCTCGCTGGTGCTCCATAAATGTTCATTGAATGCATTACTCTCCTGTAATACTTTTCAAATATTGCAGACAAGCAGTTAGATTCTTGATTGGGTGCAAGGGGATAAAACTTGTTTTGCAAGTGCATGAGCTGAAATAGAGCACTGGGGGTAATAATGACATCTGCATGGTAGAGTGTGTCTAATGATGTCTTTTCAATGGAGTTATCTTGATAAATGAGGCCCTTCATTTCTGCAGTCACTAGAAAAATGAAAAAAAAGGCCTATTTTCTCTGAGTCTACTTTAAAAGGCACTGCCTTCTCATTATGAATAATCAAATACCACTCTGAAAGGAGGGCAAACTTCAAATGACTAACTTTTAGCTTTTCAGGCCTCCTATTCAAGTGAAGAATAAAATATTCCTTTTATAAAACCGATGTTATGATTTCACTTGGATAATTTAATACTTTCATAAATGGCAGTGTTCTTGTCCAATCTTTGGTTAATGAATCTGTTTGAGGAGTTTCCTTGCTTAGAACATTCCAAGGGTTTGTTTTTTATTTTTATTTTTTGAGGGAGTTGATGAAATTAAGTAGTACTACATATATATATGTATATATATATATATATGTTTATACATATATACACACACATTTACATTTATCTATAACCTACATGGATCCTCAAGTAGTATTTTATATATATATATAAAATATATATTATATATAAATATATATATACACATAAAATATATATTATATATATACCTATAAAATATATAAAAATACTACTTGAGGATCTATGTAGGTTATAGATAAATGTAAATGGCAAAACTATAAAACTTTTAGAAGACAATATAAATCATTTATTTGCAATCCTGGTATAAAGAAGGATTCTTTAAAAGCATAAAGAAAATTATTGATATACTTGATTACATTAAGTTTAAGTACTTCTCTTTCTCAAAAATGGCCATAAAAAATGAAAAGACAAGCTACTCACTGGCAGAAGATATTAATTGTCAGTGAATGAGAGAGGGAGAAAGAGTTCCTTAAAATCAGTAACAGAAGGGCAAACAATAGAAAATATGCAAAAGACAGGAGGTGATAATGGGAATGAACAATAATTATACAAAAAGGTGCTCAACCTCGTGAATAGTCATGGAAATACAATTTAAAAGCATAATGTCCATCAAGAAGAAAATGGATACATTGCACTACGTTCATACAATGAAATATTCTAGAGAAAATGATTAAACTACAGCTACATAATGCATAGGTACACTGGCATAATGAAAATGGGAAGGGCTCATAGAATGTTCTATGTCTTAAACTGGATGTTATTTACACAGGGTTCATTATGCTGTTACTCTTTCTATCTTACACATACCTTATAAACATCCTTTGAATCTAAAAATATTGGGGTCTAAGCTGTTTTTTTTTTTTTTAATAAAAGAAGGCATGCATGTTTCAGAGTAGAGATCTTAGAATCGGTCTTGTAGGACTATATAGATGGACAAGTAGGCCTGAATAGGAACACTAAACGTGAACCATGGGATTTGGGGGACTCAGGAAGAAATTGTTTTTACTTAAACATCCCTCATAAATTAGATAGTAAAATTGAGATTATATTTTATGGCTTAAAGTAACTGTAGGAGTCTAGCTCCCTTAAGACAGGCCAAGGAAATGCCTGGGCCTGACCATGTTTCCCAGTGGGGTAGGAAGCACCACCCCACTGTACAAATCTGGGGGACAAACAAAAATGTTTGTGACTACACCCCCTAAATTCCGTTCATGCAATGCACTTCAAAGGTGGTTCAGAAACTAAAATGGGATGAATGTAAAATAGACCCGTCGCACATATAAGTAGAACAAATGTTAGCTCACATAGTCGTCATTCCCTTATTATAGGGTGGGATTACAAAACGATTTATTACTTTCTTGGCACTATTACTATGGGAATTGATATGTATATGTACATCTACTAAAATGTAGTCATGGAAGTTAGGTGAATTAACCTGACTAGATTTATAGCCCACGAGAAACGGCAAGTATGGAAGTTTTCAGTATCTGCGAGGTTCAGACGGCGTGCCTACTTCGGGACAGCCGTTGATGTCCGCGCCTTCCCGAGGAAGGGAACCATGGAAACAACAGTCACCACGTGCAAGTTGCCACCACAGACTGATAGCTGATCTTTATTCTTAAATGCAGCCATCACTTCATTTTAACCTTTTCTTCCTAACTTGTGTCTTCATTTACTTAGTTATTTACTTCTTAATGGGGAGAGATGAAGGGCTGGCTACCTGTGAAGTTCAGAATTTGAAATTTTGGTCCTATGCTTTATCTCCTATTTTGCTAAATTAAGTTTGGCCATGACACAAACAAGCAAACAAAAATGAAACAGAAATTTGGAGCATATGCCTGACCGCCAGCATGAGCCCAGTACTGCATCACTGAGTAGAGTCAGGGACCGAATGCGAAATGTCAAGTATTAATAATTCTTAAAATACAGTAGAGATTTGGGGTACTAAAGTGTATCAGTCTGCCTCTCAGGGATGACACTGGGATTTTTGAGGGAATGAGGACAAAAAGAGATTTGAAATGATTTATGTAATAAGTAATTTCAAAAGAGGAAAACAGAAAGCCTTTTAAAATGTAATAGAGGAAAATATATGTTTTATGTAGTCTTCCACCAAATGAGAGTGTGGCAGCTTATCTCTACAGGGAAAAACAATGCTTGATATCCAAGTATCAGGAAATCAATACAGCCACATGTGCATTTGTTTGCATTACTGTCTTACCTCTTCCCCTATAGCTTTACTTTTATGCCTGGTGTGCCTTGATTATGCTCATTTTGAATCTTGATATCATTGTGCATAGGATGGAAAAAAGTTAAAACCGTGTGTTTGTAGATGACCTGGCTCCACGATAAAAAAGAGAAATGATATTTTTATGTTTTATGTATTTTCTCTAACCAAAGATGTGATTTTCCAGCTGTTATTGTCTTGTAGAAATACCTATTCCCTAAAAAGTGAATACATGTTCATTCTGTGCTCATTGAGGTAATCTGCTGATTCTAATCAACCCCAGGTCCCATGTCTGGCGGAGAATTATTCAGATGATTGCTGTGATTTCAAGGCTGTGCCTAACACAGAAAAACTCAACACTAAGCTATCTCCCTGCGAATCACTCTGCCCTCTGATTTATTCACCAGCTCACTGATCCTAATCCACCATTCTCTGTCAATGCATAATCAAAGCATATTCTTCTCCATTGCTGCTATAGAATGTCAATGCTGTAATCTGTTTGTAATTAGAGAACCACTCCCCAAATCCATCTTTTCTTTATCCCCTTCCCTCATGAACTTTATAGCAGAATAAACATGCTAGTATTAGTCTCACGTACAAACAGAGACCAATCTATACCAAATTCCCTGGTGTAATATATATTAGCTGTCACCAAGGACAAAATTTATATTTACTTAAAGATGTGTTGCTCCACACAAAGCTTCTCAGATCTGCAGTAAATAAAAATGCATGCCTGTTTAGGCATTAAAAAAATAGAACCATTCTGAGAAATATAATCCACTTATACAATGAAAAGTAATGGAATGAATGTACCATATGCCAATAGTGATGTGCCTCAAAGAATAATGAGTTCCATTTTCGTGAGCTTGCTTTAAAGTTCATTGACATTATAGCCAATATATTTACTGCTGGTCTGTGAACAAAGCCCAGGTCCTGGGTTTTTGAATAATGGTGTAAAAGAAATAAGTGGCAGAAAGATGCAGTGTGCAATTAAGTATTATTTTTTAATTGTGGCAAACTGCCTCACTAATTTTATTTTATTTTTTCTATTTCCTTTGGAGTAATTTAACTTACCAAATTTCATAAACAAAAAGTTACTTTAATAATTAATCCTGACATATCAACTTCAAGGCAAGTCAGTCCATTTATAAGAAAATCTTTTAGCCCTGGGCTGGGTAGCACAGTAGGTTAGAGCTTTGTCCCTGAAATGCCAAGGTTGCGGGCTTGACCCCCCCCCATCAGGGCACATACAAGAAGCTACCAATGAATGCATAAATAAGTGGAACAACAAATCAATCTCTCTCTCTCTCACTCAATCTCCCCCCTTCCTCTCTTTCTCTAAAATCAGTAAATAAATAATAAAGAAGAAATTCTTGTATGTTGTTACTTCACATTCAATAAGCTCTCTTAGGGGGTTATGTCTGTGAGGATGTCTATTACAAATAGCAAGACATAACAGATGCTACTTTTCTACAGTCATTTCTGTTGTTTTTACACTCTGCTAGAACCACATATATAGTAGAAGCAGGATAAATACTTGCTTCGGAGAAAACAGTGTTAAACTTCCAACATGTTATATTTTCTCTATTAGAGTTTACATAGTTTAGTGACTAGATTTTTGTTTTTAAATTACAGTTTGAAATAACCCAAAGCAGAAGTCAGCACAGGATAACAAAAATCCAAACGAAAAGTTAAATCCAGAGTTGGATACAAGAGATTATGTATTGTCTCCCCTAAGTACTGTGAAATGTAATTAACTCTTCAGGAAAAAAAAAAACAACCCATAACAAACAGAAAACAAAACTAATTAGAAAACTAAAGATTTCCTAACCACAGGCTTCAAGAAACTAATTATCAAAGGAAAACATATTAATGTTAACAATATCCATTTAACCAAGGTATCTTTTTAAAGTGACATTTACTACAATTATAGCAATTAAACTAATGTCAGATTTCCTTTTGAATTTGAGTAACTGAAATTTTGTTTTTCTCTGAATATTTCATAAGCCAATCTTCATCAGTCCGTTCTTAGAGAAGAATAGAACACTGTCTCATCTTACAGCTCATAATTTGCTTTTGTGTTACTGAAACTCACATGAGAAGTTAGGAATACTTGAAAGAGTGGGCGTGTAGAATTCTCTACTCAGCCTCCATGCATCTATCATAATGAAAAGTATACATTCACTCAGTGTCTACTGAGAGCCCATCATTCTCCAAAAACTGTACCAGGAACAGGTTATACAATGATGAATGAGACATACAAGGCCCCTGCTCTGACCAAGCTTACATTTTAGTGGTGGGGGAGAGGTTGCAAATGAGTAACCAAGCACATAAAAGTATTGCTGGTTGTATCGTGTTTGAGAAGGAAATACATAGGTGCTTTGGTAAAGAATGCATAAGGAAGGACTCTCTGAGTTAGTGACATTTAAGATGAGATTTGAAGGATAAGAAGCTGGTCCCCTGAAGCATGATCCAGATGCCGGGAGCACCAAGGAAAATGGTCTGGATGAGGCTAAGAGCTTCAGCAAAAGACCACATAGCCAGAAAGTGAAGAGAGTGGGGTGGGCAGAACAGGGGGAGATTGAAGAGCTAACTGAGGTCCTGATCGTGCAGGGTGAAGGATTTGTATGTGATTATTTTATTCTAAGAGGACTAGGAAGCCATGGAGGCCTTCTTGCAAGAGTGGGGAGTGAAATGAATGAACTTAAACTAGACATGAGTGTTCTAGCTACCTACCAGAGAATGACCTGAGTATAAAATCAGAAGGGAGAGATCAGTGAGACGCTGTAATGGTCTAGGTCAGGGATTTGAGCTTGGCTTGAAGTGGGGCCAATGGAGATGAAGATAAATAATGAATATGTGATACCTTTTAAGCCAAATTGATGAGACTCCCACCAAAGACATGATGTGAATAGTGAAGGCAGGGGCCAGAGGTGATTCCCAGGTTTCAGACTGGGTATCTTCCTCACTTGCCAGAAAGAAAGACAAGTTTTCCCCCTTCCAGGGGTATAAATTACATGACATTAGTGTTTGGCGAATGGATGTAAGAAAATTAATGTATTGATAATTTCGGAAGAAGTATGGCAGACACGTGTTTTTGTTATGAAGAACAAAAGTACTATACATTTTAATAAGTAGGGCGTATTGGTCCTCAATTCTACTATTTTCTTTGTTACTTGGAAAATGGAATGATATCTTTCTGTTAAGTTTTCTTTTTCTGTAACATATTGATAATAATGTCAAAGTCACCAACTATTATGAAATTCTCACAAAAATATATGTGAAAGTATAACATGGGGTACTAGGAGAGAAATAAAAGTTTTATTAAAAATATGTTGATATGGTTTACTTGCTTCCAAGTATGAGCATTTTATTATGTCGACATGTAAAGGAAGTTTTTGTAGTTATGACTAACAAGTTTTCATATTTCTTCTTTCTCCCAGGAGACACTATCTTAATGCCTTGAATTATGAAAAAAAAGCATTAATTGAAACCAAAATGATAGTAATTAGCTTCATCATTTTGTGTAGTAAAAAACCTTTTTGATAAATTCTTTATAAGAATGTTATAAATATAATATCTGTACGAAGAAGGTGTTTTATGTTAGAGTATATAAAAGTGCATTTAAAATTAACCTCATATTTTTTCTAGAATAAAACTTTTTTACCTCATCCTAGAAACACAATATTTAATGACAACCTTAATATTTCTAAACCTCACCTGATTTTCAACCTATTGACATTTTTCTACTAGAAGGTAAAAATAGAAATTAAAATAGAAAGCACTCTGAAAGCCACTCGGAAATGATTACCTGAATGAGTAAATAAGTGTGTGTGTGTCTGTACCCCAGGCACAGCAGAGTGCATAATTTCAAAAGGGAGAGGTCTTAAAGGGAACATAACTGTGTTGGACCAACTCTTTGTGAATATAAACCCATTAACTAATTATACTGTATGCTAGACAAACTACAGAAATCTATTATGTGAAATAAAATTTAGTATTGAAGGATAATTTCCACATACTATAGAGAGTTAATTATTAAATATTTTATCCATTGTACAAAAACACAGTGGGCATAATGATGTTTTTGCTGGGCCCAAGTGTGAACGACAGAAAACAAATATCATCATCAGCTTATTTCACACAGATAAAATCATTTAATACAACTTAACATATTTTACTTATATTTTATCTTAATATAAATAAAAGTAAAAAATAAGATATATTTTGGTCTTATCATCAAATCAGTGTACTATTTAAAAATTGATAGTATCAATACTTATAAGAGTGTGTAGGGATAGGTACATACTTCCAGAAAGCAATATTAGAGTATCTATTTATTTTTTTAAATCAAGCTTTCTAGAAAATTTTTCTTACAGAAATACTTCCACACTTTACATATAAATATATAAAAGAATATTTGCTTCAGTATTATTTGTTCTGAACCTAAAAAAGAAATAATAGAAAAGTTGATCACTACAAAAATGGTTAAAAATATGATAAAAAATTTTTATAATGGATCACTTATATGTACCCATATGGAGAGGAAATAATGAAGAAGAATGAGAAAAATATTACTAATATGAAAAGATGTTTAAGATAATAAGTGTAAAATCAAGCTGTAGAACAATTATATGATTTCATTTAGAAATAATACTAAATTATATTATATAGAGAAAAGCCTCAAAAATATGCACCCAGCTTTTCAGAGTCATTATCTTTGGGAGTGATATTCATTTTTTAAATAAAATTAGCTCCATAATATGTGAATTTTTCTATAGCTCAGATTCTCTCTGATGCTGTCTTCCAATAGCTTAGAATGTGGAAGTCTCTGCTCCAGATGTGGGGTTCAGCAATAAACAGACAACACACAAACTTTGTCCCTGTGGAATAAATGCATTAGCGGGAAAGATGGGCATCAAATAACGATAAGGTGCTGTGATAAAGGGAGGGAGGGAGGGAGGAATAAAAAAGGAAAGAAAGAAAAAGGAAGGAAAGGAGGAATTACAAGGTGTTACAGAAACAAAAAATAGATGAGCCAACCCTTGGCTGCAGGGTCAGAGAAAGTACCTCTAGAAAAGTTATTGTTTAAACTGAGAGCTGAAGTACAATTAAGCCTTAATGGAAATTCCAGGCAGAGAATGTTCAACACTCCCTGTCTAGATAGGTAAGGTTGGAACACTCTCACGGAGGTGCGGACATTACATTGACCTTTGTCCTGTTGCGCTTTGTGTATCTTGCTTGACAAAGAGTGAACTCGAGGAAAGGGGAGTGTGTCCTAGTCGTTACTGAATCTTCAGCACCCAGGATGAGGCATGCATATGGTAGACCTTCAGTACATGTTAAGTGAGTGTATGAAATGTTTCCATTCATTGAGATGGTTTCTAGAATGTTCATTTTCTCTCCGGTACTAAGTCTGAACTTCAGGTAAATGTCCATTAAGTAGACAATGCCTCAGCTTTGTTCTCGTGATCCATGTTGTTGGGTGTAGTTAATAAAGAAGGCACGTTACAGAGCATAATTTCTATCTGTTTACCTCTCTGTTACAAATTAGAACTCTAATACAGTATCCATGAGTAAAATCCATTACTTTAAAATAAATTAACTTTTTGAACTATTTTACACATGTCAGAGGAACATTTTAAATTATAAAAATAGAAAACAATGTAAAATCTATTAAAAATAAGTATTGATTTTATTGGTCATTGTCTCAATGTTCCCTTCATTTAATTTGGACTAACAGATTCACTTAGAGAAACTTTTTTTGACAGTACTGAGTTGTATCTAAATGATAAACGTCCAAAAGTCCCTGGGAAGAACACCAACAGGGTCACATGCATACCCATGTACATATATGTGAGTATATCTTTCCAGTACTTTGGAGTTTCAGAGATATATGGACAAAAACTTTTAGAGAATTCCTCTCTCTCTCTAGCAGTAGGAACCTGATTACTTTCACACTTATCAAAAAAAGCATAGATTAAGTGTTTTAGTAACAGTCCTTTTGGCATTTGACTATACCAATATTCGTTTTCCTCTTGGCTGAAAGAGAGAATGACAACATATATAGCACGAATCACTGTACAGACATAAATCTAATGATGGTCTTTGTTTTTTCAAGCATAGGTTTATTGACAGCTTTTAAGATAGCTCCTCCAAAGCATATAAGCACATACATATATACACACACATTTTGAGATGTCCTCCAACTTTCTCCCATTCTTACCTTCAACCAAAAATACATTTAGATAGAAAATAGGAAGATTTTTGGATAGACTCTCAGTTTCTTCCAAATGACATGGATTTTAGAAATTATCTTTTCTTTTTTTTTACTTTGAAATCTGTATTCCAAAAGGTTCTGTTTTTAAAATCAGAGGTTCTTTAGTGTACAGAAGTTACTCTGCAGTTAAAAATAAACCATACTTTTAAATAGTTTCTAATTAAATTTATGTAAATAAAAACTGATTTGCATAAGGCTTTGTCTTGGCCTTACTCAGTTGTGAGTCCTCAGGGCTTAGCACTGTATCTAGCACATAGTTGATGCTTAATAAATGTTTGCTAAATAAATAAAAGCATGGATTGTGGATACAAAACTCCCTTAGAATTTTTGCGTTATTGGGATGATTTTTATGTAGTTCAATAGTAATGCTATGTGTGATTCTCAGATAAGGGGTTCTATAAAGACATATAATCAATAATAGTAACAAGCCCTATTATTTGGGAATGCCAACATATCTGCTTTTCCTTTAATGACTCATATGCCACGGTACATAATGTTTCTGTTTCATAAGGAAACATTGCATCTTGTAGACAGTATGCGAGACATGATGACTTAAGTGGCTGAATTTAAAAATAACTTCCAAGCAGCCTCACTAAATGAACATGCTGTACAATGAAGACTAAGGAGAATGTTTGGTTGTCAGGTTGAAATTATTGGTAGCAAGTCTAACCTACTTTTATTGTGTGTAAAGCATGTGTATGCCTATGATTTCACTCTCTGATTTCAAACAAAAGTTTTATTATGGTATAGGATGAAAGTGCATTCTATATTTGTTTTCCTTATGTACTATTTAATTTTATAGCTGGGATGGAAAAAAATGTCTACTTTTGGAAAGCAAAAAATTGAACCTAAGGAAAACCAGCAAACACTATACTCAGTGTCTATTCACAATTCTAATAATGAAAGATGCAAGTGTATTGCAACGAGGAAAGAAGAAGGGAAGGAAACTTACATTTCTTGAAATCCCCCGGTCTGCTGGGTTTATCTCATTGTTTTAGTCTGCTCAGGCGGCTATAACAGAAATAACACAAACTGGGTGGTTTATAAACAGCAAACATTTATTTCTCACAGTTCTGGGGGTGGACATTCAAGATCATGGCAGCAGCAGATTCAGCGTCTGGTGGGAGCCTTCTTCCTGCTTCATAGTCTTCTCACTGTGCGTTCACAGGGCAGGAGGGCCAAGGGATCTTTCTGAAGCCTGTTTTATGAGGGCAGTCATCCCATTCATGAGGGCTTCATCCTCATGACCTAAGCATCTCCCAAAGACCACACCCCCAAATATCTTCACTTTGAGGGTTAGGATTTCAACATATGAATTTGGGGGGGTCACAAACATTTAGACCATACTAATAAAATCCTCATGCCTCATGTGGATGGCCAAGTGGGTGGGGCTGGGCCCTAAAGGCCTGGAGCCACAGATATCCAGGGGCCTCTTGGGGAGCATGAAGTGTGCATGTTCACTTCTGGAGATTATCAGCTGAATGGAGTCACCCTGTTGGGCACCTCCTCTGAGCCAGGACCTGTGTGGACCAAACTGGAGTCACTGGTATGAGCTCCTGGGAGCCACAGCACATCTTCCCTCTTCTAAGCCCAGAGTTTCACAATCCTGCCTGGACATAAGATTGATCCTTCTTCTTTCTTAGGTATTTTTATCATAGGTATGGGTATTTGGCACCTCATTGGGCAAAGTAAGGGCTGGTGGTTATCCCCAAGCAGCAGTATCTCTCTCTGAGAATCTTCCAAAGATAATGCATTTACAATGATTGCAAGTAAGCTGGGATACTGAGCAAACATCTGCTGAAGTGGCACCTGCAGGTAAAGCCCACACTCATGCCAAACGAGCATTCGCATTGTCATTCGGTAGATAAGGAAACTGAAGTTATGAACGTTTAGGTAACCTGTCCGTGTTCACACAGCTGGGAAGCAGAAGAGCCCAAATTAAAGTCTGAAGACAGCTCTGTTTCTCCCCGACATCATCCTGGCCGCACCATCAGTCATCTGGGGAGCCTGGCTTTATTCATTACACAACAGTTGCATGAAAATCGGTGGGGGAATCCTCCCATAGCTCATGCCACACCGAACTGAAAAGCTCCAGTTTCAACCTTACTTAAATAGGTTAAGGGACCCCTCATTACTCTGTGGAATATTGAGAAAAAAGATAGGATCAAGAACCAACATTTTGCCAAAACAGAGTGGCCTCCGACCTGTGGGAAGAGCATAACAATATGAGTGCTGATGAGTCAACCAGCTCGAGGACTGTCTTGTCTTCACCTCATCACAAATGGCATAGAACCAATTGGCCAAACACCTGCACACAAGTATTGTCACCATGTACATAGACATGTGTGCACTCTCTGGTCTGATCACGTGGAAATGCTGCCCAGCAAACAGACCTCAGCTCCACCAAAATGTAAATTAGGAAGAATGGTTCAAATCAAATGGAAAATGGGCTTTTATTGCCCACTGAGAAGAAAAAGGCTTATTCTAGCTGCATGCTTATGTTTCTGAGCTTAATTGGCCACTGCTGATGCATCCACACGCCAAAGGGTGTGCAAATACCCAGACTCTTCTTACAACAAAACAGCTACCTCACTATTAAATAACTTTTCATCATTTACAAAGAGTGGTTGTGTACTTGGTATACTTTGAAGGATAGCATAGCCTCGTCTGAAAGCTATGTTGCAAATGCACTTGTGTTTCTTCCTATCATCCCTCTTATTCCACAGAATTTCAAATGTAAAATTATTCTTATTCTATCTTCCAAACAGCTTCCTATAACTGTGAAAGGATTGAGCCACTGGACTAGATAGAAGTAAACAGAAATAATTCCCTGCATCAAAGACACTCCAAAATACATAGTTCCTCAGAAGGAAGGAAAAAAGAAAAAAATCTAAAGCAAAACCAGATATGATATTCAGTCCACGTTTTTTTCTCCTTCACTTCCTGAAGTTATTCTTCATTTCTCCCTCTATTTCATTACTCCCTCACACACAAAACAGGATTTGTATTTCATTATCAAAAAGAATGTCAACATGCATCTCGGCCCTTTTGATGTTAAGGCAATAACAACATAATGATAAAGACAGAATTATGTTGGGCATAAAAGTGTTTGCTTTTGCTTTTGTTTGCAAGGTCAGGGCTATGTTAAGTGGTGGGATTTCCATGGTGCTGGACAATGAGCCTTTGTCTTATTTAGCATGACCCTCACCCAGATGAGTATATATGTCTGCTTATCACATAGCACAGTAGAGAGCTCATAATAAGACAGAGGGGATAAGACACACCAGTTTGGGTTTAGCAAACCATGGCTATAAGCATCTTGGGAAACCTATTGGTGAGCATCAAAATCCCTGTCAATTGATAAAGGCCACTTAGAGTGCACTTATACCAGTACATTCAGAGACTGAGAATCACCTGCCAAAAGAAAAAAAGGACTAATACAAAGATACTACCAACCTCAGTACAGATTAGGAGACACACATACACACGAAACCAAGGGAATCTGAATAAAGACTCCTGAAAGGATCAGATGTTCCTCTGACCTCATTGGTAAAGGGTGGTTGTCATCAGTTTTCAAGTGGGGACAATTTGGTAGCTTATCTCAGAACCTAGTGTGCATAGAATTGATCATTCATTATATGTGTATAATAACGTTCTAGCCCAGCGTAGTGTGTATTCATGTTATTCTGAACCATTTATTTTGTCTTCACAAAGTCTCCAGTTGAAGCCCATCCTGGTGGTATTTATGGGATTCCTCTAGAACAGACCCTCGGAGGCTGAGTTAGTTAAACTGCAGGGATTCAAGTGAGGGCACGGCCGATAAGCAGCCCCTCCTTCGGAATGTTGCCTTAACAGGGCTTAATCTTGTGGGTGCACAACCTGTGTATCAGGGCACTATGTCATTTAAACTTTTTATGAATCTGTTCTTGTTTAGCATGACACCACATAATTATAGAATTTTTTATCCTGTTTTCTTCTGGTATTTAAATAAGGTAACCTCTTTATCTGCTTCCAGGAGGCATAGGATTATCTCACACATTTTAGAGAAGGGTAAACCAGCTGATAGAAGTAAAATGAGAATCCACTTGCTTAGAGGCACAGTGGATTCTCTGAAAAATGAAAAACTGATATCAGAAGTCCTCCTTAGGGCTAATTCTCTATTGTGCTTTCTTCCTGATCGAATATACCTGAATCAAATCATCTCTCATCCTTGTCTTAACAACATCTACTTATGTAAGCTCTACAAATTCAGAATCCCGACAAGAAAAGGACAGAGCATTTATAGTTGTGACCCACACGATTTAAAGTTAGCTGGGAGGCTGGCAAAACACAGTGTCATGCTGAAGTTATTTCCAGAACAGCAGGCGTCTCTTCCAGCAAACCAGCTAAAAAGATGTCAAACTAGCCAGCCTATTTTTTTCCAATGCACTTCTTTTAAGACTGAGTGAATGGTAGAAAATTTTTATCTCCCCATATATTCAAATTAATTAATCAGGACTTACGAGTCAGACTATAAAGCAGAGACCTCAGCAGCAGCATGGAGTCTGGAGTTGGATTGTATGGGTTTGAAACCTGCCTCTACCACTTCCTGGCTGGGCAGCCTTAGGAAATTTACTTAGCCGCCCTGTGCCTCAGTGCCTTCATCAGTAAAATGATAGTCATAATAGTACCTGCCTCATCGCATTGTAAAAAGGATGAAATGAGTTAATTCATATAACATGCCTAATGAAGTGTGCGGCTCATGGTAAGTTCCCATAAATACTAGCTGTTGTTATTATATCCAAGCACTTAGTTCCAAGTCTGGCACACTGAAATCTTTTAATAATGCGAGCTGCACCCTTGGACTCTTAGGAGGTTTTTATTCTAGTTGTGAGATAAGATATGCATATGACAAGAGTAACCAACTAGTTCCATAAAACATACATGCAAAGCTATGTTTGTTAGGCACCAGCAGACCTGGTGGGGGAACTGTCATTGGTGGCAATGCAGATACAAGAGGTCCGTGGGAGTAGCAGTGCTCCTGGATTAGCAAGGTGTCCATGTGGAGAATTATGCATCCAACAAGTGTTTATGAAGCATTACAACGTTTTAGACACTGTGTATAAAATTTGACTTCCTTGACATCAGGATTGGTTTAAAACTTTCCACGGAGAAAATGGAGAGAGGATGGCCATGAATTATCCATTTCAAATGTCAGGCGGGAGGGTGTGGGTGGTCCTCCCGCACCCATGTTTACATGGAGAAAAGTCTGTAAGAATGTCTCTGGGGGATTAGAGTTTAGGAGATGGGAGTGGGGTAGTCTGTACGTGAGACATTTCATTTTTACTAATGTAATGTTTGAGTTGTTTTAAACAGTAAAAAATTAATCAAGAGCTAAACAACAACAAAAAAGATATGATGATGAGTTTTAAGAATTCTTCTATTCCTGGTACCTAGTATAACAAATGGTGGGCACTCAATATATATTTGTTGAATGAATGAATGAATCAATCAATCAATTAACCTTTAAATAAATTAGAGAAATAGTAATGCAAAATCTCTTTACCCAAAATTTTAGGGAAGTAATGGTCTCAAAGAAAACAAAAATTGCCTTGAATTAAACTCATTTATTCATTCATCTAATATATATCAAATGAGTGCCTGCTACTCATCACCATCTAGAGACTAGTCATATAAAAGTCCTTTCCCAGCCAGTGTTGGTTGGATCAGTGGTTGATACTGGAAACACTCCCAAATTTGAGCAGAGCGAATAGAATTGTCTCTATGGGAATGTGGCCAGGCTAAGGTCAGGTGGGGCCATGCGCAAGAGATAAGACAGTGTGCAGAGAGAATGACCCTTAGGCTTGACACTCTATGTTCCCAGAGTCAGCCAGTATAAAGCACAGCTAAGCCTCCTATAAATGAGTCCCACGAGCTCCTTCTGCATTCTTAATTGATTTAGCAAAAGTTTTGTTGTTTGCAGTCTTTCCAGTGGCACCACATGTGAGAAGTTATCTATATTTTCTTCCTGCTATAGGAGAGCCACAGCTACTTAAAAACAAAGATTAACGATGACCTGGAGATAACCCACAAAGATGAAGTATAGATCACTGTATGTGTGCCAACCCTGCCTCCATGTCCACTCCTATTGTGGCATTAAATCCCAAGAACCTGTTGGGGGAGGGTGCGATCATTGCCAGGAATAACCAAGCAGCAGCCTCTAAAATCACAACACTTACAATCAAGGGTGGTAGGGGTGCTAGAGACTGTCTCACCCTCTCTCTCTTTACAGTGAAACCCCAAGGAGTACTAGAGTCTCGATGGTCCAAGAAAAATGAAAAAGAATCCAAAATAAGACAAACTCATATTTCTGTCCCACTTTTGCTCATAACCTAGCATTTGACTTGCACACTTGTATTGAAGACACTGTACAGCAAGTCTTCTCTCTGTTCTCTTTACCTGGGGAGGTGTTACTCCTCAGGCCAAATTTAACATTTGCTGTGTGCCAAGAGCCGAAGAATTCCTGATGTGTATTCTATCTTTATGCACAAAAATGCCTTTTGCTTTAGGGAATAATGGAATCCCCTCCACTTTAAAAGTATGGTACACTTACAATAGCCCTGATTTTGAACTTTTACAGAGTGGGGAAAATAAGTTTAGTGTCTTAAAACGAGACTCCACAATGGTAGTTCAATGTAAAAATCTTGTCTGATGATTCTCAACTGCGTGATTTCACTGCACTAAAAGCTCTCTGAATTGGGTCCGTTTCTGAATGAAGATTGCAACTACTCTCCAAAAACATGTCCACTCTGCTGGAGATGCAATCCTGAAGTACACTTTCTGGTCTTTTTTTTAGATACCTATCCTATTTGTTTCTCAAATCCCCTTTCTTTCATGAAAACCCAGATAATAAAGGCTGGGGAGCAAATATAACCATGAGTTTCAGCCATGGAAATGCATGCAGGAGAACAGGTTTGCTTCAGGACAGCTCCGGCAGACTTTCTGTGTGAAGGCTCTCTCCTCCTGGGATACTAATGAGAGAGTAGCATCAGCTATGAAAGGAGAACAGTGGGGAAGAATGGGAGCAAACGGAAAATTGGAAAGCACTGGTAGCATTACGATTTCCGAGTAGTAGGACACTTTCTGTCAGTGTAGCCTGTGTAGCCTCTGGAGGATGGTATTGGTTATCAACAAACAATAACTAAGCAAATTTGCATATATACAAATATCAAATCATTATATTGTACATCTGAAACTAACATATGCCAATTATACCTCAATTAAAGACTGAAATCAAGCATGTATATTATTTTAATTTTTTAAAATAATACACATGTTGATCAATTTCTAATAAGGAAATATTTATTTTAGTTGACTGAAGATAGTGTTGTGCGTTCTTCAAATTGTAATGCATAGCGATGAGCATGGAATAGCCTAGGAAGCTACAGCCGAGTGTCAGGTCTGATTAAAATACAGTCCATAAGTGAATTCAAAATAAATGAACAAACAAAACAGAAACAAAAGTCATAGATACAGAGAGCAAACTGATGGTTACCAGATGAGAGGGGGGTTGGGGCCCTGGGTGAAAAAGCTGAAGGGATTAAAAACTACAGATTGGCCGTTACAAAATAGTCACAGGGATGTAAAGGACAGCATAGGGAATATAGTCAGTAATATTGTAATAACCGTACTACTAATATGGTATTACTGTACTATAGTAATATAGTACAGTAATAATATTGTAGTATTGTGTCAGGTGGGTACTAGTCTTATTGAGGGGGAGTCACTTTGCAAATTATATAAATGTCTAACCACTATCTATTCACCTGAAACTAATATATTTTGAATGTCAATTGTAACTGAAAAGTTTTAAAAAATGAAGTGAAGGGGCAGCCAAAGTCAGGAGTACAAAGTCAGCTACAGATGAGGAAGTGGTCAGGCCTCTGGAGCCTCAGTTCCTGAGAGGAATGTCACCCTCTCTGCACACTGGTGCCTTGTGACTGGCCCTCAGAAGTCACCTGAAATTCTCCCCTGATGCCAACCACTTGCCCGGTTTTATCAATAAATATAGACCTTGTTCTGGTTCATTGGAAGGTTACAATTCTTCCAAGTGCTCTTAGGGACAGCCAGCCATGATACAAAGGGTGCCTAGATACAAAGATAAAGGCAAAATGGTAGAAAATCATTCACTCAAGTGGGATACACAGTCCAAACTAAATGTGCATGAGGAAGACGCAATACAAAGCCCAGAAAGAGGAACCAGATTCACTCACAGCCCTCCTGCCCAAGGTCTGCATTGAGCTCAGGGGCAAGGATGTCTCCATTTGTAAGAAGAGACAACAAAGGATAAGAAACCAAAAAGTTCTTGCCAAAGTGTTTTGCCAAAGAGTAGGATGCCAAATATTTTGAGAAAGTTTTCCTGGACCTGAGAAGGGAAACTGCTTGCCAGTCTTGTTTTTTGACTTTTAAATGATCTCCTGGACAGAGGCTATCTTGCAAATATTCAGATAGGGAAGAAAATCCCCTTAAGGCCAAATTAAAGTAAGGATTTTCCTTGCCAAAACCTTAGAAATTACAATATGAGCTAGAGTATTTTAAGCCCAAAAAGACTGTGTGCCAATAAGTGCCAAAATCATTGTGCAATACTACAAATGATATGAGAAACCTAGCTTTCAAGTAATTTTTGGAAGTGATTGCAAATGAGTGAAGACTATAAGAAATAATTTCCTGCTAGGTGCTTTATGTAAAAGGTCATCTAAAAAGCAAAAACTGAGTATTCCAGTTCTAAGAAACAACCACTCAAAAGTCTAAACATTAAAAATCTATTTTCTTAATGGCCTTGTGACAATGACTATGAACAACATCAATGTCATCATCCCTTGGCTTTTCATCAACGTGAAGAATTAACACATGGAAGAAGGGATACTATGAGCTGAACAAAGCTTTTCCCTTTTTTAGGAGAAGGAAATTAAATATTTGCCCAAAGTTGAACAGTGAATTAGTTTCAATGACACCCCTAGATCTGGGATCTTGTAATTTCAAAATTTCTATTATCTCAAACTAGAGTCTTGAAATCCAAACCATATCCTAAAGTCTCCTCTTCTAAAGTTTCTAAAAGAGTACTCCATCCTTTTCCCCTTCGAATTAGACTCATTCGCATAATGATTTTAGAAACTGTTAACCCATTCTTTATACAGGGAGAAGGAGGTTGGCAATAGCACCTGGCCCCTCCCAACCTCTCCCTGTGGATAGCAAGTAAAGCCCTGTCTTAACACTTTCTGTTCTGGGCATCCAGAGGTCCCCAGGGACTCACAAGAATTCAAGTTTTGAACTTGCTATTAGAAAATGATTTAGCACCAGGAGGCTCTATGTTATTAGTTATATGTGGAATGAATATAACTCCTGCTTTGGGAGAGTCACTCCCTGTGATAAAGGAAAAAACTCAGGAGGGAAAGAAGTACTATTATGTTTACCATAAAAATTAAGCCCACTCTAGCACTGGCTTCACATTCAAATAACTCCAATCCTTTTGAAACCCTGATGACCCCCAATTTTTGATTCAGCTTTGACTATTCTAAATTTTGGCCTAATTAAAGAAGAAGAGTAACATAAGTGTCCGAGATTGCAATGCTGAGTTTGAGATTAAGTGTTTCCCACTGAAGGAGTCAGTCTGGTTGTGATTAAAACATCTCCTCCTCGTGTCCTACTCTTCTCCCAGGCTGCAGTCAGTGTCTTTGACCTATATTTGATTCTCTTTTTGCAGTTTGCTCTTTGATCATGAAACTACTGGGAAAAGGTTCCTGCTACACCACAAAACAAGGTAAGCTGTTTCTTATTTGTTTGAATATACCGGATGCTGGTGACAACCAATTTTCTTCTTCTCCGTCTAAGTAATCGAAAGGTCAGGTGTTAGGAAGGGATTATGGAGAGTTTATGAGGCAAGCAGCCCGCTCCACCTCCAGCCTTATCAGGAACAAACCCAGCTTTCTTCCTAAGCCTCTGGTGGGCGTCTTGGGCTCAGAGCCACCATGGCTGGCAGTCTGGGGTACACATCATGCAGTTTATCATCAAGCAGCATCTTTGAAATGCCAAACTTTGTTTATTGATCTTACAATTCTATGTTATCTCCAACAAGCCACGGGAAAAGTAATACATTTTGTATGGATTAATCCTCGTAATTCTGCACAACATACACCCAGAGATAACTCAAGCTCGCTTTGTCTTCTCATTATCTAAACAGACGTGTCTTTTTTTAAGTCATCAACAGAGGTCATCTCCCAAATGCCCTTGTGGAATATTCATTAATCAAATAACTAATTTGAAATGGACCTTCAAAGCATTATTCATTTCCCCATCATTCTCCCAACATCAGTTTAAATGCTTTGTGGGTATAATGATTAGGCTGATGTTTAATTAATTGTGAAATTGTGAATTAAACCTAAGTTAAAAGATAAATCATTCTTCGGTGCACGAGATAGAAAGAGAGAGAGCCACACAGGGCAAGCCAGCTTGATTGGTGGCTTTAGTTGAGGATTCTTAGCAAAAGTCCCTTTATACACAGCAAAATGACAGCACTAGATTTTAGGGTTAACCTTTGTGAAACAAAACTTATCTTTGCCTTTTGTCTTGAAGGATTTCAGATTCATCACAAAATCAATGAGAAAATGCTACATGCCGCTGAACAAATGTGCAGACTAGGTTGTAACCTGCTAATCCCGACAAGTGGAATTGTGGGAAAAGTAGAAGAAAACAATCACTGAAGACTCGGGCATGGAAAACACAGCGCTAACTTTGTGTGCTGTGTGTCACAACCACAGTGCTGTATTTTTTAGCCCCAGGAAGTAGGGGTTTGATTCCCAACTGAGGCCTTCCCTCACCATTCCTGTCTGTGTGCCTCCACTGGACCCTAACACTCATTGTCAGGTGTATCACAATGTCAACCAACCTATATTGTTTACATTTTTAAACCCGCCCATGTCCACCTATTTGATTATTAACTTCTTGAGAGCAGGTCCAAGGCCTATGATCGTCATACACTCAGCATAACATTTAATGCTCGTGTTCTCAAATTGAAGACACCTGAGTTTGTGCTTGCTCTGCTCTCCTCCTGAAGCTGTCTCTCTCCCTGTGTCCACATGTCCACCTGGCTTATTCCCTCTCTTCCTGCGTAGATGTCACTTCCTCAGTAGAACCTTCTGTGATCACTGTCTTGGTCAGTTTGAGCTGCTATAACAAAGTGTCAGAGACTAGGAATTTTTTGAACAGCAGAAATTTCTTTTGCGTGGTTTTAGCGGCTGAAGTCCAAGATCAGGGTGCCAGCATGGTCAGGTTCTGGTGAGAACCCACTTTTGGGTTATACACGCCCACTACTCCTTGGGTCCTCACATGGTGGAAGGAGCAAGAGAGCTCTCTGCGGTTTCCTTTTGAAGGGCACACATCCCATCCATGAGGGCTCTGCTCTCATGATCTAATTTCCTCCCAAGTGCCTCATCCCCTAATATCATCCCTTTGGTGTTTTGGATTTTAGTCTTGAACTTGGGGGTAGAGGGACACATTTAGTGCATAACAATCACCTTAACTAAAATTGTCTTTTCATACCTTTACCTTTACCCTGATTTATTTTTTCTTTATAGCACTTATCACTACCTAATACTATATTTGTATTTGTTTGTTTATTGCCCATTTGTTTTTTTCCCTCTATTAGAAATAAAGTCCATGAGGAAGGAAAGGTACCTATTCTTCAATGTAGGTACTAAATAAATATATGATTGAATTAAGTAATAAATGATTGGAAAAGAGAAGCTTTATTTCCACTGTCATTGCTAAGCTCTCAATAGCTACTACGTGAAGAAAGTCTGGTTGAGAATGAAGACAACAAAGAAAAGCAGGTCCCAGAGATAGACAGATTATTTTTTTTATTGTTGTTCAAGTACAGTTGTCTCCATTTTCACCCCACCATGGTCCCCCACCCCACCCATCCCTGCCTCCCACCCTTGAACCTACCCCCTTTGGCTTTGTCCATGGGTCCTTTATACAAGCTCCTTGATGGACCTTCCCCTATTTTCCGCTGTGATCCCTTTCTCCCCTCTCCCCTGGATACTATCAGTTTGTTCTTTATTTCAATGTTTCTGGTTATATTTTACTTGCTTGTTTGTTTTGTTGATTAGGTTCTACTTATAGGTAAGATCATATGGCATTTGTCTTTCACCGCCTGGCTTATTTCACTTAGCATAATGCTCTCCAGTTCCATCCATGTTGTCGTGATGGGTAGGAGCTCCTTCTTTCTTTCTGTTGCATAGTATTCCATTGTGTAAAGGTACTATAGCTGCTGGATCCAGGCACACCTGAAGCTAACATACCCGTGAACATTTCAGTGTTATGAGCCAGCACATTGTCTTGTTTATTTAAGATGGTTTATGTTTAGTTTATTTGCAACCAAATAAAGTCCCAACAAATCACTTGCAGGTCATCTCTATGTTAATTTTGTTATCATCCACCTGCTGGGAGTGCCTTGTGGGTCTGTCTTCTGTGATCTGTCCATGTGGCTATATTTGCTCATCCTAAAGGCACATCAGCATCCCCTCAGGCCCATTTTTTATACCTGTAAGTATGTCTGGCTTCCCAGCCTGGCTCATCTCACAGATTATCTGATGGCCACCTCTATTTATGCCATTTTTAGCCAATGGAACCTGTCTCCAAATGTCTGGTCTGCCCCGTCTAGTCTCTAGAAGCTAGCCCCTTTGGCCTTGCCCACTCCAGTAACTGCTGAGTCTTGGATCTGACACAGCAATCTCCAGATGCAAACACCATAGAACACTGGTTAAGCAAAAACACTCTTGTGTCACTACCTGAATTGGAATGTCAGCTCCACTATTCACTAGTCATATAACCTCATTCAAGTCACTTAAACCCTCTGTGCCTCACTTTTGTCATCTGCAAATCCAGAATAATAACAATATAAGCTAGATAATGTATGCAAAGCAGAACGGCACCTGATAAGCACATAATATATGTGCCTACTATTTTCATTATAATAGAACCAGTTCTCCAATGAGATGCCAGAAGGACAAAAAGATGTTTTACTCCCTCCTGTGTTTCATAAAGCTCAACTGAAAGCAAGATTGTCTTTCTTTCTCAATCTTCTGCCCTGACCAGATAATGAGCTCCTGTAGAATAAGGGCTATGCTTTGTCTTTCTGTGGCTCCAGGCCAGTGATAGTCCTAAGAGTAGGCACTGAACCAGAACTTGAATTGGTTATTACTATCCAGTAATCAATAATGAGTCTTGATATCAATAGTACAAATTTTGTCATTGGCAAATCAGGGTGGTTAGCCACTAGTTCCTTTTCCCTTCTTTTCCTATAAGCTTTCCTTTAGGTTCAGGTTCCAGGGGACATACAAACTCTTTTTAGACAGGCCTATGCCCTGCATCCTTGCCTGCTTTCCTTCCCTGGGGAACTGACTGTCCCTGGGAAGGACTCATCGGTGTTGTGTTTCTCTCCCTTGAATTATTAGGCCTGGAGCAAGCCCTAATCAGCCAGTAGGACTGCCTCATCTCTTCTGAAACAGAAGCCTAAAACCTGCTCAGCTCTTTTGAAGCCAAGACACTACCCAAGGGCCTTTAAGACACTGACAGCCTCCTTAAAACTAGGCTAAGGTGAGTTTCCTAAAAGCCTTTTCCTTTAAGTCTATTTTAATTACCTCTCTATTCCATGGTCTGAAGACAAAGAAATATCTTGCACACAATAGTTGCTGATAATATTTTGATTTTTAATGGATCAGTGAATGAATGAATCAGCTAATCAATGAAAAGAATAAATGAATGAATAAGAAATATGTAGGGGATATTCATTCCTCTCTCTATGGTAAGGCCTGGAGGGTTAGGTGCTGATCTACTAGATTACTCTTATTTCTATTCTTCTCTGGATTTTCAGTATTGTTTACCTCCTTCATTCTTCAGGAACTGATGAAAACCTAAAGAAATTAGTGCAGATGGAGAAAGTGGATCCAACAGTACCACTTAACAAAAATTTAGGTCTTTATAGGGAACCCAGTGGATGGCCCATATGGTATTTTTGAATATCTCTTTGCTTTCTGTGTGAGAAAAGATAACACATCCTTCTAAGCCCCAGTAGAGATTGTTTATCTCTGATTAATGTCCTAAACAGGCCTTTACCATCCCCCCACCTACTTCCAACACTTATTCTAACAGAAGTGTCTTGGATGGAGGGGACCATGAGTGCCTGTTGTGCTGTGGATGATGTGTAACTCAGATGTCACCAACTGTGAGGTTTGGCTGAAGCACACTTACTGCTGACTTGGTGTGATGGCTGTTGTGGATAAACAAATCAAACTCAAATTCACAGGTCAATTACAGTGGATAATGCCCTGCTAATTTTCTTGTTTGAAAAAGTATCAGTAAAGGTTTGCAAATGAATCAGAGGCTTTCAACCAGCTGAGCTGCTTTGACTAACAAGTGGGTCTTGTGTTTTTGAACACTTGGGATAATGGTGGTAAGGTCTCCAAACCACAGGAGTTTAGGAGGTACCCCAGGCATGCTTCACTCCAGAGTGGCACGTCCCTTAGCAACCAGTAGTGCCTAACAAACTCCATCGCATTGTGAGGAAAACCAGGCTGAGGAAAACACTGCAAACACGGTAAAAATCTATTCAAATCAAGGACACCTTTCTCTTAAGAAAAATGAATGTTTAGGGCGGTCCCTTATCATTTCTCACTGAGGTTGCTCAAATCTGGGGCTGTCTGATGAGATGAAGCAGTTGGTTGAGATTAGGGGTTCAAGACCTTGGTATTTCATGAATCCTTAAAATTCTCTTTCTCTCTAAAAATATGGAAAATCAATATGGTTTGTCAACATTTTCATTTGCCAAATACAGTCCACAGCACTAAATGACACAAAATTAAAAAATTACTTTCCTTTGTGACCATGGTTTAATAAATTAAATAATACCTAAATAAATACCAAAAAAGTAGGATACAACTTCAGGAACAAAATGCAGCCCTTTAAATGGAATTAATTTAGTTTCAAAAATGTTTTATATTATTGTTTTCTTAATTTCACTGAATGCAAACTTTACCTAAACACAGGTCTTTGGATAGCCTCTGAAAAACATTGGTCTAGCCCTGACTGGTGTAGCTCAGTGGATTGAGTGACATCCCACAAATGGAGAGGTTACAGGTTTGATTTCCGGTCAGGGGACTGTCCTGGGTTGTGAACTAGATCCCCAGTTGGGGGCATGTGAGAGGCAACCAATCGATGTTGCTCTTGCACATTAATATTTCTTTCTTTCCCTTTCTCCCTCCTTCCCCTTTCTATAAAAATACAGAAATAAATCTTAAAAAACAGACAAACATTGGTCTAACTTTTAGCACTACTTGCAGAATGCTTAAGTAAACCAAGCAGGAATAGCAGTAGTAATTACTGTGAAGTGTGTTTGAAGGTCCATGCAATTCTCCTGGCACTGACCTTCTCCCTGTCTGGTTTGTCCTTCTCTCTTGTACTTTCTACTCCTCATGTGCAGGTCAGGTAGTACCTGTCCTCTAACAGATGCCTCTCACTGACTGTTAGGTACTGGGGCTTTCACACATTTCCTCCCTGTGCTTCTGGTTGCTCTTCTGTAGAAGAGAATGGAGTCAAAAGGCTAACTAATCGTTATAATCCATTCACTTGTAAAGCATCATGATTCCAAAGTCCTTGACATATCACCTCCCCAGAAACCTTTTCCTGCCTGGTCCAGGATCCTGTCATCGATTTTTCTTCAGCACACCTTCTATTATTTTGGTAGCTGAACATTTCCGCCCCTTCGGAACTCAGGGCATGTGGTTTTGGTGGGGCTTTAATCCATGACCCACCACTCCAGCACAGATCTGGCACATGATACAAACTGGGCCAACTGGAGGGAGATCTTTGGAGGAACGATAGCTTCGCTGAATGTAATGGGTTGAATAGTGTCCCCGTATAATTCATGTCCACTTGAAATTGCAGAATGGGACCTTGTTTGCAGAAAGTTCTTTGCGGATGTAATTGAGTTAAGGATCTCAAGAAAGATTATCCTTAGATTTAGGGTGGACTCTCAATCCAGTGATTGGTAGCCTTACAAGAAAAAGGAAAGGGAGATTTATCAAAAAGAGACTCTGTGGGGAAGCAGAGAAGACAGCAATGTGAAGGTGGAGGCAGAGATTGGTGGGATGCATGCCAAATACTTCTGGAAAACACCAGAAGCTAGGAGACAGGCATAGAATAGGTTTTTTCTCCGAGTCTCCAGAAGGAATCAACCCTGCTGACACCTTGATTTCAGACCTCCTGAACTGTGAGAGACTGAATTTCTGTTGTAAGTTACACAGTTTGTGGTGATTTGTTACACAGCCTGATGGAATTAATCCACTGGGTTTTCTGAGAGCCATCTTGCTCACCAGAGAGTATCTGTCCTAAAAATGGAAGAATAAGAGTGAGCTTTGATCATAACATAGAGTGCCTGGATCCAGCTAGGCTTGAAGTCAAGTGTAACTCTGGATTTCTCAGCCTGTAAGCCAATAAATACTCTCTTTTTGCTTAAGCTCGAGTTAAGTTTCTGTTATAGCTAGCTGAAAGACTTCTGATGAAAGTATGGCTCAGCACTGAGAAAATCTTATTCATCTTTCAAGGCTCAGCCTCGGTGGTATTTTTTCCACACAGCTTTCCCTGGGCTTCCCAGACTTAAAGGCTTGTTTCTTCCTCTAGGTTTCTTCCTATAGCTGCCTTTTCCTCCCACACACAATACTATTAAATTCATCTTATTTTTTCCTTACTAGATCTTTAGCCTTTTGAAAGCAAGATCCCTGTTCTTCTTTTTCTTACTGCACAAGCTCTATGCCATTTACATAGCAGGTGCTCAGGGCAAATGTGATAAACAGAGAAATGAAAAAAAATTGAAGGGAATAAAGAATGGGGTCTCATTGTTGATGGCTGAGAGTGGAAAAATAGTTTTGCATAAGGACCTCTCCTGGTGCTCCTAATCATGCCAAACACAAATCCCCAACCACTTCCTCATAAAGCGCCCTACTACGAAAACCAGCCAAATACTCCTTTGCCAACATAATAACTGCTAGGCTTTTATATAAGACAGTTGTTACTTCAAATCTGAAATATCTATCATATCACTCTCTCTTCTATTTGAAACCTTTCAGTGGTGTCTCACAGCTCTTAGGAAAAAGTTGAAACCCTGGTTCATAGCCTTTGAAACTTGGCTCCTCCCAAAGTCTCTAATCTAATCTCTCAAAACTCCATCATGTTGAATCTTTGCTCTGGCTTCTTGCAATTCTCCAGTCATGTCAAAAATTCCATGTGCTCCCTCTTCTCTTTCTCTGTCACCCTCTTCTTGTGTCTCTCTTGCTCCTGCAAACCTTTGTTCTTCTGGAACATTCTCCAACTTTCGCATAGCTTACTCCTGTGCATGGATAAGATCTTTGCTTGGAGGCTATTACCTTTGGAGACCTTCCCTCATCCATTGGGGCCACCTTTCTGTGTCCCCAGAGCTCTCTGCATTTCTCTAGTGTAGCGTTTACTACACTGCATTGCAATTGCCTGTTTGACAGTAGCCCACATTAATACTGTTTGAATCCTATCCCTTTTGATCAGCATTTTATTTCTAACACATAGCATACATTATAGATGCTTAACGCATAGTTCTTAAATGGTCAAATGATAAAGAAAGAAGAAGGAAAGAAAGAAAGAAAGAAAGAAAGAAAGAAAGAAAGAAAGAAAGAAAGAAAGAAAGAAAGAAAGAAAGAAAAGAATTTAATGGTAATTTTCAAAGTCTAACTTGGTCTTAGTCATATTCTCCTTTGTTCATTTCCTCACTGTTGAGGAAGAAAGACCAGGTTTTGTTCCAGGGGGAAGTGAGGACTGCAATGTGTTTAGAGAGATGAAGACATCTCATTTACAACATGGAGTCCTTGTTCCCTTAACTGTCCATAAAGACCATAATGGGGGCTACCAAGAGATGTTTAATACTTTGAAAACCTGACAAAATCACACAGATGCCCATGAGAAGACTGCACAGGCTAACAAAACTAGACTGATGTGCGGTGTAAGGGGGCGAAGTCTGTAGATGATAGAGAACACCGTGTTTTATTTCTTCTCCTGCTAATGGAACTCTTACAGGATGCACTTACACTTGAGGGCAGACATGGCCATGCACACAGAAGAGCTTGTGTCTCTTTATGGAAGCTTTTAATTACTGCCACTAGGTTTTCCAGTCTGGCCTTCCCTTGTCTCAGCGAATTTAGGAGCTCAGGCTGCCGTGGGGCTATTACATGAACCTCACAGACTTGGTATGGGCAAGAAATGAACTTTTTGAGATAAGCCATTGAGGTGATTTTGAGCCTATTTGTTACAATAGAAACTGAGTCTATTTTGATGGAAATACCATGGTATTTTTTAATTTTCAAGACCTAGTATGGCACTTGGCACAGGAGAGGTATGCTGAATGAATGAATGAATGAATAGAAAACCACTAACTAGGAAGCCATCTCACTCTATATTCTCAAAGATCAGACTTTGAAGATTATACAGACTTTGAAAATTAAAAAACAAATTACATGTGAAATGCCCCCAGCATTGATTGTAGAGACACCTTATTTCCAGCACTAGCACAAGTAACTTTGCCATTGGAACTCAGTTAAAAACACAAATATTTTATAAGAACCGTTGCTCATAAATCTAAGCTCTTTGATTATCTCGTGATGAATGACTTCCTCTAAAATAACAGGGATGTAGGATACATTGATATTGGTCTTAGCTGCTCAGTGGGATTTTAGACTCAATAATGAATCCAGGAAATGGTTTGCACTTCACTTGATCAAACAAAAACTTCAATAATTAGTATCGAATCAGACGGACTGATTTTCAGGATCCCTTTTGGTAGAACTTTGTGACTGCATCACCACAGGCACCTGCTTGGAAACAATAGTGCTGCATGCGCTGTTACGTGTCTTTGACCCCGAGTTTGCAGAAGTCTGCAGTTTGACATCAATAGTGGAGGTAGGGGCTTTCTTCTCCAGTACATTGATTTTAAATTAAATTAACTCTGATCCTTAGGTCATCTCCTAGATTATAAAAGATGAATGCCTCATTAATGATGAAAACAGTAGGAGTAAATGTTTTGGAGCAGGTTGAGCAATTTAAGTGCTTTAAAAGGCAACTAGTGCAAAGCAAGGGTATTGCAAGCTATTCAATTAAGGATTGATTCCAGACATGCTGATGGGAGAAACTACTTGAGCAGATGAGTCTTAGGAAATAGTTGTGATCTTATGAGGACAGTACCTCTCCTGCCCTCTACACTTTGGGTCCTGATGTGCTCATGTGAATCTCCTTTTCCACTGGCATCATGATGGAACCATCATCTTCCAGAATCTTCTTCACTTTCAGAAGAGAGGATTAGTTACATGGCTTCTATTTTCCACTTGAATCTTGATGATCCTTCTACAACATTCGCCTTTTTTAAAAGAGTGTATTAGTTGTTTATTGCTGTGTAACAAATTAACCCCCAAAACTTAGTGGTTGAATCAACATCTATTTTCTCATTGGGTTTAGAGGTCAGGAATCTTGGTACAACTCAACTGGGTTTTCTGCTGCAAGGTCTTATCACAAGCTACAATCAAGGTGCCTACTGGGGCTTCACATCCCAATGCTTTAAAAGGATGAATCCACTTGGAGAAAGATATATTTCTAAACCCTATCATGTGGTTGTTGGCAGGATTCAATTCCCTGGATGTTGAACTCTGGAGCCTCAGTTCCTTGACGGCTGTTGGCCAGAGGCTGTCCTAAGTTCCTTGCTATATAGGCCTATTCATGGGGCAACTCAAAATATGACAACTTATCCCATCAGAGCAAGCAGGCAAAAGAGCCAGAGAAAGATTGAGAGAAAGACAGCAAGATGAAAAGCACAGATTTTTGTAACCTAATTTTGGAAGTGCCATTATGACACTTTTGCTGTCTTTTCTTCATTAGAAGTGAGTCATTAGGTCCAGCCTACACTCTCGGGGGGGGGGGGTTCATTGGGCATGAATACCAGTAGGTGGGGATCATTGGGAGGTATATCAGAAGCTTGCCTAGCATGAAGAGCAAATTTCTGGCAGTAAAAATTGCTTCTCAGTCTTTTTTTCCACTCTACCCCATTAGAAGAGGAGAAAGAATTTATGATTAAGGCAGTCTCCTGAAAATGAAAAAAAATTCTATGAACATTTTAACTTTAAAATTAAAGAAAATTTGCATTTTACTTCCTTCATCCCATGATGTAATGAGAGTTAACACATATACCAAGCTTATTACATTCCAGGCATTATTCTGAATACTCGCTATGCACACTCACATATATTCATTTATTCCTTACCAAAATGCCTGCAAATCTACTGTTATATCTCCATTTTAAATATTAGGAGACTGAGATGCAGAAAGGTAAATAAAAGCCCAAGGTCACTCAGCTAGTTAATGGAAAAATCAGGATTCAACCAAAGCAATCAACTCCAGAATCCAGGCTGTTGTGTATTATATTTTATTGACTTTATAAACTATTTTGTATTACTGCTGTTATGAGCTGAATTGCATCCCCTCAAATTTGACGTTGAACTTCTAACTCCTAGTATCTCAGAAGGTGACTGTATTTGGAGAAAGGGCCTTTTAACAGGTAATTAAGTTTAAATGAGGTCATTGGGGTAAGCCATAATTCCGTATGACTGATGACTTTATAAGAAGAGGGGATTAGAACCCAAAGACTTCTGGTCAAGATGGAGACATAGGTAAGGGAGGAAAGAAGGACAAGAGTCTAGTTAAAGAACAAGTACAAATGATGCATGAACAAGGACAACAGGGAGGGGATTAACTGTGGGACTCAGGGGTGGGTGGGGCAGGGAGAGCAACAGAGGAAAATTGTGACAACTGTAATAGAACAACAGTAATACATACATACATACATACATACATACATACATAGTGGGGGCATAGGTAAACATGCTTTACCTCTTCACACAACTCTAGAAAAAATTACAACCAGACTTCAAAACAAATAACACCCAGAACCATCAGAACCAGCTATATGGAAGTGTAACAACCAAGGATTTAAAGAAGCCATGTTCATCCAGATGAGTAGGAGGGGTGGAGACACAGAGATGGGCAGAGGGGCGTGAAGACTCAGTGTGGCACAGAGAGGCAGTGGAACAGGTGGTCCCACATTCATATGTGGTGGGTGAAAATCAGGAGGGATACCTCAGGAGTAAAGGATCCCAGCCCCAGGCCAGACCACACAGCCCAGTGTTACAGCACTAAGAAGATGAATACCCATAACTTCTGTCTTTAAAAACCCAGTGGGGGTTTGGGCTGTGGGAGAAACTGGCAGATTGTCAGGAGACTCCCGCTTGAAGGGCCTGCCCGAGCATAGACCTTCTGTAGAGCCACCCTCTCTGGGATTCAGCACCAAGGCAACAGCTGGAAGGGCACCTGTTGCATGCAGCAGGGAATAAGTAAAGTGACTGGAAATAGGGAGCAAGTAAAGTGACTGGAAATAGGGAGCAAGTAAAGTGACTGGAAATAGGGAGCAAGTAAAGTGACTGGAAACAGGGTGAGTGCTGGGCAAACCTCCAGAATCCAGGCAGTGGCATTGTCCCCTCTTCGAGCCCTCCCCCATAAAGTGATAAAATGGTGATTACTTAAGGTTCCACCCCACACAGTTTATAGGTGCCTTTTCTGCAATAGGCCATGCTACTAAGACAGGGAGTCCAAGTACTTTACCCAGTACATAAAAACAAACACAGGGAGGCTGCCAAATTGAGAAGACAAAGAAATATGGCCCAAATGAAAGAACAGAAAAAAATCTCAGAAAAAGAACTAAGTAAAACAGAGATAACCAACCTAACAGATGCAGAGTTCAAAACACTGGTTATCAGGATGCTCTGAGAACTCACTGAGTATGGCGACAGCATAAAAAAGACCCAGGAAGAAATGAAGGTTACATTAAGTGAAATAAAGAAAGATCTATAGGGAACCAACAATGGAGGGGATGACACTGAGATTCACATCAATGACTTGGAACATAAAGAAATAGTAAGCATTCAACCAGAACAGCAAAAAGAAAAAAGAATTAAAAAAAAATGAGGATAGTATAAGGAGCCTCTGGGACATCCACACCTACCAACATCTGAATCATAGGGGTGCCAGGAGGAGTAGAGGAAGAGCAAGAAATTGAAAACTTATTTGAAAAAATAATAAAAGAAAACTTCCATAATTTGGTGAAGGAAATAGACATATAAGTCCAGGAAGCACAGAGAGTCCCAAACAAGTTGGACCCAAAGAGGACCGCACCAAGACACAGCATAATTAAAATGCCAAAGGTTAAACATAGAGAATCTTAAAAGCAGCAAGAGAAAGGGAGAGAGTTACCTACAAAGGAGTTCCCCCCATAAGACTGTCAGCTGATTTCTCAAAATAAACTTTGCAGGCAAGAAGAGACTGCAAGAAGTAGTCAAAGTTTGTTCTTAATTTCAATGCCTTTGGTTACCAAAGGGGAGGTTAGAGGAGATAAAGGGGGGTGGGGGAATGGGAAGGGTTTTCAGGAATGTCTATAAAGGACACATGGACAAAACCAAGGTGTGGTGGGGGGAAAATGGAGACAAGTGTACTTGAACAACAATAAAAAAAAGAAGTAATCAAAGTGATGAAAAGCAAGGACCTAGAGTAAACCAAGTTTACTCTATCCAGCAAAGCTATCATTTAGAATTGAAGGGCAGATAAAATGCTTCCCAGACAAGGTAAAGCTAGAGTTCATCATCACCAAGTCATTATTACATGAAATGTTAAAGGGACTTATTTAAGAAAAGGAAAATCAAAACTATGAACATTACAATGGCAACAAATCCACAACTATCAGTAAGTGAGTCTAAAAAATGAACTAAGCAAACAACCAGAACAGGAACAGAATCATAGGTATGGAGATCTTTTGGAGGGCTATCAGCTGGGAGGGAAAAGGGGGAGAATTGGGAGAAATGGTGCAGGGATTAAGAAGCAAAACTGGTAGGTGTAAAATATACAGGGGGATGTGAAGGATAGTATAGGAAATGGAGAAGCCCAAGTGCTTATATGCATGACCCATGGACATGGACTAAGGGGGGATCTCTGGAGGGCAGGGGATTACTGGGAAGAGGGGGGCAAGGAAGAAAATTGGGACAACTGTAGTAGCATAATCAATTAACTATATTAAAGAAAAAGAAGAGGAGATTAGAACCTAGACAAAATCAGAGGGGGGACCATGTGAAGACATTGGAAGAAGATGGCCATCTACAAGGCAAGAAGACAAGCTGTAGAAGAAACCAACCCTGCTTATACCTTGATCTTGGACTTCTACCTTTTGGAACTCTGAGGAAATAAATTTCTGTAGTTGAAGCCAATCAGTCTATAGTATTTGTTATGGCAGACCTAGTTAACTAATACACTGTTATCAGGAATATTCATATCTCAAGGTAATGTGTCAAAAATTAGCTATAGTTTCCAGGATCTCCTGGCACACCCCAGTTTCACTGGCTCAGGTGTGTTGAAAAGTATGTGGGACTTGGCAGCCAAAGCAAGAACTATCTTTAGCATGTAAAACTAGGCGAGCTCCATACCTTTTCTTGAAAATGAGACTAATAAGACCTACCTCACAGGGCTGTTGAGGGAATTAACAAGACAATGTGAAGGTGTCTGGCACAGTAGCTGACATATATTAAACCTTTAGTAAATGTCATTTATTGCTTAAATGGCAAGTCACATGCTAAAGCAATTACGGAAGACACAACAGAAGCATGGCACCTTGTTCTCTCTCTCTCTCTCTCTCTCTCTCTCTCTCTCTCTCTCTCCCTCTCTCGCCCTCCCCCCTCTTTCTCCATGCTGTTCTGGAAAAAAGATTGTGAAAAATTCTGTGTTTTTTTAGTGCAAGCATTCTCGATATTGGTCCATTGCAATTTTTTTCCATGCTGGCTTACACCTTTACTACCATTCTTACTGTAAATGCAAAAGTATGAAGAGAATTCCAGAATGACTCTGTTTCCAGTCTTCTGTGAACACTTTAGACTGAAGGTGATAAGAAATATATGACTCTCTGTTACAAAGAACTCCATCAGAATGGACTCCAGTTCAATTGAAACAAAGCTTACCGAGCACCTGGAAGGCCAGGCAGTAAGCTATTGCATACTGTCATCCAAGACCAACAATGAGTGCAATGTCAGCCTGCATCAAAGCAAGAACAGCTATCCGAACAAGAGAAGATACTAGTTCCTTTGCATTTGATATTGATCATATCACATTTGGAACATTGTTTTCAATTACAGATAGCGTTTGTAAATATAGCAATTACCAAAGGATACAGTGTTCAGGGGATGGTGAGAATTGTAGATGAAACATTATTGAAAGAAATGGGGACATTTAGTTTGAAGATAGGACAAACTAAGTGTCTTAGATTCTTAGACATCTGTCATAAGGAAGGAGATTTCATTTTCTGTTGCTCTCAGCAACAAAATTGTGACCTACAGTGAGGCAGAATTCAGTGCAAAAAAACTAAAAATATTCACTATTGATTGAATTGTGGTTTTTCCTGTACTAAATTCATATGTTGAAGCCCTAACCCCAACGTGACTATGTTTAGTGATAGGGAGGTAATTAATGTTAAATAAAATCATTAGGGTGATCCTATGGAATTGGTAGCCTTATAAAAAATAAGAGAGAGGAATCTTTCTCATCATGTGCACAAATGAAGGAAAGGCCATGTGACCACAGAGCAAGAAGCCAGCTGTCGGGAAGCCAGGAAGAAAGGTCTCATCTGGAACTTAATGGGCCAGAACGTTGATCTAGGAATTTCCATTCCCTTGAAATTGTGAGAAAATATATTTCTGTTGTTTAAGGCACCCAGTCATGGTATTTTTGCTGTGGCAATTTGAAATAAAGTGATGTCCAAACATTAAAATCAAATAATTTAATGAGTGAGTTCCAACCAGGGGCCCAGATGAGTTAGGGCACATTATGGAAGATATTCCATCGTGGGCTGGAGACTGCAGTAGCTGACTTCTACAGTCCCTTCCTCCTTTGAGATTCTATGATTTCAGAAGTCCTTAAAGCTCATGGACACAGAAACACAGGTTACTCTGCTGGAATTACTATCCTCTTCCTTTACGGAGACTAGACAATTTTGTTTCATCTCTTGTGTCAACTCTGATTGACAGTGGCTGTCTGAAGCACTGTTTTGAGAAGGACTTTTGAAGCTGCATGAAAAAAACCCGTACTAAAGAGAGCTTATACTTACCGGGCACTCATGCACCAAGCCCTATTCTAGGTATAGTCTTTGTGCTTAATTAAATTAAATTAATTAAACTAAATTAATTTACTTTAAATGTGCAGAACTCTAGGAGTTGGATCCTAATAGCATCAACAGTTTTTGATAAGAATGCTAAGGCACAGACAAGTAACCACTCAAAGGCCACATGGTTAGTAATTGTCAGCATCAGACTACGAATCCAGTAGTTTGTTTAGAGAGCGGAGGCCTGAGACTACTAGACTATACACCTGTCCAACAATCCATTTGCAGTATTTATCATGAGCGATGGGGGTTGAAGAGGTGTGTGCTAATAAGTCCTAACCTCAGGATTTGCTTTGAGGGACACCAGAGTAAGACAGGTGGGCATAAGATATTTTTATTTCAGTGCCCTAACTATGTGGACACACACCAGAAAAATTTTAAAGACTCTTTCATAGTTGAGTACCAGATTAGTACTCAGTATTCCAGATACTCCAAATTGTAGGGACACAGTGTTGCGGAATTCCATTATTTCTTCTAAAATTGCATTTGGGAGTAGGCCCAGTTCATGCTATGATGGGTAGTAATGATAGAGACCTCAGTTTTTTAGTGGATGTTATCCATATCTGTAGGAACACCGTCTCCCTTCTTAATCAACTCCCACTCAGACATCTATTTACTCTGGGGACCAGGTAGGCTCAGTACTTGCCCCAGACACCTTCTTCTTTCCACAGCCCTCTCCATGTCTTTTCTGTTGATTATCCTCATGCAAACTCTTGCATATCCTACTGATAGCTGCAAAACTATTTCCTGTCCTGTCCTGTCACCCAGCTGTGTATGCTGAAGATAATGTCATTTTCTTTTCTGTGGTCTAGACCTCGCTGATCTGCTCAGGTAACCGTGATTGTTGAGTATTCTATCAACAGCCCCCAAATCTGACATACAACAGTAGGCTTTTTCCTCGAGGAAAACAGCCCTCTCTCCCATTAATGCCAAAGGATAATTGCCAATATCTCATGCCTGTCAGTGTCTGACAGATTTGTGAGAAACAAGCAAATGAGAGGCACTGGATTATAAAAAATTTCCAAGCATTCATTGTGAATATGCCTGATTTTTACACTTTTTGTAGAAAATTCCATGTGTTTCCTTGCACACATCTCAATGTATCTCATTTTAGAATTTATTTAAAATATTTTTCTATCAAATTAGCCTCAAGAATCCTACATCTTTCCTCCTTCCAGAATTACCCTCTGTTCCCTTTATGGTAGGGAGGGCTAAGGAAAGATGATAAAAATCTACAGTCCTTGATCTTACATTTTAAAATGCAAGATGTTAAAATCAAATAAAGTAGGTCAAGGCTTCTCTGTATTTAGCAGAGAGTAGCGCTTTTCCATATCAGCAAATATTAAAGATGATAGACTATCAAAAGTGATGTATCTTTCTTTAGTATATGCGAATGTTATTAAGAAGCTAACATTTTAGTTTTATCTTTGCCAAAGAAATGGAACAAATCCAACTCATTTTGCTTATGATTTTATAGATGGCTATTTATACATTTAAGTAGAGGTACTTTATTTTGCATTTACTTGGACAATGAGTAATAGTCAAACAGATTCACTTAATTAATTATGAGTGAAGTCTATTCAAATGCATCGTGTGGTTAAGCTTAGAAAATCCTCAGGGTTTTGAAGCAATATTTAAAGCTGGAAGGTCTGATAGAACAAAATGGAGGAATTGCAAAGAGGAATAATACTTGAATTCAAGGCTAGAGGTACCTAGGGAAAACTTTAAATCCAGTTTATTTTGAGGTTAGAGAAAGTTATGAATATCCCCCATTATTCCAGGACATAATAGCACTCAGTTGGACAAACATAATAAAATGTGTAAGTAAAATAAATGATGCTGCCATTCTTCCTAATAATAGCAACTCTGGCATCTGGGATGCATGCTATGTTCCTTTAATGAGAAAGAAGAATGCAAAAATCTCTAAAGCAGGCTAACACTATTAATATAATGCATTATTGTGTAAAAATTCACCTCACTAATACCAGGGAATAACTTTAACAATTACTTGAAAGATACAGCGAAGATGTTGCTGTTAGTTAGTGGAGAGAATTGTTGGTTGAAGGACTTTGTCATGGAGGGCCTACAGCCTGAACCCTCGAATCTTTTATCTCCTGCCAAGTATGGCACATGCCATTAACATATGTAGGAGAGAGTCATACTCACACCTATTTGAAATTGGAATCACTGCTTGATGAGGATGTCATAAACTAACCCTGGAACTTTCTGAGGTCCTGATTCCTTGGAGTCCATGCTGATGCTCAGGAGAAGCCTCTTATCTCTGTTAATTAATCCCAGACAACAGCCAGACCCAGTCCTTCAAAGTGAGGTACATTGGGTCTGGAGCAGTTGGGGCACTGGCTGCTAGCCATGTCCTGGATGCATTTATGGCCCACATACCCCGGACTTTTGTTTTGCATCCTGATACTGCATCCATTAATCTGGGATTTAAAATGAACCCACATCTGTGAGTGTTTACAGTGGACGCACCCCCATCCCCCAGTCACTTGCCTCTTCCAATTCCTAATTTAGACTTTAGATGTGTCTCCAAATTGCCCTGGCTCTGTTCCTAGGCTTATGTCTATCTGAATTTTTCTCTGGCACAAGAACTCCCTCCCACTCTGACCAACCACTTACAACTTGGTCTCAACATTTTCCTAATCTTGATCAGACGTCCCATATCTATTGTTTGCTCTGTGCCAGCCTCTGGAGCCACAGGAAGAGCAGCCCTACCTGGAATGCAGGTTGACCTCTTGTGGGCTGGAAGTACTCTTCCTGGTGCATTTGTTTTCCTTACCTTTTTCTCTGGGACAAAATGGAAATTAAATGTATAGGTTTTATTAAAGAAAGAGGAAGAGAGGGAGGAGGGACAGGAAATAGGGAGGGAGGAGGAGGAAGAAGAAGAAGATGAACCTGGAAACATGTAGGAAAGGATTGCTGTGAAGTTCACTAACATGTGATGTGATTAAACACCCTCATCTCTTGTTAGGAAAAACAAAACAAGACAAAAGCTCATGGAGTAGAAGTTCATGGATTAGGCCAATAGAAAGTTTCTTATCAGCTCAGACTCCCCCTGCCAATCCCCATTAGCGACTATTCACCCAGAAAGAACTTTAAACTACCCTCCACTGCATCAAGAAGTCTGATTTAACAAGCAATAACATCATAAAGAACGCAAACACAGGCCAAGGGCACTAAACTCTGTGTGAGTGAGTGAGAGAGAGATGCTGTCAGGGACAAATTTCTTAAATTTCTAGGAACCTGAAACTTTCATAATTTAGGGAGCCCACTTTAAAAAAAGAATACAAAATTATAAATGACAACTTAATTTTTAGAAATATATTTATTTAGAATAAAAGTTGTGACAAATAATACATTTTTAAATTTGCCACAAACATTACAAAAAATAACAATGTTTTTAGTAATTAACTGCCTGTCATATTCTCTATAATACTTTTTGATGCATAGTCTCTGATTGTTTCTTCATATGGCAATACTTTTGAAATATAATCCTTTCTATATAAAATAAAAAGATTTAAATCATTGATTAATATTTATTTTTTGTTATCAGTAACTTAGAAAATTTTATTTTACCTTTAATACTAATTATTGTTAACATCTCACAAGTTTGCAAAATTCTCTCTAGTTTCATTTGTATATACTATTGGTAATACTGATATAACTTTGGGCCCTACAAGCATAGGAATTCTGACAAATTCTATTTTTCACTATCATCTTCATGAAAGTAAATGTATGGCACATTTGTAATTGCACCTACCACATTATGAGTATATTCCCAATAAGAAAGAAATTCTGTTCTGACTACATGTCAATGAAAACTAAATCCTCCACCTGCAGTGTTACATGTCTGCTGATTGGAACAGTCTCCACAAACCTGCTTCTCCTTCACGTGTCTCAAACCGTGTTTGCCTCTGGTACACATGCTTCCCAGATGACATAGGACATGCTTTATTGTGATATGACTTCTGGACCCATACCTTGGTGTCCTGAAGCTCAGTGAGGTACCTTAAAGAATGGCAGGGGTGTGCCTGTAAGCCACTGCATCACCAGGAAGGACAGCAATACCTTAACTATATATGGAAAGGGCTATGAGCCGCATAAATATGAGGTCTGTCCAGAAGGTATCCAGCCATATAATATGAAAAATAGAGACATTTATTGAAGAAGATACAAGGTACAAGAAACATTGTATATAAGACAATGACATGCCAGTGCCCTTCAAAGTAGGTACCTTGGGACCTCACACATCAGCCGTCTTGTTGTATTTCCCTGAGTCTTAACAGCAAGCTAAAATCTCTTCCCTTTCTAAAGTGATTTTAGTTTTGGGAAAAGCCAGAAGTAGCAGGGTGCCAAATCTGAGCTATAGGGGAGCTGAGTCACCTGGGTGATTTGATGTTTTGCCAAAAACCTCTGCATGAGACATAATGCATGAGTAGGCATATTGTTGTGATGAAGCTGACCATCACCAGTTACCCATAGCTGTGGCCTTCTGAATCATCCAAACAGTTTCTGTGGAGGAATGTTGAAACTTAATGCAAAATTTGATGCAGATTCATTAGTCTACTTGCTCAGACATTTTGAATGTGATGGCTACACAGTACACCTGCTCACTCAACAGCATCTACCGCCCCCACTAACTAGTACAGTGAAGTTGTCATTGTTCACACATGTGCATTCTAGTCCAGTCTCCTTGGCTTCCAGGTTACATCGATGCCATGCAAGCCATTCTTGTTATATTAACAATGGCTAGACTTTTTTCAGACAGGCCTCATATATCCCACTAAACACAAATTAATGTCTGAACAATTCAATTTCCCCTTAGTGGGACTCCCAAATACCTGTAGCCACATCAAAACTACCTGACTTCAAAGGAAGTATGATAGAGTAGAGGTGACAGTACAAATAAACAGTGGCCTTAATCAGGGGTGTCAAACTCATTTTCATCAGGGGCCACATCAACTTCATGGTTGCCTTTAAAGGGCTGAGTGTAATTTCAACTCCTTAATAGTTAAGGAGTAGTTACGTTTATACAGTCCTAAAATTATTTCAGCCCTTTGAAGGCAACTGTGAGGCTGATGTGGCCACCGGTGAAAATGAGTTTGACACCCCTGCCTTAAGTAACTGAGGTTAAATTATCTTATTCATATACATTTTATGCACTTATAGGGTCTCTCTCAGAAATGAGAGATGAGTCATGCTTAGTAATGAGGGTCCTAAAACACGGTATAGACATTTCTCTGAAGATGTCAATTGATAAGAATGATATGGAACAGATAACAAGAAAAATCCAAAAGAGTATTCAAGTATTCCCATATATCTTCTAGTTTCTCATTGAGGAGAAATTCTATTTTGCTGTCAGAACCCAAAGTGTCTTATTCATAATTTTTAAATATAAGAATGTGTTTTAAGTTATGTATTTTCCCATCCTATAGTATAGATTTTGGTCATTCTCTCATTCTGCTGTTGTCTTTGTATACCCTCCCGGCAGGTAACTAACTGATATTTATGGATACTACATAACTGTTATGGTCTTGATTTTGGTGTCCAAGTGGGATAAATAGCTCTCACATATAATTCTATCTGGATAAGCCTTATTTTCTGGGTATGATGCATGTTACAGAAGACTGAAATATTCTAAGGACTGAAACAATCACCTATATTATGAATACACTCTTTGCAATAAAAAAGCCTGGGTAGCATGTGCTGAAAGCTTAAACTCTGAAGTATGGTACTCTTCAGGTGATACATAGAAATTGGGGCAAATGAAGAAAATGATAGAAACAGACTCCAGTAACTGATGGATGCCTTGACAAAGTTCAGGCAAGATTTAAAATTACAATGATAAAATCCATGACTATTTATTGCAAAATAAATTCATTTTCTATTATGACCAAAATGTATAGAAACATCAGGCATCTCTGCAAGAGGAAGTCAAGATTTTGACTCTGAATGTAAAAAAATAGAAGCATATGTTACCAGGACATATTTTACTGCATGCCCTTTTGCTTCTTGAAAACATACCTCAAGTTATTGAAAGAATCAGGTTTGCTTTATACATTTAACTATTTCTTATATGTAAAATTAAGAATTTGTTGAAGATATTAAGAAGATTTGTTGAATAAAAAATAAGGCTGGAAAATAGCAAATTAACTTTTACCTAATTTAATTTGGGGGGGGGGATCAAAGTGTATCTAATCCTAGATTTAAAAAGATATTATCTGTTCTTGAAGATTTCTAGAAAAGGAGATTCGTAGCCATCTGTCAACAGAATTTCACTGTTTACATTATTCTCATCAAATATAAATTTATCCATCTAACTTTCTAAGATGGAATCTTGGTTCTCATTTTGTTCCTTCTATAAAATATAAAGATCAGTTTATTTGTAATCTTTTGCATGTTAACCACTTACATAATTTTGCTAAACTCACTCTCCAAGTTTTATATTTTCTTTTATGACCAGAAAAATTCTGCTTGCTTTGATATTTACTCATAAAACTCTTAATCCATTTTTGACTCATCTTTTAATTTTATCCCCCTTTAATCATGCAGCCCAGTTGAGCTCTTATTTTATAAAAATTTGTTATTGTATCAGTCAAAAATATGTTTGCCTGCAAGTAACAAAAACCTCAACGAATAGTTTAAACACACAAAAATTTTGTTCGTTTTGTCCATGAAACAAAAGTGCAGGAGTAGGCAGTAAGGAGTAGGTTGGTAGTTCAATAATGTCATTAGGCATCCCTTTTCTCCCCTCTCCAATCTTCCCCTTCTGCTATCCTTAGGATAAGACCATTCTTAACATGCTTGTAACCTCATAGTCACAAGATGACTACTGCATCTCCAAGATCAGATGCAGGAAAAGACTAAACTTCTCTCATTAAAGATAAGGAATTAAAGCCAGTTACAAGCTCAGGCCTCAAGAAGTCCTGCGTTCTTTCACTCTCTATTGGAAACCTGTTTTGATACCACTAAAACAATCTGCTAGAGGATGAGAGACCATGTGGAGCAGAGACCACCTTTCTCAGTTGAGTCTACACTAGATCAGTGAGTTCAAAACTGACCCACATCTAACCATAGACACATGAGTGAGCCAGCCTACACTGTAAAGAATGTTTAGCTGAACCCCCACCTAAACTGGTGACCTGAAGAATCCTGAGTTAAGTAATGGCCATTTTAAGTCACTGAGTTATAGGGTGTTTTCTTATGAAGTGAAAGCTAACTGATACACATGGGTTCTTCTGTGTTGCACCATTCCTACCCTATATTTACCAGTAGTTTTACTGACTTAGATCAATTCTTTTCTGCTATAGCTGAATGCTTACTTTTCATCTGTCATCAATAGAAACTGAGTGTTGTCTTATAGCTTCTTTCCTTGACTAGTTTTAGACAAGAAAACAATGAGTCCAGGTGGATTTCTCTTATGCATATCCCACACATGGTCCCATATTTTTGCTCAGATTAAGTCTAAGAAAGTAGGGTTTCTAGCAGTCACTTGTTGCCTTCAGGTGTTGCTGTAAGTGAAAGATCCTAATATATAGCATCCCCCAAACCTCAGAGAATAGTGATCAAACTCTCCAAATCAAGCCTTTCTTTTGGCTTGAGATGAAGGGAAAACACCTCCTACACCTTAGTGAATGGATGGCACTCATGGTATGCCAACTGCCTCCCCAAATCCTTCTATAATCTCTAACAATCCAACCGTTGACCCTAAGAGTCCTTTAACTTATTTTTTATCACTTCTCTTGAAAATCTCACATCATGCATTCTCACCTCATATTGGAATGTGACACATAATCCATTTTATCGTTCTATATGTAGAAATAAAGTAGTCACTATATGTAGATTTTTAGATTTATCAACAAATACTAGAGTCATTTGGGCTGGAGGTAGGAAGAAGAGGAAGTTGAGTAACTGTTTTCCAGGACTCAGGACTTAAGAGAAAGTATGCCACACATTAACTCAAAGTTTTAAATGCACTTGAACATTTTTGTTATCATTTGGGATCCAAAGCTACCTGAGGGAATATAAACAAAATGTAATGAATGCTGCTGATAAGGTGTCACAAACATCAGGAGGATTTCTGGTGGGGTGCTGCATGGAGCAGCTGCCCTACACTGTCTGTTCTTATTTAACATCTTCATTCATAAGCCAGACTAGGGAACAGACAGCACACTAATGAAATTCACAGATAGTGCTCATTTGGGAGATATTATGAATACCAGGGATATCAGGGAAATGATACAAAAGGACCTAGAGAAGGAAAAACAATGAGACTTGACTTTGAAAATGCAAAACGATGTGTCTGGATATATTAAAAAAAAAGAAAACTTCAACATTAAAATAGAAGGGAGAAAACTAGAAGTCAATGTTGAAAGTGATGTGAAGTTGGATAATGGAGTTAAATTTAAAGTGGGACCTGTGAAATATAGCAGAAATATGGTGTATTTCTTAATCATCTCTGATCTCTGAAAGATGAATTAGGAATCATTACTATGTGCTCCCATATTCTTAATATAGCATATTGTTTTCATAAATTTCCTTTTATGATTTGTCTATCCTTTCCCATTAAACTCTAAGCTTCTTGAGCACAGGGATTGTCGTAAACCTTGGGCCTGACTCAGTGATTGGCACATAGTAGGCACTGGATAAATATGAAAACAAAACCTGACTGCATCTAACAGCATCTCTTTTTATGGAATGTAATGGTAAAAAGCTATCAGATAACACTTTGATCCCAGGACTCTATAAGTACATAGGAAGTGAGGGAGAGTTGTGAAGAAGTTGGTATAATAATACCACCTCTCATTTGTATGGACATTTCATAAATACTCTTTGAAGAGAAGAAAAAGTAAAGATAACTCTCCAACTCAAAAGGGACAGTGGAGATAAAATCCTTACTATGGAGATAAAGCATTTGAAAATTGGAGATCTGTGCCTGATTTGTCAAAGATATTTATGTCTTTTTGAGCATACATCAGATAGGCTTTGTAACTCCCTGCTTTGCCAAATTCACTTATTAGGTTGAGTAGTTTTTTGTTGGAGTCTATAGGGATTTTTATGTACACTATCATATCATCTGCAAACAATGACAGATTTACTTCCTCCTTTCTGATTTGGATGCCTTTTATTTCTTTTTCTTGTCTGATTGCTGTGGCTAGGACTTCCAATGCTATGTTGAATAGAAGGGGTAAAAGTGGGCATGTTCCTTGTCTTGTTCCTGATCTTAGTGGGAAAGCTTTTAGTTTCTGCCCATTGAGTATGATGTTGGCCATAGGTTTTTCATATATGGACTTCATTATAGAGGTATGCTCCCTGTACTCTCACTTCGCTGAGTGTCATAAATGGTGCTGTATCTTATCAAATGCTTTTCCCACATCTATTGATATGATCATGTGATTTTTGTTTTTCCTTTTGTTTATGTGGTGTATTATGTTTATTAATTTGCAAATATTGTATCATCCTTGCATCCCTGGCATGAATCCCACTTTATCATGGTGTATGATCTTTTTAATTTATTGCTGGATATAGTTTTCCAGTATTTTGTTGAGAATTTTTGCATCTGTGTTCATCAGCAATATTGGCCTGTAGTTTTCTTTCTTTGTTGTGTCTTTATCTGGTTTTGGGATTAGGATGATGCTGGCCTTATAAAAAGAGTTTGTGAGTCTTCTCTCTTCTTGGATTTTTTGGAATGATCTGAGAAAGATAGGGGTTAGCTGTTCTTTAAATGTTTTCTAAAATCTCCTGTGAAACCATCTGGTCCAGGGCTTTTGTGTGCCAGGAGTTTTTGTTTTGGGGTTGTTTTTTTTTGATGCTTCAATTTCACCAGCTGTTATTGGTCTGTTCAGGCTTTCTGCTTCTCCTTGATTCAGTTTTGGAAGATAATATTTTTCTAAAAATTTGTCCAGTTCCCCCAGGTTTTCAAATTTCTTGGTATATAATTGTTCTTAGTTTCTTATAATCTTTTGTATTTCTTTGGTATCAGTTGTAATTTCTCCTCATTCACTTCTGGTTTTTTTTATTTGGGTCCTCTCCCTTTTTTTCGTGATGGTTAAAGGCTTGTCGATTTTGTTTATCTTTTCAAAGAACCAGCTCCTGGATTTATTGATCCTTTGAATTGTTTTTTTAGTCTGTATGTCATTTACTGCAAGGCATGTTAGCATAGTGTAAAATGTGAATGTTCACAGTAGCAGTTCTCTGAGTATGGTTTGGGGACCCCAAGACTCTTTTAGGCAGCTCCCAAGGTCAAATTATTTTCATATTATACTTAAGATGATTTTGCCTCTTTTTCTCTTAGTATCTTTTGAGTGAACAGTGGAGTTTTCCAAAGGCTAAATAATGATGATTTCACTGCCCTAATGACTAATGGAATCATTGCTGTGTATTTTTGTGTTTTAAATTTTTCACAGCTCAAATTTCTAATGCGATAAATATCACACATACACACACAAACACACAAACAAACAAAAGCTTTTGGGGATTGTTAATAATTTTTATAAATGTAAAGCAGTACTGATTCCAAAAAAAAGTTGAGAATTACTAGCCTTGAATTCAAACTTTGGAGTCAAACAGATGTAGGTTAATATCCCTATTTCACTGATGTTTCAGTTACTTACCTTTTCTAAGTCTAAGTACCCTGGACCTAAGAGTGACATTCACTTCACAGAGTTGTTGTGAGGATAAAGGAAGGAAATATGTGCAAAGAACAGAGCTCAGTGCCAAGTGCATCATCATGTCTTAATAAATGATTTATCATCATTGTAAAGGAATGATAACATACAGTGACTTCCGAGAACATTTTTGTGACCCTTTGGAAGCCAGATTTCCTTTACAGTACTCTGTCCATCCTCCAAGGAGAGTGGAGGAGAGGGGGTGAGAGTGCAGAGCCTTCATTCCTCCTCCTTAAAATCAATGAGAAATCAGTGATTCTGCTGCTTCTGACTTCTAGAGGACATGGGTTCATTAATTTCAAACCTGCCACTAGACGGTACTGTGTCCAAATCAGAACACAAAACAGATGATGTCTCTCCTCTGGTGGTTAGAGTGGGGAGGTCATCAATTCCAAGCAGAAGAAGCAAAGGGCTCTGTACTTTTCACCAGTGGTTTTTCCAGAGAGAAACCCCTGCTGCTACAGCAGTCTCATGTGGAGGGTGTCAAGGACCATGCCTTTTCCTTTCTTAGCAAGCAAAGCCTGGTTCTCAAGGACTACTGCATTCAAAATAGTAACACTAGTAGAAATATTATACATTATAAGGGCAATCAAGTTTACATTTCTCTAACGCTTCACAATTAACATTTGCATCTGTATAGATCTACAATACCGGAGCTGGAAGGATCTTCACGATGATCCCGGCAAATTCTCTAATGTAGAGATGACATGAAGAAAATTAGATCCAGACAATTTACTTAACTTGCCCAAAATGACACTGCTAATGGAAGAACCATGATCTTATTAAAACTCATGACAACTTGATGATATATACAGAGTTGATATTACTTATTACACCCAATTCACAGATGAGAGAACTGAGACTTTGGTTTAACTATTTCCCCAGAGTTAACTATTGACCAAATAGCATGGCCAAGACTCAAGTCTAGGTCGTCTGAGGGGACTTCACCACATTAATCTATGGAATTACTGTTTTAATTCCAGAGATGCTTACTTCCCAGTGAGGAATAATGAATGATTCGGGAAGTGCTGGTAGCAGCATGTCTATCCTTACCCTTCTGTCCTCCACCAAACGCTTTAGTTCTTACATGGACTTGGGCCATCTCAAGGGTTTTCATTGTGTCCTTAACTAGAAACCTGTGAACTGGGGAGAATAGGTATCTTCTCGGGAGATACTGACACTACGGAAGAATTGGTCTTCTTCAGGCCAAGTCAATGGCTCTGATGCAAGGAGCACCAAAACCTCTCTTGTCAGAAGTTTCTCTTCTGCTATTTTGCTGCTATAGTGGAAACCACCCACTTAAAATAGTAATATCATTTTTTTCAGGAGGATGCATTAACTTTATTAAACATATTAAACTGGCTTCCAGATTCAGGTAGAGGAGTTTTGTATTAAGAACAGGAAGGAATAGATAACTATAGTAAGAGCTATAGTGGTGGGCAACTGGAGAACATTGGGTCTTGGGGGAAGTCTTAATATAGTTCCCTATATTCTGATATTTTAAAGAGATATTCTCTTTTGATTTCCGAAGCTATCAAAGCTGGCTTGTGTGTGCCCATTTCCATAGCTCAGTCTCAGACCTTCTTGTCACTAGTCCTTCTGTCTTGTTTCTTTCAGTTCATTAGACAACCAGGCAACCCATTTGTATTACCCAGAAGTCACTGTACATCTGCACCCCAGGGATCTCTCTTCCATACCAAGTGTGTGGCCAAATGTAGTATAGCATCTGCAGCTCTGCCCACTGAGGGCTTTGGGCTCATTCCCGGCACGGCTGTCATGCCACAGCAGTCCATCCCAGCAAGCACGACTATGTCCTGCTGATACATCTGCGTACTATCTCAACTCTGCAGCAGCAGGAGTGATGGAGGTCTTGCTGGAGCCCCATCCTTGTGAAAAGAGCTTGTCCTGCTGGTAGACCAGGTGTGGCAGCTATAGCAATGGAGACAGTGGTGGCAGCTGGGGGCAGGTGCAGTTCAATGAATCTGAATGCATACCTCAGTTGGGTCTTACACAAGTTGTATAGAGTGTCTCACAAAATTATTTGACCATAGAACAAGTCTTATTAGTATTTGGAGGATCCAGAGAACACTTTGGTATTCACTGCTATAAGCATAATTCTGTTTCATAAGTATTGAACAAGTTTGAACTGTATGGATAAATTGGTAACTATTTTCCTAGTATTGTAAATGATATTTATTCTTATGTGTGGCTCCAAATTTTGGTATTTAGAGCATGAGAGTCATATTCATGGACATGGGGCTTGGTCCAATGCCCTTCTCTGCCTCATAAACTATATGACCTTGAATAAGTTACCTGACCTTCTGTACTTCAGTTTTCTCACCTCTAAACTACAAATGATAATAGCTATGTCATAGGATTTTTTTATGGACTTAATAAATGGCAAATCATCATCATGGGTACTAGCTAAGCAGTTAAATACTCTATTAGTCAAGATAAACTAGGTTATGATACAACAAAAAATGAAATCTCAAAATCCCATGGCTTCACACAAGAAAGGTTTGCTCATAGTACAGGCCCATTTCAGGTTAGCGAGGGCCACATTCAGGAACCCAGGCTGACAATCTCCCTCATATTGCAAACCTTATGAGACCCATGAGAACCGTATGAGACCTGTGGCCTCTCAGTTACCCCAGGTAAGGGAGAGAGCTCTGGAGAGTCTTGCACGAGCAATTACAACTTCGACCCAGAAATGACACATGTCAGTCACTTCAGCTCACAGCCTGGTAGCTAAGCTATTATGAACTCACCTAACTGCATAGTGCCTCGATATAGAGGAAGCCCGGTGCATGCTTATTGAATGAATAAATGAAGGAATCAACTGGTAAAGTAGTAATAGGTACCATTGTTTCTACATGCCAATAACTGCGACTTACACACATTTTTGTTGGTTAATGACTAAATGGGCACAACTAGATATAAGGTTGGCTGTGGAGAGTGATATAAATAAACTTTTATAACATATGATTTTGAAAATTTAAAAATCATTCTTCCCTTCCCTTTGCAGGATCAGTTTAGAAAGGATAACTCAAAAGCCCTGAATCCTGCATTCAGTTTGCCTCATTTAAAAACTGTTCAGAGGAATTTGACAATGACATTAGGTGTGTCCCTCACAGCTTCATAGATCAGTTAATGTGAGCTAGCTTTCAAGTCCGAATCTGAAAGTCCAGGTGCATCTTAACTCTAAATGCTTTGAAGCGTACCCATCCCCATTTAATGTGATAATGTAATCTGTGTGTTCAGAACCCATTTGAGGGTCAGTGAAGGGAAAATGACACGGGAGAGAAGATGAACTGCTCTCAGGGGTGAAATCTACCTCAAACACACATTTATCTTGGGCAGGCACTGTTGTTTAAACTAAAAATAATCACAGCCGGTTCTGTGACATTAACCTACTTAGTTACTCCTGCATAAAACCAGGAAGGAAAATGAGGGCAAAGGTTAACATTGAGTCTGAGGTTTATTTTATTTCTGCGCTAACACTGTTTCATCCTGCCTGGAGGACAATGGTGCCTGTGTGTTAGGTGCTCATGTTAATTTCTCAAGTTATAATTAATATACTACTTGGGCTGTTGTTACATAGAAAGTATTAGAATGCTGGGTACTGTACTTACTCTAACAAGATAGCCAGGTTACCACCTGCTCAGTGGTAATGCTCAGAAGAGATTTTGCCATTATTGTGAGCTCCATAGCATTATTCAGAAATCACCTCCTAGTCATTTTATTTTCTTCTTCCACCACATTCTAAATAGGTAAAAAAGGTCAACATATTAATAGGTTTAATATATCCTCCTTAAAGCTCCCCAAAATGCAAGTAATAACATCCATCCTGGAAAAAAACAAAAGGGAAGACAACTCACTCAGAAAAATAAAGAGGAGGGGAGTAAGCACTTCAGGTGAAGGGAAAAAACAAGGAAGCTGAGAAATAGAATTTACATAAAGAACAAAGGGAGAAAAAAAGGTTAAAAGCCTTTCCTGATTGCTATGTTGGCTCTTGAGAATACCTCAATGATTAGAAGAGACATTCGTCATATTTACACCAAATATGAGGAAAGCAGCTTCAGGATATTCCTTATTTTCATTCCTCAGAAACAAGCAATTATTTCTTGTCTATTGGGGAAATGATTAGGAAAGGTTGGGGGTGCCCAATAAAAACCAAAAACCAAAAAACAACCACCCTGAGGAAACCATGTCTCACACTTCAAACATTTCTTACGGCTCGGTTTGTTCTCATGATACAACCCTGTCAGGTAGTCTTAAAATCTTTAAAATTGCTTCTTTACTTAGTTTTCTACCTCAGACAAGAAGCAGTTGCCTGTTATAAAACCACGGTTAGCAAAAACCAAACAACATGAAAGTTGTTTGCACAATGGTCCATCTGTCCGTTCAGGCTGACAGCAGTGGACTAAATAAAGCTAAGGAATCTCAAAGTTGTTCTGGGAGACCGACAGTTCCAGTCTCTCTCTACCCTCTCACACTGGCACACGTGTTATGACCGTGATTCCAATTTTGAGTTAGGGACACGTTTCTTAGTTTCTCTGAGGGACCGAGGTGCCCCTTTATGTATTCTCATGGTACCGTGTACTTCTCCTTTGTACCGCTACCTACCACCGGAATTTTACATTTACTCGTATGATTCCTGAATTTCAGTAATGTTTGTTTCCTACTCACTTGGCTTCTTAGGGACAGAGAACATGCCTCTTCTTGATTCACCACTATGCCCCGCCTCCTAGCACAGGTCCTGGTAAATGCAGACACGCAGTAGATCTTTGTTGGGTGAATGGATTAATGAAGGTAGATAAAATATTCATTAGTCCAGGTTAAAGTCTGGGACCCTGACTCCCTGAATCTCCCTGTTTGACTCTCTTCTGCTCACCACATCTCACCTTGTGCGATGTGCTTGTTACCCGAAGATGGTGTCTTCGGTAACTTCTTCTAACATAGGTAAACTTGATTTTTAGAACAGTTTTAGATTTAAAGGAAAAATGCAAATATAGTCCAGAGCATGCCCACAAACCCTGAACCCAGTTTTATCTATTACTAACATCTTATATTAGTATTTGTTACAATTAATGAACTAATAGTGATACTTTAGTGTTAACTAAAGTGCAGACTTTATTCACATTTCCTTAATTTTTACCTACTGTTCTTATTCTGTTCTAGGATCCCATCCAGAATGCCACATAACATTTAATTATCACATCTCCCTAGGCTTTTTTTGGCTGTGACAGTTTCTCAGACTGTGTTTGTTTCCAATGACCTTGACATTTTGGGGAGTATTGGTCAGTTATGTTATAGAATATTCCTCCACCAGGACTGGTCTGAAGTTTTTCTCATAGCTCGTTGTCTATGACAAAGGGCTTGAGGGAAGAAGACCACAATGGAGAGGTGCCCTTTTCATCACATCATGTCAAGGGTACATGTTATTAACATGACCCATCACTGAGGTTGTTGACCTTGATCATCTGGTTGAGGTCATGTTTGCCAGGTTACTCCACTGTATGCATCTATACTTAAGGTTTTGAGAGTTATGCTCCCTATTCTTGAGGGTAAAATATATAAAATTATATGGAATTCTTGACATGAGAAATTTGCCTATTTTACTTATTTATTTAGATAGTTATGTATTCAATTCTTGATTTATGTAAGTATGGCTCATGGATATTTATTGTATATTTAAGGTTATAATCTAATACTACTTAATTTTGTTGCTCAAATTGTTCTAGCTTTGGTCACTGGGAGTTCTTTCAGGTGGTTCCTGTGTCCCTTTGATATATCCCCATCATTGTTGGGCTATTTTCTTAATGTTCTTTTTCTTGTTTTTTTAGCTCTGACTTTCTGGCACTATAAGATGCTCCAGGTTCATCCTGCGTAAGCTTTTTTTAAAAAAGATTTTTATTTGTTTATTTTTAGTGAGAGGGGAAGGGCGGGAGAAAGAGCGGAAGAGAAACATCAATGTGTGGTTGCCTCTTGTGCATTCTTCATTTGGGACCTGGCCTGCAACCCAGGCATGTGCCCTGACTGGGAATTGAACCAGCGACTCTTTGGTTCGCAGGCCCGCACTCAATACACTGAGCCACCCCAGCCAGGGCTCATTCTGTATAGTTCCTGTCCTATTCCCAGAATAAGCCATTCCAGCCATTTTCTTGAAGAGCTTTTGTTCTTTTTAATGGAGAATGATATTAGAAAACAAAATCTGGCCACTGAATGTGCTTGTTGCTGCTGAGGTATTGTTGCTTGTAGGCTCTTTAGGCTAAGAGAGTATGAAAATATATGTGTGCACAGATTTACAGATATATACATATTTATAGATAATTCTATATAACTGTCACATATATATACAGATATATGAAACTGTCATATGTATGTAACTGTCATATATATATGAAGCTAAATATGAGTTTATACAGATGTTTCCAAACCTAATTTATAGCATCATGGATCACCCTAGCCTCTTCCCTACGCATATCTATAAACTTCCGCCCCACCCAGTGGTCAGTGGTAAACTCGGTTTCTATCATCCACCATCTATTTACTTATTATTCAGTTCCAGCCCACCCAGAGAGCAATATCAGAATTGTTAACTTGTAGCCTTGTGAGACACGACTTCACCAGCCAGATTACAGTACGTATCCACAATTTCTTTCATCCTGAGTTTTATATTCCACTCATTTCCAAAGTCACTTAGTTTGTCAGATTTCCCCCCACTCCCTCCCCGCTCCTTTCCAGTGAGGTTGTTTAGAGTTAGAAATTTTGTCACATTCTGCTTCTCATCTTGTGATTATCAGACCTTCTAAATGATTTTTAAATAATTTGTAAAATTTAAGGTTCATTCTTTGTGCTGTAAAATTTAATAGGTTTTGATAAGTGTATAATATCATGTATTCATAATTACAGTATCTTACAGAATTGTTTCACCGCCCTAAAAAGTCCCGTGTGTTTCACCGTTCTTCCTTTTCCCCTGAATCTCTGGCAATCAGTGATTATTTTTTTACCATTAGTAAATTTTTTTGCCTTTGCCACAATGCCATATGATTATAATCACACAGTATACAGCTTTTTAAAACTGGCTCCTTTCACTTAGCAATGTGAAATTCATCCATGCCTTTTCTGTGAATTGGTAGCCCCTTTTTTTGTTGTTGTTGTTGCTGGGTAACATTCCATCACGTGGATGTACCACAATTTATTTGTTCACCTACTTATTGGAAGCCATTCTGGTTGCTTCCAGTTTTGAGTGATTATGAGTAAAGTTGCCTATAAATATTGACTTGTAAATTTTTGTGTTCATATAATTTTAAAATCAGTTGGATAAATACCTAAGAATGCAACTGCTGGATAGTATTTCCAGTCACTTTTAAAAACCACCAACTAAATGTCACTGAGGGATTTGCTGAAAATATATTTTGAAAGAAACATTTACTGAATACTGATTATGTTCTGAGCTTTGCACCAGGGACTTTTATATCTCTTATTCATTCATTCATTCATTCTGCAAATATGTATTGAATATATAGTATGTACTATGGTCATTTTATTTAGGCATTGGGATATAGCCATGAACAACAAAATCAACAATCATTCCTTCAAGGAGCTTTTATTCTAGTTAGTGAAAAAACAGATCATGCATGAATGAATAAACGCACATATAAAATAACAAGAGAAGATGAGAGTTTATTTAAAAAAAAACTATGGCAGGGTAAAGTAGATTGAAAGCCTCAGGAGACGTTATTTTGTGTCAGGTGGATTAGAAAAGACTTCACAGACAAGGTGACATTTTCCCAGATACAATACTTAACTGGTGTGCGAAGGTGGGTCAGGAATAGTTAAACACATGTACAAAGGCTCTGAGGCTGTAATACTCTGAGCCTATTCGCATTTCAGGAAGATCACAGAAGCCAGCATGGATGAAGCCAATGAGAGAAGAGTGGACTGTGAGGCAATGAGACAAGAGAGAAAAATGTTAGGGGGTCAGATTATGTCAAGCTCTTAGGCTATGGTAAGATGTCACTAGAAGGTTTGAGCAGAAGACAGATATGACCTGCAATGGCTCCCCTTTTCTCACTCAGAGTGAAAGCCAAGCAGTCGTTGGCAAAGTCGTGCTAGAGCAGCTCATTGGAATATGTAAGTATGTCTGATGCCAACACAGTCACTTTGAAGGTTCAGTTGGCCACATTTTACTTGGAGAAGGTTACACGAGGTGGGGCATCGGGATTCCTGTGAGTGCCGTGACCGCTTTTTCAGTGTGCAATCACGTGTACGTCCTCACTGTCATTCTCTGTGTCGGTCAAAGTGCTGTGTTCAATTCCAGGAAACCTCTGTGTGTGTAATAACTTTAAAATGTTAGCCAGCGGCTAACATTTAATGAGCACTTACGATATGTCCATCATTTTTCTGACACTCTGTATATATACATGGTTTGACCTATTCAGTCTTTTCTTTAAAACTCTGTGAGTTGTGCCATTTTCCAGGTGAGGAAACTGAGGTATAGAAAGATAAAGAATTCATTCACCCAGTCTGTCTGGCAGCAGAGCCCTTATTCTTACCAGATACTCAATTGGTTCAGGTCACATAGCTTGAGATGAGAGACTTGATTCTCAGTTTTCTTTCCAGAAGAGTAATTATTACTTGGTTCACTCACTTCAATTCCAGACACTTTCTTTGGGCGATCTCTCTCCTTCTATGTTTATGCCGTTTGGGTTGACTGAAGTCTACCGTTAATTCCAAGAGTATGTATGTGACCCAGTTCTGGGCAGCTTTCATGTTTAGAGTGATTGGTTCAGGGGTTGGCATGCCCCCCAAATTGCTGAATGAGACTTTATTTTAGAAACTTTTTCTGTTGGGAAGAGAGACTCTTTATTTCCACTGTGGAGCTATGTGGACATGCAGGCAGCCATATGGCCACCAGCTGGGGGAGAGGGAGAAGCTGCTGAGATGGAGCCAACGGTCAAGGGCATGAAGCACAGCCAAAAGCCACTGAACTTGTTTGGGTCCCTGAATCTACCTCTGCCCCCAACCAGCTTCTCCTGAATTTTTTCATTATTTGGGTCAATAAATTCTCCTTTTTGGATAGTACAAAATTCTCTCTCTCTCTCTCTCTGGTATAAAATTCTCCTTTTGGGGTGCATAGGTTCTTTTGGATTGGTGTTTCAGGGTTCTTAGGATATAATTCTAGCTGTGGAATTGCTGGGTCAAAAGGCAGTTCCATTTTTAGTTTTCTGAGGAAATTCCATGCTGTTTTCCACAGTGTCTGTACCAGTCTGCATTCCCACCAACAGTGCACTAGGGTTCCCTTTTCTCCACGTCCTCTCCAACACTTGTTGTTTGTTGACCTGTTTATGATGGCCATTCTCACCGGTGTGAAATGGTATCTCATTGTAATTTTAATTTGCATCTTTCTGATGGCTAGTGATGCTGGAAACTAATCAGCAAAACAAACAAGCAAGCAAAATATAACGAGAGACATTGAAATTAAGAACAAACTGACAATAACTAGAGGGGAGATGGGGGAAAAGGGAAAAGGTTTTCAGGAACAACTATGAAGGACACATGGACAAAACTAAGGGGGGATAGAATCAGGGGAGGGAAGTGGGGATGGCTGGGATCAGGGGGAGTGGAGGGAGGGAAATACACAACTGTACTTGGACAACAATAAAATAAAATAAAAAAGAATAGATGGCATGACAAATGTGACATATGTGCACAGTAAAACTGCAGTTTACTAGAGTGTTCTAAAACCGTGTTCTTCTTGTTAACTGAATTATATCGATAACTGAGAATTGTTTTTTAAATTCTCCTTTTGGATTCTGTACAATTCCCCAGTACATTTCGGATTTCTGTTATTTGTGTCTAAATAATTCTTTATCCTCTGATTAACACAATAATTACATATAAAATCGTAATGTCAGCTATAAACAGGGCTTCATTTTTCAAATCTTCTGTTCAGACCACTTAATGTTGCTGGCACCTTGGTTGAGGGAAGGCTGGGGAGAGAAAGGGGCCTAGCCTGAAGTTAGAAGACCTGGATCCATGTTCCAGCCCCCGCAGTCAGTAGTTGCTGAGTCTCTAAGCAAGTCTTCCACTTCCTAAGCCTCATTTAGTCCCACTGCAAAATGGAAAGTATGCAAAATACCTCAAGTGTTGTAAGAAATAAATGAGATGACATACATGAAAGCATCTATCAGAGTTCCTCTCACATAGAAGAAGCTGAGTAAACATTAGCTGCATGTCAGCACACTGATTCAAGGACAGCATTTTGACTGACAGTTCCCTGAATTGGAAGAATAACAGCTTCAACATCCATCAGTTGTGCAAATACTATGCTGGACATTGTACCAGGAGATTAGCATGATGTGAGCATAAATATATTCATTTTACCTGTAAGGAAAAAAGGCTCAGACAGATAAAATTAATTAACCTAAAGACAAACAGTTGTCCAGGATTTGAACCGCCATCTGATGACAATTGAAACCTATAGTTTTTCAGGTCCTTTGTCCATTTTTTAATTGAGTTAGGGTTTTTTTTTTGGTGTTGATTTTGTAAATTCTTTATAAATTTTGGATATTAACCCTTATCAGATGTATCAGCGATTATGTTCTCCTGTTCTGTGTGTTGTCTTTTTATTTTGTTGATGGTTTCCTTTGCTGTGCAAAAACTTTGTAGTTTGACATTGGTCCTATTTGTTTATTTTTCTTTTGTTTCCCTTGCCTGGGGAGATATATCCAATAAAATGTTGTTATGAACAATGTCTCAGATTTTACTGCCTATGTTTTCTTCTATAATTTTTATGGTTTCAGGTCTAAAATTTAAGTCTTTGGTCTATTTTGAATTTATTCTTGTGTGTGGTGTAAGAAGGTGGTCTGGTTTCATTTTTTTGCACATATCTGGCCAATTTTCCCAACACCATTTATTGAATAGACTATCTTTAGCCCATTGTAGGTGCTTGCTTCCTCTGTTGAATATTAATTGACTATAAAGGTGTGGGTTTATTTCTGGGCTCTCTATTCTGCTCCATTGATCTATTTGTCTGTTTTTATTCCAGTACCAGGCTGTTTTGATAACTATGGCTTTATAGTATAGTTTCATATTAGGTAGTGTGATTCCTCCAACTTTGTTCTTTAGAATAGACACTTTACCAGAGGACATATGGATGGTTGATAGATATATGAAAAGAAGCTCAATGTCACTAATAATCAGAGAAATGCAAATTAAAACCACAACGAGATATCATCTCACACCTGTGGGAAGGGCTATCATCAATAAATCAATAAACAACAAGTGCCAGCAAGAATTTGGAGAAAGGGAAACCCTTGTGCACTGTTGGTGGAATGCAGATTGGTGCAACCACTGTGGAAAGCAGTGGAGATACCTCAAAAATTAAAAATGAATCTGCCTTTTGACCCAGCGATCCCACTTCTGGGCATATATCCAAAGGAACCCAAAACACTAAGTCAAAAGAACATAAGCACCCCTATGTTCATCGCAGCATTATTTACAATAACCAAGATATGGAAGCAACCAAGTGTCCATCAGTAGATGAGTGGATAAAACAACTAAGGGACATTTACACTATGGAATACTACTTGGACATAAAAAAGAAGAAAATTTTACCCTTTGTGACAACATGGATGGACCTGTAGAAAATTCTGCTAAGTGAAATAGGTTAGTCAGAGAAAGACAAATACCATATGATTTCATTCATATGTGGAATCTAATGAACAAACTGAATGAATAAGAAAAATGGGGACAGACTCACAGATGGAGAGCAGTATTACAGCTAGTGGGGAGGAGAGAAGGTGGAGGGATTGAGCAAAAGGAAAAAGGACTCATGGACGTGAATGACAGTGTGGCGATTACTGGGGGAAGGGGTATATAAGGGGACTAAATGGTAATGGAAAAAAAACCAGTAAAGATTAAATCAAAACATTTTTAAAAAAGAAACCTATACCTTTTATTTTACTGTAAGATATTTTTCCCCAAATAAACTGGTTCACATGAATCAGAAATCGAAATGTTAGGCTAAAGATATTTCTTGCCCAAAGCAAATATCCAAGGAGGTCAAATTTACCCCTATTCAACTGAAAATTAGGGAAAGTTGGGAGAGCACCTTTTTTTTTTAACTTTGGAGAAGCCAGCTAGAGGATCTACACTATTGTGGTCCGACCATGAATTTAGTAAAAGTGAAGTTAAATGCTTCCCTATACTTCACAGTTTCCATTTTTCCTTCTTAAAAAAAAAAGAAAAAAGAAAACATGGGAAAAAATCCACATCTCTTCATCAAACTCTCTCCTCTTATTCCCAATCAATCTTAATTTTTAAAAGGATCCTCTGAATAATTAAAGTGGTCATCATAGAAAGAGGCATTATGGTACATGGGGACAATTGGTTTTATATTTGCCACAGTTCTCAGGCCTAGCAGATTTGCATGCTTAAATGAGGCAAATGGTAATATATGGCTAAAGAGTTCATTCATTGTTGTTTGTTCATCAATAATAGATACTTTCACTTAGGAAGATTAAGTGACCCATACGGTATTTGCCCAGGGTGGTTTCGTAGGCTAAAACACACCCAGAAGACGACTGCATTTCCCTCTCCCCTCAGACATCCCCTGACACTGAGAGTCTTGTTTCAGCTGCTATGCTATATAACTGACAGGGCAATTTCATGCAATTTCTCGTCCATTTCACTGATTGCAACTGTTTAGTACTTCTCAGAGAAAGATGATTACAACTTGCTGGTTCTTAATGCTTAATTTATTTACACGCATGCCTGCTACAGGGTTATTTTATTCTCTCAAACGATGGCATAAAATCATTGAAAAATGATGAGCAATAAACATGGCAGTCCCCGGTGGAGATTAACACCCACAGTCCCTCCTAACACGGGTGACCTGTGTTCCACTGCTCTTAAAACCCAGCCATAATGAAGGCAGCGAGGACATAAAATTCCTTTATTGCTACTTTGTTCTGATGGTACTTGCACAATAACAGGTTTTTTAGTTAAAATAAAACTCATACCCAATTGGCATTTTTGTGTTGGTAACTGAAGCAAAACCACACATATTTTCCCTTTTTTCTTTTTTATTCCTTTTCTTTTCCTTTTTAAAGAATGTCATATTAGTTGGAAGAAAGGGTGAGTTTATGGAACCATGACTGCATTCTAATTGTCTCTTCTGTTGTTGCCTGGGCAAGGCTATTCACATTAAGCTGAACAAATGCCACATTTGCATTTCCGATAAGTGCTAGCATTTTTCGCATTTCTTTGGCAATTCTCATTTCAGTAAGAACACCTGAAAAGTTATATAAATTAGTCTACCAGGATTGCTCATCGTCTCATCAAAAATGGGAGGAAAAAAAAATGGGATTTTTCTCCAGATTGCAAAAAGTCTTGAATCAGCAGAAAGGGCTTTGGCCTTTTTATTGGGGGATTAGAATAAGAATGAGACAATAAAGTTAAAATGGGCAGAATGGATTTTCTTTCGCTTTTCTCTACCCGAATAGCAGAAGCGAGTTGGTGCCAGCAGTCAGGGAGTATTAGCCCACATGCCAGACAGACTGCAAATGCATTAATGAGTATAACTCTCCCCACTACTTCTTATCTAAACAGCATCCAACAGCCTTTCATTCCTCCACTGAAAAAAAAAATGCAGCATCTATTTTTTTTCAGCCAAAACAAAACCCACGATCATGCTGCCTCTTTCAAAGATCACATTATTATGTTGTTATAAATAAGGACGAGACATTTCCCACCAAGGAGGTTGCTGAAAGACTGCCATGGAAGTACTGTTTGTCCTGTAATTATTAAACCTCCTAACCCAAAGTGGTTCCCAAAAGATGGCAGAGGAACAATCTAAAGGTACCGGGCGTTCTATCCCCAACCTCATGATCTCCTTCCAGAATATGATCATCACTGTTAGATTTCCAAAGTTATTTCTGATGAGAGCTAAAAGTAACATTGCCTTTGAAAAATAAACAGAAAAGCAGGAAGGAGCTCTAATTTCATGAGAATTACACATTTCATTTCTTTCCCTATTTTTTAGCTTTTAAAGGATTCAAACTCAGCATGAAGCAGCTCTGGTTTCAGTGAAATATAAGGGATACATCTGACTTTCCATCCTCCGCCAGTCTGAAAGAAGAGCAGCCTTTCCTTGATCATAATTATGAACATCTCAATTACCCCCAAAACATACCAAAGACCTTTCCACAGCTTTGTCTGAAAGTCTGATCCAAATGAAGGGTATGGTTGTCTTTGAAACAATTTGAGATGATAGGACTATAGATGTTTAGTCCTCTCTGAACAGAATGCTTCAACTAAGAAAGAAAGAAAGAGAGAGAGAAAGGAAAGGAAAGGAAAGTTCTAGGTCTTAAAGAATTCACATAGAGACAAAAGTAATTCTGAAGCAGAAAGTAGTGAAGAATGGAGAACAGACAGACTCTGGTTATCAAATCTATGCTTTGCATTCCCTCTGTCTCACTTGCCTGGCGTTTCTTCTCTATCCATCCTTAGCCCTTTATTCCTCTTTCATCAGGGTAAGGATGCTCCAAAATGATCATTCTCACCTGGCTGATGAAGTGGTCCATTCCTGCTCAAGTCTAGGTACAGATGTGTGAGCCTGCTTATAAATGTGTGCATGTTACTTAGAGAGTGGCTATAAATCCGACTTACCCAGTGTTTGGGGTTGAATGTTGGCCCCTCCAAAAGATAAGTCCATATCCTAAATGCTAGAACATTATTGGGACAAAAGACCTTGCCAACATAATTAAATGAAGGTCTTGAGATAGGTCCTGCTGGGTTATACAAGTGGGCCCTAAATGCAATGATAAGCATCCTTGTAAGAGCCGCCTGGAGGAGAATAGGCACAGAGAGGAGGAGGTAATGTGAAGACAGACGCAGAGGCTGGAGTGAAAAGGCCACAAGTCAAGATACCAAGACACGTTACCCCTCACCAAGAGTGGTAAGGAAGGATTCTCCCCTAGAATCTCCCACAATTTACTTCAGATTTCTGTTCTCCAGCACTCTGAGAGAATACATTCCTGTTCCTCCGAGCCACCCAATTTGTGGTAATTTGTTGTGGCAGTCCCAGGGAACTAAGAGACTTGGGGAGATTGTAAAGATTCTCATCCCAGGCTGCACTCCCGGACAATTAAGCATCAGTGAGTGTTAAAGCTCTCCCTGGTGGCTGTAATGCACACAAAGCCTGAGAAGTACTGACTCTGGGCTTGGGCCACCGTTCCTGCTGACCAGCTAAAATCACTTCCACGCAGACTCCAAAGCAACCCCGATGTGGGAAAACTTTGCCTTTGTTAGGCTCTCAGGTTGATTTTTTCTGATAGCCGTTGTTTCTAGGGTTGCAGGCTCACCCAAAGTGGCCTATTTATCTTAATCCTATGGTGGTGATAAAGACCGTAAGAGTTATCATTTATTGAGTACCTGGTAGGTGCAGGTACTGGGTATAAAGTAACAAGACACACTTGATCCCTGCCCTGTGGGGCATACAGTTCAGGGAGGTATACAAATATGTAAATAGGCAAATATGTAAAGAGAGTGGTGAGCCACTGGCGGTGACAGTGCAGGGTGCATTGGATGCTCATGGGGAGAGGGCATGTGACCCAGAGTTGGACATAAGGGGAGACTCCTGGAGGACATGGCCCCTAAGCCAAGAAAGAAAGATCAAACCCCAGCAAAAATGATATGTGAAGGTCAGGTGGAAAGCATCGATGCAGGTGTGGAGCAGGAGTCAGCCAACTCCAGCCAGTGGGTCAAATCTGCATCCCCACCAATTGTCCCCAACCTCCCATATGCTAGTTTTATTGACACGCAGCCATAGCCAATTATCTATGTACCATTTGTGGCTGCTTTGGTATCACAATGGCAAAGGTGAATAGATGGTAACAAAGACCATTTGGCTCACAGAGCTGGAAAAAATATTTGTCATCCAGCTGTCTGCAGGAAACATGTGTTGTTCTCTTCTTTAGAGTCAAGGAAAAGAGCTCACAATACTGAGAGAGATGCAAGAGAGCTGAGGGTTTGAGTGTGAAGGGAGAGAGGTATGGGGCCCAGAATCTGCAGAGCCTGCAAGCCAGAACGTAAGATTTGGCCTTTATGCATAAAGTAACAGTGAGCCACTGAAGAGTCCTGAGGAGGGGAGGCACCTGGTCAGAATTGTATGTTGGAAAGAAAACTCTGACTGTAGTATGTACCATACAGCTAATAAAATCAAGAGCTAGGAGTTGAGCTTAGACCTCTCTGGGGCTGAAGTCTGAGCCGATTCCTATGGGGATCCGTTCCACCCATGGGAAATGTGGCCCAGACCCGACTCAGAAAAGCCAGTGGGGAGCAAGTTTTGGCGGGCAGGACCCACACCCATGGATAGGTTCTCCCGTGGGGAATCAGGCCTGCATCGTACCTAGACCGCCATGAGGCTTGCTCTTGCTAAAACTCCCCCACCCTGAATTGAGGCAGCACATGTTTACCGAAGTGTCTTTAACTTCCTAAAACCTGAGCTAAACCTCCCGAGTATGGAGTATAACCGGTTCAACCACTTTTCCCTTTACATTTGCAAATATCCTCCTTTGATGTATTTAGCAACATCCTCTCCTTTGTTGTCTGTAAAAGATAACCACCCAAAACAAACCTGTGCATAGTAAATGAGGACCATCCTTGATGTAATGTGCCTAGAAAAACAATGAAAGCCTGTCCCGGGCGGGGTCTCTGGGGCCCTCTCTCTGACTTAGAAAGCGGCCACGCAGTCCCTTTTTCTCCACAGGATTTCTGTAGTCTGAGTGTATTTGTCTATTGCCGCCACAACACAGGATCCTGCTGGCCACGATCCGCATCAGATTCCCACTCCTGCAGGTGACGTGCAGAAGACTCCCTTGTGGAGCAAGATAAGTCCAAGGTCTCACTGAAAAGAGTCCTTTCTCTCTGGTCTGACCTCTGGGCCTGGCATAAGGGAATTGTAAAATGTGTTAGGGGCTCACTGAAAGAAAAATAAAGGCTTGAAGAGCATCAGACAGGCAGATGGAGGCTGAAAGGACTGCTTTTTATTTGCTCTACTCCTCAGGGCTCATTTTCTTCCTAGGGTGAAGCAGGGCAGAGGTGTGGCCGCAGCAGAGAAGGTGGGGAGATAGAGAGGCAAGCACTGTGGTGATTGGTGATGTCCAGAGTGAGCCCCAAATGAGAGTCCACCTAATTGTGAGATTTCTTCTAGGCAATTCCAAAGAACTGGAACTCAGTGACCTTCCCTAATGTTACTATAATAGAGTTGACCCTTGAACAACATGGGTTTGAGCTGTGCGGGTGTGCTTATACATGAATCATTTTTCATTTGATCTCCAGAGTTCAAATCCATGTTAAGGGTCAACTGGGGCTTGTGCAGATGTAAAGAACTGCCTTAACCTATATGTGGATCTTCTACTGCTGGAGCAGTTGTTGTCCCTAAGCCTGGGTTTTTCAAGTTAACTCTAGTCTGTTGTGAATGCTCTTCAGAAAGTCAGTGAAGCTTCTTCAACACTTCTCTCTCACCCCTCTGCCTTATCGCCTCCTTCTTTCCTCCCTTTCCTCCCTATTCCTTCCCTTCCCTACCCTTCCCTTCCTTTCCCTTCTTTCCTTCATCTTTTTTAAGATTTGGGATATGTAGAAATTTCTGCATGTATTTAAATTGTATTTCAACCAATTAGAGATTTGTCAGTAAATGGGGTCATAATAAATAAAACAATCCAGACTTTTCTTGGAGTTAAAGAGGCAATTTCATCATCATTTTTTTTTTTTAATTAACAGGGACTTCTGTAAGTCTTTTTAATGAGTTTTGTGAAAACAAAATCCACGGGGATTGAAATTTCTGAAATTTACTTTTAGGTTAAAATTAAAGATAAACATTTACTGAGAGTTAATGTCTTGTAAAAAATGTTTTTAAAAAATTCTATCATAGCCCTGGCTGGTGTGGCTCAGTGGATTGAGTGCTGGCCTGCAAACCAAAAGGTTGCTGGTTCAATTCCCAGTCAGGACACATGCCTGGGTTGCAGACCAGGTCCCCAGTTGGGGGTGTGAGAAAGATTGATATGACTCTCACACATTGATGTTTCTCTCCCTCTCTTCTTCCCTCCCCCACTCTAAAATTAAATAAATAAAATCTTAAAAAAAAATCCTATCATAGTTTTTTATAATGATGAAAACTGGCATGTTTTTTAAAATTCAAACTTTCATGCCCCACTTCCCTCAAGCCCTACTAATGGAAAGAACCAACTTAGGAATAAAATTGAAGCAATTAAATTGGTTAACCTTTTCACTATCGGAAAATCAGCTTATCAAATACTGTGGCAGGAATCATGTATGATGGTTGAGGTGTCCAGATAGACATTAACTAATGGTCCTATCTGTCACTGACCCATCACTCCAGTGGAGAGGAACAACAGCCATTGTTTCACAGCTCTGCAGACACACTCCACTGAGGTTAAGCTCACTGTATCAACTGCATTTTTAAAAAATTTATAGCTCATTTTATCTTACAAGCCTAAAATGAAAGCACAGTAAAATTTTTAAAAAATAGAACAAGTCTACTTGTGGAAGGAACTCATGGGGTTGAGAAAGTATAAAAACACACAGTTATTAAAGGAGAGATTAATACACATGGAAAAACCTGGGAATTTGGATGAATAAGAGGGGAAACAAGATGATTTGGAAACCCTCTCCCGGGTGACAAAGGGTAAAAGTGATACACTTGCTTCCTTGCTCATATCCCTGTATTGGTTGCCCAGCCAATACAGAGGAGAAAGTCACTTTCTGACATGACAATGTGAAATGGTTTACACTGAAATGTTAACAATAGAAAATGATGTACATGTTGTTTGTACATGTTGCCATGGAAAAGCAACACCTCACTTTCAATTGTCTCAGTGCTAAATCTCTGTACTCTACAATCACAGGAGTTGCAGAAAACTAAAGTGTAAGAACCAAGTTCCTTGGTATAACTCAGAATAAAATGCTTTATAGATGGATTTGAAATGGGAGTTAAGGTTATTGGACTATTTCGGACTTTGGTAGTTGGAAACACCATTTCCCCACTCTTGGTTCTCGTGAGGAGGAGAATTTTTGTGTGATTTCTCCACCTCTACATTGGGAAAGAATAGCAATTGAGCATTGCTCATCCTAGTTCATATTCTTCTGGAGTGGAGCTACCTGCAAGGAACATACTTTTCATGTGGGATCTCTGCTCCTCTTACAGAGCAAGGGAGGGGGGGACCTACTGGCCCCGGCACTGACATGCCTGGGTAGGTAGGTCTAATTCTGAAATTCAGTAGTCATTTAAGTTCATGTGGCTTCCAGAACTGGTTATTCACTTCAGCTTTGTGTCTGTCAGTATGTTCATTCTCTACCTCTTTTATTTTCTAAACTTGTTCAAAACTTGAACAGAAAGGAAAACCCAACAGATAGCAGGCCTTCTGCATTACCTCAATTAGTATTGACAAAGATGGCGCCAGAAACTTAATGGCCTTTGAGAAGTTTTTAGCCTCACCAGGATGTGGACTAGTTGTGGCCAGTTGTCTCAAAGTCACAACCCATGAACTTAAACACGATTGGCAGAAATGATCCCATAAGAGCTTAATTTTGGCACTCTGCACTTACCATGTATGGGAGATAAAGCACTGTTCTCCATATCAGCTTTATTGTCGGAGAAGGTCTGCTGAGGTCTTCGTACCTTCTAGCCATGTTTGGAAATTTGATGGTGGCAGCTTCAGTCCCTGTGAACTCTGTTCAGCATTTTGGCCTCCATGAAATCATATGAGCAGACATGTGGTTTTATGCAGGTGTATCCAACCCCACTGATTCTTCTGACGGAATTCCTTAGGCCTAAGAGAACTTTCTCCCAAGAAGGAGAAATAATTACATACTTCTTAAGTAATTATTAAATCCAAAATCAGTTTGAAGTCCTGTGGGGAAAGTGTCTTTTGAGGTATGAACCAGCCGCACAAATTTGAGGTTAGTTCCCTGTCTTACCCACAAAGGTAGTTCAAGGCAACATAAAAGGGGAACAGAATTTGATCCAGGTTTTCTTCCCAAATTATATCATCTCCATAGGGGAAAAGTGAGCAAAGGGAGTCTTTGAAAAAAAATCTGCCCTTAGCCATGTAAATGAGGAGGGGTGGTACTCACAAAACATTTCCCATTGCTTCCAGGGAAAACTCAATTTCTTCTTCAAAGGTAACAAACAGAAGGGAGTTACCACAGGTAAGCATTTGAAAAAAAAACCATCTTGCCTTTTAGCAGCAGTTGGGAAATGTCTGCCAAAATGTAGTGTAAATAATTGATATACTTTTGGACAAAGCCCCAATTTATATTTTCCCTCAACAACAAAGTAAAAATAAAAATGAAACCAGAAAAGCAACCCATAGAGATTAATTAGATGTGTGAAACTCACTTTTCATTTAAAAGGAATAAAGTAAAATAAACCCAATTTGCATCCCAGCTTAGGCTGAGATGCTGGCCTGTGGACTGGGGAGTGTTTTCCAAAGGGTGAAAAGTGAGAGTCCAGTACCCCTTATTTTAGTAGTTACCCGAACTATGAAAAGTTTGAGAAGGAAATAGGAAGTGGGAAAGGTTTAACTGACTCCTGGGTCTAGGTCTGGCTGGTCTCCATAGTGCCTGTTAATCAGCTGGTGAGCAGGACTTGTAAGTGGAAATGGGGATCTAGGGGGAGCAGGGACATACCTGAAGTTGGCAACGTGCGAGAGAGTAGTTTTGGGCTGCTCTGGATTCAGTCAGCTTGGGTCAAGTTCTGGACTTTCTATTTATTAGTAGTCTCAGGCAAGATACTTAACACCTTCGTGACTCAGTTTCTGCATAGGAAAAACAACGATAGAACTATAGGGCCTACCTCACTGAGTTGTTTTTCAGATGAAATGAATCACTTGTATCCAAAGCACCTGGAACAGTGCCTCCCACCTAACAACCACCATATACTATGTTATGATCAGATCTGCCCAAGCCACAGTTGAGGGGACATGGTAGATGCAGGGTGCAGTCGAGTACTGGAGACATGCTGGACCTGCGTTAGGTCTGGTTGTGCCACTACCTACCAAGAACTATTACTAACTACGTGTCACTCAACTTCCCTGAGCCTCAGGTTTCTTTGTTGTAAACTGTAGAACATAAAGCCTGTCATCATAGCATCGTTATGAAGATCAAATGAACAAAAACGTTCAAAAACTCCTTTCCAAAAATGTCTTCAGTAAATACTTACATTCCTTTTTGCCTTCTTCCCTGCCCCCTTCTCATATTCCTCATGATTTCTTAGAAAAATATACTCTAAGAAAACCCAAAATATCACTGCACTTATCAAGATGCTGCACTTGATTTAGAATTTATGCTGTAAGTGAACTAATGAAGTAGATGAGGACGTGAGGGGAAGGGAGGCAAGAGGACTTCCTGGGCTCCTGAAGCCCTATCTTGAAGGCTGGCCCAAGAAGCACCTCATTCAGCCACAGATGTTTATTTGCTCCAGAACAATGCTAGTAGTCTAGAGAGTCACACTAATAAAAATAACATATTATCTGGCTGCAGAGATTTACAGTATTGGAGAGGAGAGAAGAAAAGCTCCCTAGTATCTCTAATGCATAATGACTATGATTCATAGACTCACAGATGTACAAACCAAATGTTACAGAGACTCAGAATAGTGAGTGAGCCTATCGGGTTTGCCCATATGGAAAAACTGCAAGATGGGGGTAATGTCTGATCTGGTGTGTGAGGCTGGGTAGGGTTTTGGATTGGTAGCAATGCAGAACAAAGGCATACCAAACCAATGGTCATTGTATGGGATGACTTGTCTCCCTCAAAGTTCATATGTTGAATTCCCAATGCCCAGTACCTCAGAATGTGGTGATATTTGAAATAAGGTCTTTGAAGGGATGATTAAGTAAAAATGAGGTCATATGGGTGGGCCCTATTCCACTATGACTAATGTCCTTATAAGAAAAGGAGCCAAACCTGCATTCCCACTTGATCCTTGTGTGCTATTATTTTTATATAACAGGCTTTGATATTAATACTTTGTTGAGGAATTTTTTCATCCATGTTCATGAAGAATATTATTCTATAGTTTTTCTTCCTTGTAATGCCCTAGGATTGTTGGTATGTCTTCCTTAGGTATTTCGTATAATTCATCAATGAAAACATCAAGGTCTGGGGTTTTCTTCTGAGAAAAGTTTTAATTGAAATCAATTTTTCAGATTGATACAGGATTATTAAAGTTTTCTATTTCTTCTTAAGTCTGTTTTGTAATCTGTGTCTTTTCAAAGAATGTATTCATTTTATCTAGGATGTCTACTTTATTGGCATAAATTTGTCTAAAATGCTTCCTGATAAGTTTTTTATTCTTTTGATATCTGCAGTTTCTGTAATGATGTCTCACTTCTGTTGTTTTCCTTTATCAAGGATCACAGTCTTGTGCAGCCTGAGGTCCAATGTTGGAAAGCCATTGTTCACATATTTTGCCCTGTTTCCTGGTTACTTGTGGTGGGAGGGGGAGTGTGGGTCTTGTTACTCTCCATTGGTCAGAAACAGACTTTCCAATTTACTTTTTCAATGCTGTGCAAAGCAATCAAATAAAAAAGTGTTAGGGCACCAATCTATGGAAGAATTGTAGAGTGGAATTCTTCTGCTTTTAATAGCAATAGCTAGTCGTTATTAAGAAGCTCTTAGTATGAGGCACAGGGCTAGATGCTGGGTATGACTTTTCTTATTTTGTTCTCCTAATAGCCTTAAAGGGATTTATTATTATTCCCACTTAGCAAATGAAGAAATAGTGATTGAAGGAGCAAATAAGCACTAGAGCTAAGATTTGAACCCTGGGTTTTCTGGCTGCTGGCACTGTGTTCCTCTCCTTCAATTGGGTAGCATGGAAGAAGAATAGGATGGCAGTCCATGAGGTGTTATCAGAGTGGAAAGAAGATTTTTAGGGTTAAAGGAGGAACTAGAGATGAAAAAGTATGACTTAGCAAAGCCACTGTATATGGGCAGCCTCTCCTCATGACTCACAGCGTGTACAGTTGTAGGTCTGTCCTAATCTAAAATGAAATTTAGATTCCTTACTTTGCAAAGTTCAGTTGAGATCATTTGCCCTAATTTTCACAGGTTCTCTGCACCATTCCCAACTTGCAGAAAGTTTGCAATTTTTCTTCCTGTGCTCAGAGTCTTGGGTTTGTGAGGACTGTGTCTGGCCTCTTATTAATTTTCTCTGACTTCTTGTCACTCGGCTGCACACCGGCAGGTTTTCTCTTTGGGATTTTTTTCCATTTCTTTCTGCTGTTATTATGAAATAGACCTTTGGTCTCTGGGGTTCTTTTCATATAGTTTTAAGCATATTTTTGTGATTCCTATTATTAAAAATTTTTTCCTCGATCATCAACTTCTGCCTAAGCATGAACCAATTTCTTTACTTGTATTTTTGGCTATGCTCCTAGAGAATGGAACTCAACCTGCCTTTTCTGCAAACACATACAATTGCAGTACCTCTCTCACCTGTGCCCCTGAGCTAGTCACAGCTCACAAATAGCATTCAGCTCACAAATAGCATTGATCTACTTAAGAACCTCTGACTACTTGAATCAAATAACTGCTCGTCAACCCTGATTTTATTTTATTTAGCCTCTGATTTGGGGATTCAATTGGTCATTAAAACCCTTTATCAGCTTCAGTCACCCTCATTCTCTTTTCTCTTTGAAGGCTGTCTGTGCACCATGGCTGGACTTCACACAGCTGATATTACATTGCGTTCTCCTCTCCTCTGGGTCATGGTACATTCAGTTTGGAAATCCGGATCTTTCTTGTATCTTAATCTATTACCAGTCCCAGAGCTTTAATCGCACTTCTTCCTGGCATAAAAGTGAACTTCATGGTGGCAGACAGTTTGCATCATTCATGCCAACTTTAATGCCAAGTTGATAAGGACTCTGAGGTCTTGTCCATCTTAAAGGGGGCAGCGTGGCTATAGATTAACAATGGCTATGTGTATGCAAGAGGAGAGTGGTGACACAAATGTTTGCCAACCCTGGAAACTTTCCCTTTTCTTGTGACAATGGCCATGGGCTGACTTGCCAGTAACTGATTCAAGAAAAATAAAATCGTAAACTTTAGGCCTGAAATAAATCTTACAATACAGATAACCTTTAATGAGTGCTTATTCTATGCCAGAAACTATGCTAAATTCTTCATATATATATATATATATATATATATATATATATATATATATGAACAAAGCAACAAATAATGAGACTCAAAAAGTTTTTGTAGATTTACCAAAGCCATGTAGCTAGTCAGTGGGAGAACCTGGCTATGAACCCAATTAGAGACCTGGCCACTGATGAAAAAAGTGAGACAAAAAAATTTCATGTGCATGTTTATGTGGCAAAGGTACACCCATTTCATTTTTGTCCTTGACACATAGGAAGACTACATTTCCCAGCTTCCCTTGCAAATAGGCAAGACCATATGACTGGGTTCTGGTCAGGGGGATATTGGTGGAAGTAACATGCAATTTCCAGGTTCCAGGCCCATAAAAACCTCACGTGCAGTCCTTCACACTTTCTCTTTCATTTCTCCTTTTGTCACATGTGGAGTGAAAGGCTGTGAGACTGTAGGAGTCATGGATTCTATAGAAGGAAGGACCTCACTCAGGTCCCTGAGTGGCTCGATGATGCAGAGTCCACTGCTGACCACATTGGTCTGTGATATGAATGAGAAACAAACTTTTACTAGGTTAATCTGTGGGGGAGCTCTGCCTGCAGAGCGCCCCCATCCACCGTGGATGAGACTAAGTCTACCAAGACATGATCTGCTTGGGGAGGAAAGGCTGACCAGGCTCTCAAAGGAGAAGGGCCAGGAGCCTTTTCCTCAATGGGCTTTTATTGAGTTCAATTTACACAGGAATACAGGTAAAGCTCATCAATCATTGTGAGGCAGTAGGATCAAACAATAAATAACATACAAAGAACTCTGAGGGCTTATTCTGAGTCAGGGTCAGTTAGCTAAAGGGCTATAACACTTTGGGGAACAAACTCATTTCATGCTTGGACCCTTATCAGAAAACTGAGGGCATTCTTAGCAAAGCAGGTTTCACAGAGTTTTATGTATTCTTTCTTAGGCCTGATCACCCAGGGGAATCCACCCTTTCCAGCACAGGGCTGCACCGCCCTCTGTCATTGTTTCAGGTTTAAGTCAGGCAGGGGAAGTAAGGCAGCCAAGAGATTAGGAGACTTCTGGCAGACAGAATGAGGACTCAGGCTATGTCAAAGCCAAGGGGCGAGGGTCCATCACCCCCTTTTTCTATAGCCCCCCAAGTCCTTCCCTGAGAGCCTCTTCATGACCACACCTGTCTTAGGTCATCCCTCCCTTGAGGAATCTTACCCATCATTGGCTAGCTGGTCTGGCTCAGGGCCAAGCAAGGTGAAGTAAAGTGCACAGAGGTGGCGCCCCTGCCAGGGAGATAAGCTTTGTCTCCTTAGTGGCTTGTGGTCCCAAGGTCTCTTACTCAACCTTAACCATGGGGGTTACAGCTTCTGAAACCAGGCAGGGCAGTTCCCAACACTAATCCACTCATGTTTGGAGTAATTTGTTACTGGAGTTAACCTACCCTGTATAGTTTATAACTCAGATCTCTTAATGTCCAGTCTCTCTTTTTTCTCACTACCTAGAATGGGTCAAAATGTAGTCCCCAGAACATTGGCTTTTCCAGTTCTGATCACTTGATTTTCCATCAGTTCTGTATTTTACCACAGATGTGCATATCTCTGTTTTCTGTATCTTGCTTCCTTAATGAGATTGAACTCTTCTTGTATTTTCATTTAACTTGACCCTTAAGAAGGTCAACCACCATGGCAGCAGCAGGGCCCATGCCATTGTCCTCCAAAACAACAATTTTCAAGCGCTGTGCTGCAAGAGTTTTTAAAACATGCAGTACCTGACTATTTAGTCAGGGGCACTGACCTCTTTTCCCTTAGATTGTCAAATAAAACAATAATAACAGCCAACATAATAATAGCCATCCTGTGTGAATGAATCAGTTATACATATTTTATGTCAGATCACCAGAAAAAATGTATTTTCAGTGTGCTGCAGAATTTTAGCAGATAATTAGGTTATGTGTGCCGTAAGTTGGTTGCAAACGTTTGCTCTAACGGATGCCTGCCATTTCACATTGACTCGACTCTCCCTGTCCTCTAAATATGTTAACTAATTTTTTTCCATCAAGTGTACCTTCTTCTTATGCCATCTTCTTCTTTTGATTTCACACCTACATAATGTCATTGTGACTCTCTAGACCAAAGAAAAGAAACTCAATATATTCCTTTAAAAATTGGAACTCAGGTTCTTCTTTTGTGGAGTGTCTTTTTCACGGTATATATTGTTCCTTGTCTGGTTGTTTATTTGATGTGGATCTTATGTTTTTTACTTGCCGGTATCCTTTGAAAGGAAAAGCACTGCTTCAAGACGTTTTGTGCTATATGCTTTGTGGAACCCAGAAACGCTTGTGCTTGTTAACATGGTGTGTATCTGATGCTATCACATATGTTTAATACATGGTAATAACATTTGAGGAATCATTTCATTATGATTGCAGAAGGGCTCATGATCACAGTGGCAGGAAAAATGCTATAGGCTTGTCAACCCAGCTCATTGCATACCAACTGCCCCTTTCCCTTTGTAAGTGCATACAGGCGGGCTGGGAGCCTGCTGCCATACCACCTTGCTGCTAGGCTGTGTGTTCAAATGGGGCTCAATTTGAAGCCTTAACCACATCCCTGGGGCACATTTCCACACCCCCACTGAGTCATCTCTGCTTAAAAACCCCATGTGATGGAACGGTGCCCATGAAACCGCCGTACGGTGTTAGAGATTGGTACAGTGGAAAGAAATGGAGCCAATAATAATAACAGCAGTAATATGTGTGTCTGTATGTGAATGTGTATCTGCGGCTGTATATATATTTTATTGCATTTCAGTTGCCAGTGTGAGACACAGTTCTGTAGAATGCCATTTGTGGAACGCCACTCGAACTGCTTCCTGGAGAAAGGCGAAACCCCAAAATCAAAGGAACTTCAGAGGGAGCAAGGAAAACATTGTCGGAGCTGAAGCAGGTTTTCTTTTGAGATTTGTGAGATGAAACTAATAACAAGTGGACATTCTAGGAAAGGGATTGCTCATCCAGGTGAGCATTTTCCAAAGTGTATTTTCTGGAATTCTAGTCCTTGGGAGGTTAATGGTTGCAAACATAAAAAATAAAGTATTTGGTGTTCAAATGAGTTTTTATAAATGTGGGTTAACCTAGTTCAATTGGTTTCTGTGGGAGGTCTCAGGTCTTTTAATAGTGTGACAAAGACAGACTCAAAGAGGGGGCAAGAACAGAAGCAATGCAAGGCTGCTTTTCCAGGGACACCCAATCAAGGCCTTTTTACTCTGTGTCTTGAAACATGGATAATCAGCACACAAACTTGAGTATAGCATGAACAAACACACACAACTACAGGGATAAGTTTATCAAAATAAATGTTCCATCATCACCACCATTAACACTGAGCAGTGCGGGGCAGTTCTTGGGAAAATGTTTTGGCCTCGTAATTTGGCGGCCCAAAAGGTCTAGGGCCTTTTAGAAGACGTTTGATTGCATGTGTGCAGTAAACATACACAGCGTATGCCTTTCTTTCAAGCCATTTTAAAGATAAATCACTGCTCATTAAGCCTATTGAATTTATGGGGGAGAAATTATAAATTCTAGAGGACATTGACTTGAATTATTTTAAATTGACTTTCCATGTTCATGAAGATACCAGACAGGACCTGGAGCCCCGCCTTGTCACTTTCCATTTTAAATCAGGGAAAAAGAGGTTACTTTCCCTGTCACTCCTTTCCAAGACTCATACTTCTAGCTTCATCCTTCTATATCCTTATTCCCACTCCCTTCTCTGGAACCTTCCCTTAAAATCATCCCCTTGTTGAATTCATCTCTTTTCACTGTCTCCTTCCTTCCTTTCTATCTTCTATGCTTAACCAAGCCTCAGCTTTATAAACTAAACCATCCCTACTTACTGCCTTTTCTCTACCACCTAATTTCTCAAAGAATATTTTGCTCTCTGCTTTCTTCACTTCATTTTGCTTCACTCCTTAACCTTCTGTAATATGGTTTTTATTAAAAGATCTCCCCAAATAGAAAATATTTGCAAATCATATAACCAATTAAGATTTAATATTCAAAACATATAAACAACTCCTAAAACTCAACAATAAGAAGACAAGCAACACAATTTAAAAATGGGCGTAGGTCTTTCTCCAAAGAAGATTACAACTGGTCAATAAGCTCGTGGAAAGATGTTCAACATTATTAGTCATCAGGGAGATGCAAATCAATGCCACACTGAGATTCCATTTCACACCTACTAGGATGTCTATAATTTAAAAAGAAAAAAAACCTGAACTAAATAACTGTCGGTGAGGGTGTGGAAAAATTGGAGCCCTTGTACATTGCTGGTGGGAAGGTACAAGGCACAGCTGCTGTAAAAAATAGCTCAGTGGCTCCTCAAAAAACCAAATATAGAAAAACCCTGTGATTCAGCAATTCCACTCCTAGGTATAAACTAGAATTGAAAACAGTGAGTTACACAGCTATTTGTACAGGCGTGTTCAATGCAATATTACTCACAATAGCCCCAAAGGGGAAACAACCCAAGTGTCTATCAACAGAATGACGAGTGTCAATGTGTGGTATATACATACAATGGAATAATATTCACCCATAAAAAGTAAGGAAATTCTGCCACATGCTGCAGCATGGATGAATCTTGGAAATATTCTGCTAAAAAAAAAAAAAAGTGAAATAATCCAGAAATAAAAGGACATATTGTACAATTATACAGAAGATCTAGAACAGGCAACTTCATACACACAGAAAGTAGAAGTTATCAGGGGCTGGGGGTGAGGGTGAATGGGAAGTTATTGTTTAATGGTTACAAGTTTCTGTTTAGGGTGATAAAAGAAAACCCAGGAAATAGATGTTGGTACTGGTTGTACAACATTGGTATGTAATTAATGACACTGAATTATATATTTAAAACTAGTCAAACTGGTACGATTTTATGTTATATATACATAAAAATATTCATGGTATTTTTAGCACGTACAAAAGGGAACTTTTCCTAAGAAAGGCATCTCCTGAGGCAGAAGAAGGCCTTGTTGACTCATGGAAATCTTTCTCAGGATCTTTGCCAGTTGCACAACCACCACTTTCTCATTGAGGCCTTTCCTGAGTATTTTATTAAAATTTGCTACTCTTTCCAACCTCAGAATTCCCTCTGTCCCCACCCTGCTTTATTTTCTTCCAGGAAATATTTTTTATTTTTAAATATATTTTATTGATTATGCTATTACAGTTATCCCAATTTCCCCCCTTTGCCCTACTCTACCCAGCACCCCCATTCCTTCCAGCAATCCCCCCTTAGTTCGTGTCCATGGTTCATGCATATGAGTTCTTTGAATACTCCATTTCCTATACCGTCCTTAACATCCCCCTGCTTATTTTGTACCTACTAATTTGTACTTCTTAATCCTTGAGCCTTTCCTCCCACTCTCCCCCTTCCCTCTCTCAGCTGATAACCTTACAAATGATCTCTGTATCTATGGAGATCTATGCGTATCTATGATTCTTTTCCTATTCTGGTTGTTGCTTAGTTTGTTTTTTAGATTCAGTCGTTGATAGTTGTGAATTTGTTGCCATTTTAATGTTCATAGTTTTGATCCTCTTTTTCTTATATAGTTCCCTTTAACATTTCATATAATAATGGCTTGGTGATGATGGACTTTTTTTAGTTTTACCTTGTCTGGGAAGCACTTTATCTGCCCTTGAATTCTAAATGATAGCTTTGCGGGATACAGTAATCTTGGATGTAGGTCCTTGCCTTTTATGACTTTGAATACTTCTTTCCAGCCCCTTCTGGCCTCTAAGGTTTCTTTTGAGAAATCAGCTGACAGTCTTATGGGAACTCCTTTGTAGGTAACTCTCTCCCTTTCTCTTGCTGCTTTTAAGATTCTCTCCTTCTCTTTAATCTTGGGTAATGTAATTATGATGTGCCTTGGTGTGTGCTTCCTTGGGTCCAGCTTCTTTGGGACTCTCTGAGCTTCCTGGACTTCCCGGAAGTCTATTTCCTTTGCCAGATTGGGGAAGTTCTCCTCCATTATGTTTTCAAATAAGTTTTCAATTTCTTGCTCTTCCTTTCCTCCTTCTGGCAACCCTATGGTTCAGATGTTGAAATGTTTAAAGTTATCCCAGAGGTTCCTAAGCCTCCCCTCATTTTTTTGAGTTCTTGTTTCTTCATTCTGTTCTGGCTGACTGTTTATTTCTTCCTTCTGGTCCAAACCATTGATTTGAAACACTTCCTGAATGTCCCCCACTGTCCTCTGCGAGAATACTGTGCATCTCTTTATGGAGCTAATGATCGCACATTTGCTTCCTCTCTATTCTGTGAACTCCAATGAACAAAAACAACATTTATGTTTTACCCTATGGCCTGTTCCTAGCACTGTGCCTGGTGCAGAGGAGACAGTTGATAACTAGTATTTGTTGTTAAACTTCTCTGATTGCCTCTGACTCCCTGCCTGCTTCCCCCTCCATCTCTCCCCTTCTCCCTCCCTCCTGCCTTCTTTCCATCCAATTCTCCTTCCTTCTTCTCCTCCTCCTAGAACTTACAACTAGAACTTTTAACGCGCCCTTGAAGAAGCTGAGTCATGAAAGTACATACGAGGTTTCAGTTATTTTTCCAAGAATTCTCTGTTGAAACTCAGGACGGGCTGCCCCCAAATGTGCCAAAATGACATACTGATTATTTTGAATTAAAGATACTTGAGAAATAGCTGGTGCAAGAAGAACACTCCAATCCTTCTCTCTTTGTCCCCCAAAGAAATCAGGAAGTCAGTGTCCCCTGTGAAAGGTACCCTTCTTGTACCAGGAGGTAGAGAGACACTTTTATCACCAGAGATAGGGAATTCAAAGCTAAGAAGCCTGTATAAACAAACCTTGTTACCTCTGTACTAATTTCCTACCTCAAGACCAAACTCTGCTTAGATTCCTCACTAATTAAGCACACAAACCTTAATTTCTTTGTCCTGTCAATTCCTCACGGGTGTATTGTTTCTTTGTCTAAAAAGTATAAGAGCTGCCTGCTTTGGTCATTTCTTTAGGTCCCGTTTCTGTGAGACTTCTGTGCAAATTGAATCTTTTTTTTCTTCTGTTAATCTGTTTTATGTCAATTTAATTAGACTAGCCAAAATAACAAGTGTATGGCAGGGGTTATCCCTCTCAAACACCTTATATCTTCCTAAATACACTACTCCTTAGTCCATTTTTATTCCTTATCCAAATCAATACATTTTAGAACATGGGTTGCTTAAAACCCAATGCACAAATGTGTGTGTGTCTAAGTGTGTGTATATATCTGTGTGGAGATAGGATTCAAGGAGTCCAAGAGTCCCACCTCCCCCAACTACCTGAGGAAATTAAGGACCACAGATCTAGACACTCTGCTCTATTGAAATATAAAAAGATGAATTTATTTTTGTAAAATTAAAGACATGAGAAAAGACACAAGTCATTTAAAATGCTTCCACAGTTTTCAAAGCCATCATCCACCTACAGTCAGGGCATCAGGGGACCCTTTTATAATCAAAAGTGGGATCAAGAGTGACCAGAGCTCCCCTTCATTGTGTGAGGATATCAAATCCACACTTTCAAAAACTGCACAGAACTCTGATAAGCTGTGTCCTACATTCCAGGAAATGTGCAATACTCTGAACAAGATGACAGATTTAGGGGTTTATCCAGAAACAAATAGTTTTTCTTTTGTTGCTGACCTGTTGACATTCGGGTTTCTTGGGTTATGCAGCCTTGGAGAAAGCACTTCCCATGGGAAAAGGAAGAGCCCCATTGCTGCTCAGATGGATGAAAGCAATTTGTGGGTATATGCCTGATACATCGATGCCATGACTAAAAACTCACTTTAAGCAGTTATGAATAATGATCTTGGATGGCTGGTATTCAGTAGTTTGTGCAGCCACTGGCATGTTACTCCATGTGGACTTCCCCATACCCTGCCCCCCATCCAACTCTCACTCTTGGTGGGTGGGTTATTAGACACTCACAGTTTTAATTAAATAGAACCCAAGACATAAGATCATAGGCTCTGTTTAGGAGGACAGCCCTACTTCAGTGGTTAGCAGGGGAAAGAAACTTTTCATGCCAAAAGAAGGTGCCCTTCTCTCATTAAAAGTGTACAGTAGAGGAAGGCCGTGTAGAAATGCATGCAGTTTCTTTCAAGCAACACCAGAGAAATCATTTCTCACCCAGCAAAATCACTGGATGGCATTCCAACCACAAGAGAGTTGATAAAGTGGGAGGTCCTGGGGCTGAACAGTAGCGGGGGCTGGGATTGGGACCCCATTTTCATTAATCCATTAAATGGTCTTTGGTAATCATTTAACTTCTGACAGTAACGGCCACCATTTACTGAGTAAGAGATTGTCAATGTTATCTCATTTTATCTTTAAAATAGGCTTATGAAAAAAAAATGTTATTGACTCCATTCTGTATAGGAGGAAACTGAGAAGATGTAAAGTTAGATCATTTGTCAAAAATCTTACAGCTAAGATGTGGGGAGCAGGGTTTCTTTGTAACCTTAATGTTCACATCCTAACCTAGTACCTTCTACTGCTTTTTTCCAATAAGTAATGAAGAAACATTATAACGAAAAGATCTTTTTGTGCACGTGTATGTACTTCCATTCGGTAGGTACTTTACCAATTTAAACCTTTCTCAGAAATAAAAATAAGGGAGGTATTATTATCTTTGTATTGGCCAGTGTTCTCCACAGAAACAGAACCAATGGGAGATACATGGAATTGGCTCACACGATTATGGAGGCTACGAAGTCCCAAGATTTAGTTAGCGAGCTGAAGACATAGAGAACCAATGAATCATATAAATTCTAGTCCAAGTGCAAGTCTGAAGGCAGGAGGAAACCAATGTCCCAACTTGAAGACAATCAGTCAGAGAGGGAGCAAATTTTTCTTTACTCAGCCTTTTTGTTCTATTCAGGCCTTCAACAGATCACATGAGGCCCATCTACCAATTCAAATGTTAATCTCATCCAGAAATATCCTCACAGACACACCCAGAATGACATTAACCAAATATCTGGGTACCCCACAGTCCAGTCAAGTGGACACATAAAATTAACCACCACAATCTCCCAAGTATTAGTTAACTGAAGAGGAAGCTGAGGGTGTAAGGAAGCTGTTGATGCCATCTATCTGATGAGAGCAGATGTCATTTCCAAGCACTGGTTGCTAAAACCTAGTTTCTGTTGGCTTCTCTTTCCTCCTATCCATACCCATTTGAGTAGGTTCTATCCTTTTTGATAATGGCAAGAAATAGGGAGAGTAATTAAGAAAGGCAGGTGTCATAATTTTTAGTAACCCAATTAAATTTCCAAACACACTGAAAGGTCTGGATTATAAACTTTGTTATCTACCTATCTTGAACTCTCCTTCCCTGAAGGGATGGCTTCAGGTAGAACTGGTAAGGGATTGAAGAATCAGCCACATACACCAACTCCAATGATACCAGAAAGAGGTGAAATAAGTCAGCATTAACCAGGAGAGCCTCCAGCTCACCTTTTTTTATAACCCCTGTTCACCTTCTCATGATCTCATCCTTTGTCTACTGCACATACGCTCCAATTCTGCAAAGTCCATCCCAGTACTTCACGGTGGACTCAGTTGAGCCATGCACTACTCTGTGCCTAACAATTGTTTACTTCATCTGCATTTCTTCATTATATTATTAACATGAGGAGAGTGCTTATATCTCGGGCAACTAGGAGTGATGTTGGCATTGCTCAGTCTTAGCCAATATGTTGCAAATCAGTTGGAGCTGTGGGCGCCCAGCACTCTTCTTGGCTCCCACTGGGGTCGTAAGAGCTTAAAGACTCTGTGTGCTTTCTGCATTTGTGAGGTTCTACCAATACTTCTCATGAATTAAATGTTCATTCCTTGTACTTTTACTTATATATCTCCCCTTATCCAAAGTAATAGCTTTCCCTCTATGTATTCAGATTGGGAATTTAGCCCTTCAGCATCTTCGCTTGGAAAATCAGGATCATAATACCTGCCCTGCCTACTCCGTGGGGTCCTGAAACCTGAAGGTAGTAGCTTAAATTACTCTTTTACTTTTTATTAACTTAATTTTATCTAAATAATATATTCAATGTATATAAAGGTCAAATGACAGCTATGCTTCATATAAAGAGAAATAACACCCTACACTTGATTCTCACTACTCTTTGGAAACCACTTTCAATTTTCCTTCAGTGTTTCTTTTGTTATTTGCCTCCATTTAAAAAAGAACAAAGAAGCGCGCTTTTCTGGAGACTGGCCAGGTAAGTTCTCTGCGGTTTCCATGGCTCAGTCTGTAGTCTGGCATACAATGCTTCTATTTTCTGTGTGGCTCCTCACTCCACATCTGCCCCCAGCTATGTCTCCCATCACCAACAATGAATCTCTTTATTTCAACCTTTCCAGAGAGCAAACGTCCTGTCTTGTCCTGGATGGGGAGAACTATTTAAGCTAGTGAAAGGTTCTAATGGCCCCCCAAAAAGGAGTTTGCAAACTATGGCCTGTGGGTCAAATCTGACTTGCCATTTGTTCTTATAAATAAAGTTTTATTGGAACACAGTCATGCCAGTTCATGTGAGTATGACCCATAGCTGCTTTTGTACTATACTGCATAGTTAAATAATTTTGTGGCAGAGCCTGTATGAGGCACAAAGCCTACAATATTTACTCTCTGGCCTTTTACAGAAAAGTTTTCCAGCCCTTAAACTATATTTATGCAGACTTTCCATCAATACACCTATTTCTGTATCCTGTGCTACCAACTTCAAAATCATCTGGTGCCTTCTATTCCTGAAACTTTCCAGGAATCTGTGGTACAGCGTTAATCAGCTTACTTCCTATCAATGTTGTACCACTACACACAGCTGAGTTTCAGCTTTCTCCTCTCCAATATGTCAATTACCACTTGCTCATCTGAATTCTATCTTCCAAAGAAATTGTTAATGTCTCAACAGTTCTTTTAACTTACATTCTCATTGTCCTTTTAAAGGTTTATGCTTCTTTTCTTATCTTACCATCATTTTCATGGGGTTGGAGACTTTATCAGTTGGTCCTTTTCAGAAAATAATGAACCACTCAAGGTATTTAAAGCAAGAAAGAATTTAATTTATGGACTAAGATGTTTAGAATACCGTGGTAAGGGGCTGGAGCCTCAAAGATCACATAGTCTCTGCTTGTTTTCAGGTTCATCATTAACTTGCAGAGAGGCAGGAAATACAGGAAGCCACCTTCAATGAGTCTGGGTTAAGGGCAACCCTGCAATCCTAGAGGCAGCTGCAAAACTTCAGATCCACTGAAGCTACATCTGAGCACATTCTTGCTACAGGACAAATACAAGCATATCTGCCTCTCTTCTACTTTGGAAACACTCTGGCAAAGGATTCTGGGACATGTGTTCCCAGGGGAGAAGAATGGTGCTGCCTGGCCAACAGTCTAGCACAAGGAGCTTATAGAGATAAGCAAGTGATTTCCATTTTCCATATTTAACTTCCCACCCCCACTTTTTCCTCTCCACCATCAAGGTTTCTGTAAAACCACTGCTGCCCACTGGGTGGACACTGTACTCTGGGCCCACAGACGTGGGCAGGAGACTTTGTGGTATGACAGCAGGCAAATTATTTATTCAGCCTTGGATCCTGCTGGTCAAATGGAGAGAAAAAAAATATACCTCCTTTATGAATGTTGTAAAGAGAAATATGATAGTGCATGGTAAGTGTTTAATAAAATACTGCATAAAATGAAAGTAGAACTATACAGATAAATTAATTCTGGCTTATGTTTCAGACTCCAAAGAATAGCAATGTATGTCTCCAGGGGACACATCTACCTGTCAATCTCACTTCAGACTTCTTTTCATCTGTTTTTTTTTTAATTAAAAAAACCCCACAATTTCAAACCCTAAATGCAGCAAAATGTCACCAGTGTGCTACATTGATTTCATTCTCCATCGGCCTATGGCAGCTGTGGCAGATGTTCTGACAGATAATGAGAACCCTGGACAGCTCTCAGACTTGAGGAAAAGTGGCTCACAGTCTACTTTCTATTACCAAGCCTTGTTTTTATGCACAGGACTCAAGGTTACAAAATGTCAGTTTTATTTTTATAATTCCAACTGAGGTTTCTTACTGGCAATATCGATCTCAAATCTTAAGTATTTTCTACACCCCCTGATAAAACCTGTTAAGTATCTATAGTGAAATAATACAAATTTGTACTTATTACTAAGTTGAAAATGGTCTCATTCTTAGTCAACGCTGGCCTTCTGCCGTGATTACGACTACTAGGAAACTGAAGTGTATTAAAACATGTAGCACGATTATAATCCAGGGGAGATCACATTGTTGTTGTGTTTTCACCCCTCTTTCTATGGATGCAGCCAGAAAACCATGTTGGAATCACACAGGATAGATCCTCTTGGGAGAGTGGTGATAGAGGGCTTTTCAATCACCGAAAGTAAGTGACAGGCATGAAGCCAACAATTCATTCCCAAAAAGGTGGTGTATCTGAAGTTTGTGCGCTTTGAGACTATGAAAGGAAATGTTCCCAAACCCTGGGAAGACCCTTGAACAGGAAGAAAAGAGAATGGTAATTCTGGGTTCACAAGCGGGCAGATGCTCGAACCGGCCAGGCTTATGCCCTGGTACAGGGTTTCTCCAAGTGTAGGTGGTAGACCCTTGGGGATGGGCAGTCCATGAGATCAAAACTATTGTCATAACATTGTAAGACACTATTCACCCCTTTTTTTTTTTTACTCTGTTGACTTTTACCCACATGGTGCAAAAGCCAGGAGATACCGAACTGCTGACTCCTGAGCATGAATCACGAGGCAGTAGCACCAAACTACTGGTGGTTGTGGTAATTGTCACAGCCACACACTTACATTTTTTAAAAGGCCAGCTTCATTTAAGAATGCCTTCAATGAAGCAGTAGAAATTAATCCTTTAATAAAACATTGACCCCTGAGTACAGGTCTTTTTAATATTCTGTGTGACAAAATGGGAAATACCCACAAAGCATTTCTGCGGCAGAGCAAAGAATGACAATTATCTGAGAGAAAGCACTCATGTTGTTATGTGAGTTTCCCGCTGAACTAGTTGCTTTTGTTTTGGAACATCGCTTTTTTTCTGGAAAGAATGACTGAGAGAAAAACAAGAGTTACTCTGTCTTCAGTATTTGATCGATATTTTTTCAAAAATAAATGAACCTAGGGTGACTCACCCAGGTTTGCCAGGGGCTTTCCTTATTTTAGTGCTAGAAGTCTTTCCTAGGAGCCCCTCAATCTTGGGCAAAGTGGATGGTTGGTCACCCTAAGAGAATCTGTCATTTCAAGGAAAACACTGAGAGTATTTGTTCTTACTGATAAAATTTGAGCTCTCAAGACAATATTGGAATTTTGGAAAACTTTTGTTGGCCATCATAAGCTTAATAGCTTCTCCAAACATAAAGATTTTTCTAAGGAGATGAAGGCGATGTTAGTAAATGTGATATTCTATCTTGTACAATGAAATGTATCAACATTGGGAAGCTCTGCATATCTCAATGAACCAGGATTTTCCAATTGGTCAATGCATGATGTTACAAAGTTTTGCATGGAGAAAAGATCCATTAAGAGTATAAAATGAATCAATGGATTTTAATATAGTAGAATACCAAGACTTCAGTAATATGGTTTCAGGCTCTAGATTGCAACTAAGCATTCCAAGCTACCACTTTTTGAATTTTGGTTTTGTATCAAAGAAGAATGTCCACAAATACCTGAAAAAAAAATGAATAAATGCTCTTTCCTTTTCTAGTGATGTGTGTGTGTGAGGCAGGGTTTTCTTTAGTCAAATCAACAGATCACAACAGAGTGATTGCAGAGACAGATAGGAGATCCTGACTCTCTCCTACTAAGCCAACCAAAAAATGCCAAACAACGACACTCTTCTAATTTCTACTTTACTTCGGAAAATATACATATTTTCCACAAAAGTATATTATTTATGTTAACATGATGTAGGTTTACTATTCCTACTTTGAAAGAAACTAAATACATATTTAAATGTTTTTCAGCTTTCATTTCAAATATAATAAATATCAATAGATAAAACCCACACAAAAAAAAGCTCTTTGGGACCTCAATAGTTTTTAAGAGTGTAAAGGAGTCCTGAGACCTAAAACTTTAGGGACTGCCCTACAAAGTGGTGTGCTTACTAACTGAACCAGGACCTAATGTTAGAGGGCATTGTCCCTTTGGGAGCAGCAATGGAGAGAGCTCCACCCTGACCGTTGTCTCCAGAGACCTGGCTTTCTCTCTTTCAAGAGGCCCACACTCCAACACTCCTCAGTTGCCGTTTGGATTGCCTTTCTTAGCCAGCTTCAGTGTATTACACAACTGAGCAAGGCCATCGATCCAGCCACCAGCACCTGACATACCGACAAGCTAGACCGGAACCTCTCCATATCCAGATATGCATATGCTCGGGAGACCCCTGAATGTACTGTAAGAACTAGCAACAAGGGCAGAAGTGTGTGATCATCAGTGCTTTGGAAGTCTCAGTCATATTCCTAACGGGAATGTGTAAAGGACACCAAATTAATTTAGGGAGAGAGTCACCTTTCCCTTAAAACTGATGAACACATGCTTCTCTGTCTTCATTGTCAAGTTACTTATACAATGGCATTTCTTCAGGCTGTAGGTTTATTACTTTAAATATTGTAAAAGGGGAAAGGAACACAGCAACCTCATTTTTGTCTTATTCTTTTAAAATATCAATAGTCAGTGTATTTTCTTCCTTCTTGTCTTCTTATCTGCCTTGCCAGTTTTCGATCCTGGGTCAGTACAAACTTTCACTTTCTCTGCCCCTACTCTGTAACTGCTGAGCATGGCTGCAGGTAACCTCATAACCGTGCCAACTGGCATGGTCACCAAGGGATGGTTTTCAAGACCGTCTGCGTTCACAAGTTCTTCAGCAATTTCTTACTTTGTCCATGGTCAGGGCCCTTTCTCATTCTCCTTTAGCAGTTTCAAATCACTACCCTTCTACTCTCTGCCAAGTTTCTTCAAAGATAAGTTCTACAACAGCGCTTCAGGGAGACACTGTATTCAGCAGAAACTCAGTTAATTATGTTGGCGAAAAAGGATCCTGAGGCCACAAGCTTTTGAGGAGCACTGGATCAAATAAAAGGAGATAAATATCTGTTCTGCAGGACTTCTAAGTAGGACTTTACTAGGCTAACATACTTTAAGACTCCGAAAAGGGTCAAGATATTTCCCAAACATCTGACCACATAATCCATTTTATAACAGAGTATCTAGGAGACACATAGGGAAATATTCATTTCTTCTGGCCAACCCTACTTTTATTTCTTCCTAATCATCTGCTTTCTAAAATTGGTAATGACTTCTGAATCACCTCCAGTTAAGTATTTGGAATCATAATATTCAATACAGCATAATTGTAAAACACATAGATGATGGAATCAGACCTTCTAGGTTGGAATTTGGGCTCAGCCTCTTACTAGCTGTGTGACCTGGGTCAAATCACTTAACCTCTCTTAGTGTTAATATTCTTATTTTAAATGGAAACAATAATTGTACTTATTTATACTGTAAAGATCAAATGAAATATATAGAATTTTTAGAACATAGTGAATACCATAAAAATGTTAGCTATTATAATTAACAATTTGATATAGCTAGTTTTGGGGGAGAAAAAACTATTCTTATTCATTTTTGTGACCCTCATCCCTTGCACAGTTCCTGGTACAAAATAACAAAATAAATGCTTGATGAATCATAATATCTACTGTTTTTACAGAGCTTTAAAATTTATACCATAATTTTATATATAATAACTCATAAGATTCTTACAGAATCTTACTAGAGAACCAAAGTAAGAGTTAACAATTTTTTCCCTGAGAATGAAAAAAAGAAAAGAAAAAGCAACAAAATGAAATTAGACAATTTTTCCAAGAGTACGTAAGTTAATAAGCGGTAGAATTAGAACTAGGACTCTGATTTTGGACCATTATTTAACACTCCATTTAGAATTATCTGAAAAAAATTATGGAAAGTATTGGTGTATCCCAACTTTTGACAAAACAATGTCCTTCTAAAAAGAAAATTGTTTCAATGGGAAAAATAATGACTTTAATTTCTTAAATGTGCATTGTTTACATGAGATAGAAAAAACATCTGAATCAAAATTAAACAATAAGAACAAACAATTTCAAGATGGTGTTTTGTTCTGAAAAGAGAATGACAATTTGAGTTTTATTTGGCATGCAAAGCAGAAAGGCATAAAAGATGAACTAGTCTCATTCTCTGAGAATAAATGAAATGTCCCAAATCGAGCTGCTCTGTTGAATTCTGTGAAGAAATTTAGAAACAAATTAACCATGTGGAATATCAATAAATACATTTTGGGTGAGGGGGCTGAATTGCAGGGCTGAGGGGGTGGAGACTTAGGAGAAGTTGCTGCCTGTTAGTAGGGGTAGGATGCTCTAACCGAAGAGCCATTCTATGTGTGGAGCTGTGTCCCTTCCATATCATACCTGCCAGCCCCTATCTGTCCACAGAGAAGGCTGCTGAACATTAGCTCCACACAGTTCATTTGCTTCTTTGCTGTGATCATATTAGTCCTTTCTCCTCCTTACCAGCTCCCTACAGGTTCATTCTGAGAGTTCCCTGGCTGTCCATCTTCACCCATCTTCTCTTGGCCTGTCTGAACTCTGAACAAGGAGGTCTACAAAGGCCATCCTGCCCAGTCCTGGTACTTGATTCTGATTCTGGATACTTCACCTTGCCTGTAGCTACTAGTTGTCTGGGATTTGCTGAACTTCACCTTGGTTCTATGTTTTTGTTTGTTTTATTATGCCAGAAAAATACTTTGTTTTATAACAAGGATGGGTAAACTATGGCCTATAGGTCAAATCCGGCTGTTTCTGTTTTTTAGATTGTCTTATTGGAATACAAACATGCTCGTTCATTTTTGTGTTGTCTCTGTTTTCACACCATAATAACAGTTTATTATTTGTAATGGAGGCCATATGGCCCACACAACCTAAAATATTTAATATGTGGAACTTTAAAGAAAAATTTTAATGACCACTGCACTGTACACTAACAGAAGCCCCAGATGTGTTTTGCTTATATTGCTACTCTCTCTGTCTTGACCTTCCAGACAGACACAATACTCCTCATAGCTCTTCTGGCCTGCCCTTTGCTGAGATGAAAACTCATCGGTTGGCTGTCACTGAGTACCAGGTAGCAGAGGTCAATTAGCAACATCTAGGTTGGCTTTTCTTTCAGGGCTTTGAATCTGAAAGGAGATGCATCTTGGCTATTGTTTCATCTGTGCTGCTCCAATAGAGATTTGTATGCAAACTGTGGTTTATCTCTCACTCTCCTATCTACCCCTTTTCATTTGTATCAATTTGTTCCCTCTTTATGGAATAGGCCCTTCTGAGGTGCCCATCAGAATATTCTTCTTGGGCAATTCCCTGAACTTCTAAATTCTTTCTTAGTCCTCTTCTGGTTTCTCAAAACTCTTGATTTTGAAGAAATTGATCTCAGAAGAAAATTATTATGTTATATTAAATATCAGTAAGTGTGAATGATTGAAGGCCAGTTTAATATAACCAGTTTTTCTAAGGTAGTTGTGTTTTAAGAAAGTTTATTGTGTGTGCAAAGTAATGCTCCATTTCAAAGAGGATGGTGTTAGTTCCAGTGGGAGTCTTCTTAGCGTCCCTCAGATTTCATTGGAGAGCAACAATGTGCTGCTCTGTGTGTGATGACCTACCTCTCTCCAAGGCTTCTGCCAACATCCTCAGTTTGGCCATCAACGCTGCTAACAGGTGGCCTCTACTCTTCCCCAAATTTTATCTCCTGCCAGGGGATTGTACTAAGTCACTCACACATACTTTCCACTTAACAATCCTCTCGTTGGAGGAATGAGCAACTTATTCCATTCTACTAACTGATGCACATACAAAAGACGTAAGATTCTTATGGGTAAGAATCCTCTACTATTCAGCTTTGAATTTTCAGAGGCAAGTACAATACCCAGGGATGAAAATAAGTTAGCTCACCAATTCAACACACTTGTCTATGCCCTTGAGTATGTTCGAGCACATCCTCAGCTCCCCCTGTTTCACCATGACCATTCAGTGCTGTTCTTCACAATCCCAAATAGGCAGTGGAAGAACAACGTCTATTTGCACTTGCAAGGTGAGCTATTTTGGAAGTGTTTTTCAATCATTTTGAACACCTTGGTATTTTCTGTATGAATAGGATATATATATATATATATATATATATATATATATATATATATATATCCTCAAAAGAGGCTTCCAAGCACTTTGTCTCCTTTTATCACACTTTGCCTGTTAAAATGTTTTAAACATGGTTCACATTCTTCTGTCTTAAAATGAGAAGTTTGACTGAGATGTTTCTCAGAGTTCTCTTGTCAGAAAGTGACTCATTCCATGCCTTTTTTGATGACACCACACCCTCTCTCTACAGCATCAGTCTTTATATCTTGTAGAGCTTGTCTCAGAACCCTGACAACTGTTTCCTAATGCTTCTAGCTGCCTCCAGCTTTAATACATTCTCCACGTGGCTGGCCACCAGAGCTATCTTCCTAAACTTGAAACAGGTTGGAATGCCTCCTCCTCTCCTATACACTAAACCACTACTTACCCATTCTTTAAGAATCCTCTCATATCTCTATGAGAACTTCCTAGATTTCCTCATTAAAATTAATTTTCTTGTTCTCTAAAGCATCATAGCATTGTATATCTTTACGAGAGAAGATTTGAAATGCTGAAGGAATACCCACACAAACAGACACAGGGACCAATAGCTAAATAGGAAAGATGTCAGTCATTAACTGGGCAAAAACCTTTATGCCCCCAAGTCAGAACTATGGTAATATTTGGTTGGAGCTTGTAACTTAGCCCTCCCTGGGCCTAAGAGATGACTAAGTTACAAGCTTCTCTCATGAAGTCTCAATAGAACTTCCAAGCAGGTCTTGAGGAGAAAAAGTACCAGCAAGATAGTGGGGATTCCTTGTGGTGGACCTTGGCTCAAATCCCCTCCCAGGTAACCCCAGCCACATAGAGCAATGAGAAAGAAGAAAGGCTCTGAGGTATATGCATGGCAATGTAGCACAAAGCATGCCACCACCTCGTAAATATGATCTAATCAACATCCTGTGATCCCACCAATAGGGTCAGTGTTACAGAAGGAGTGAGCACACGGCCTTGGAAAGACGCAGAAATTTAACTCTTGTTCTTCTGTTCTCCATCTTTTTATTCTGTTAACCTGCAGGGACTTATAGCCAAAACTCATTGTCCAGGAGAGGTCTGACTACAACTTTGGAGAAGAAAAACAATGTAATATCAGGAAAGCTGGGCTCCCATAATATTTAACTCTGTTTTTTTTTTCATGCTCCAGGAACCAGAATTAAGGGCGTTTTACTTGCTCTCACAGTTGCTAAATGTAGTGGGAACAGGATGTTAATTAAGTTAGCTCCAAGATCACACTATATCCTGGGCAATATTTAACTCCCATTCTATTTCCCATTTCGGGCTATACTTACCACCCACCAGTGTTGGCCTTTAACTGGGTTTTCTGGAGGTCACACAGTGATCACGATATTGGACACTTTTGATCACATCATTGGACAGCATGGCTCAACTCATACCATGTCAGCATGTCAGCAATATAACAATATCTCAAGTTTGAAAACCTCTCAATTCAACTTCCTTCAGAAAAATCAAATCCCATCAGTGAAAAACACCTCTCCTGGTTGTTCCTCTTAACAGAGTCTAATAAAAAACAACTCCCCCAAATTTTCCGTTCTCATAGTCATTTACTTAGAAGTAGCCAAAGAGTACTTCACTCAGATGATTGTTCCATCTTCATATTAGAGCAGTTAATGGACGTGTCTGTTCCCCTGATTATACTGGGCACTCTTAGAGGACAGGAATTGTTTCGTTTATGTTTGTATTCCTCAAAGACTCAGCATGCAGCCTTCCCTTTAGTAAGCACAAGATATGTACCTTGTCAAGGAGATAATGCAGGAAGTGTACAATTGTTGAGTTACTATTGCTGAGTTGAACTCCATGGATCCAGCCTAATGTACTTATTACTCTGAAACTGCAATTAAATTTTTGAAAATTTTGAGACTGAGATGTTTTATTATCTGAGGTATCTGTTCTCTATCACCATGACCCATTCACCCCTATTATCATTGGCCCTAGCAGTCATCAAAAAGCTCCAGAAGACTCAAGGATTAAATCCAGCATTGCAATGATCAGAACCAGACCCTAGCCAAGTGGAGCACCTGCGAGTGCCTAGAAAATAGAAAAAGAGGTTCCCAGTCATAGACAAGATTGTTATTGCTTGTTTTGTTGTCCTTTGAAAAGAGAAGTAGCGAAGCTTGAGCCACTCTGGAAGTGAAGCCTGATTTGATAGAACTTTTGGTTCTCCACTATGTTCATTATCAATAATGGTGTAAAAAAATACCCCCAAACTTAGTGACTTAGAACAACATTTATTATCCCCGAGTGTCTGTGAGTCAGGAATCCAGGTGCAGCTTCACTGGGTCCTCTGGCTCAGGATCTCTCACAGAAGGTAATCAAAGTGTCAGCCTGAGTTGTAGTCATCTCAAGGCTCCACTGGGAAAAGAGCTGCTTCCAAGCTCACCCACAGGGTTGTTGGCCGGATTTGCTACCTCACTGTTGGAATGAGTGCCTTAGTTCTCCCCCCTCCCCACCCCCCGGCTGTTAGCTGGAGGCTACCCGTTTTCTTGACACTTGAGCCTCTCCAAAGGGAATCTCCCGATACGGTAGCTGGCTGCATCAGAGCAAACAAGCAGGCAGTACCAGAGGGAGAGCAAGTGGGACAGAAGTCACCGTCTCTTTGTAAACCAATGTTGGAAGTAATAACCCATTCTTTCTGCCACATTCTATTCATTAGAATTGAGTCACTGTACTCAAGGGGAGGAAATTACACAAGGGCATGAAACCCAGAAGGCGGAGATAATTAGGGGCCATTTCAGAAGCTGCCTACCACATCCATGTTCAAGTATAAATAGATGCCTACAGCATTAAGCTTTCTTCCAGTCTCCTATCCCGTTCTTGTTCTTTTCATATTATTTAGGACTAACATCAAATACCTGGCATTCTTAACATCCATGCTGGAGCTTCTTCTGCTTCCACAGGCTACAATCGGGCTAACACTTCATTCTATCAGTCAAACCATCATGCCAAGGAGCTGTCATGTGTTATTTTCTTTAGATTTTGGAGAACTTAAATGTTTTAGCCTTCAGCTGAAAACATTCATTGTTCCCATTGGAGAACAGTTACAATCACTGCTAAAATACAGGTTTTAACATTAATATCATTTTCATTAGGTTTTTTCTTCATGGGCAAGAGTAGGTAGCAGTGTCCTTTTGTTATACATGTCCTTTGGGATTTTTTTATTGAATTGGGTTGCTTTTTCTTTATAACAAACTTAAAAATCTACATATATAGAAGTATGTCTCTGCTGAAACAAAGATTTTATTTCAAAGTGTTTTTGTGAAGAAAGTAATATTTCTGATAGAGGCATCTGTGTTTGCTTCCTGTCTTTAGCACAATGAAATGAAGATTAATTTGACTGCAACCTAAGCCAAAAATAATACTAATATTCCTTCCATGCCTTGCTTCCCACAGAACCACACAATAAATGCGCCTACTCCATGCTATCTCATAGCTAACTTTAAGGAGCAGTCAGAGCTCACATTAACTCAGCTTCTGATTCCTAAGCCACCTCTAATAGTCTCCCTATGACACATTCGCCCTTCTGCAATATCCCAAAAAGCTGAGGAGAAAGGGAAGTTAGCTCTGGGGTATAAGGAAGAACTTCCATAATGTCTTGACTCACCTAATGAAAGATTATTTTGAGAGAGTAAATAATTATCGCAATAAGCCAGTTCGCTTCTCCACAGATTAGTCCCTTTATTGTCCCAACCTAATTAGAGTAATTTGTGTTTAAGGAGATATTGATTTTGCATAATGGTTTTCTCTTGTATTACACACATGACAACATTCTCCTTACTTAGCCGAGAAAACAATCCTGTTGACTGATATGCAGAAACTCTTGCTCTGAAGCCTATCCCTGGCATCAACATCCCAAAAGGAGAGGAGTTCACGTTGTTGTTCATGGTGTTATTGAATACATAAGTAAACCAAGGAATAGCAGAAGGCCAGGAAAGAAGGACTGCATTTGTCTGACCTTGTTAGAACTGCTATGCAGTGGGGCTCTGTTGCTCAATTAAAATGTTTTATTGGCTTTTGTCTTGGTTGGGGCCTCCTGTGCTTTCTGAATGATAACTCTGGCCCATCCCAGGGACAAGTAACAATGAAAAGTTGTGGGGTTTTTTTTTTTCCATAGGCTTAAGCCAAACTCCTCAAAATAAGCTATTCCAGAGCTGGGCTAATGCTACGGTTGGCAGCTCACATGTGGACTCCTCCTTGGCGGGCTCAGCCACTGCTCTTACCCACTTGAGCTGCTTTTTAAAATCCCCCTTCTCACAAAAGACAGAGCTGATCTCAAGGGCCTGGGAAAATAGAAAATTCTCACACTGTGATGGGAAACACTGTCAAGACTTGAAATCCTATAGTGAAGCATCAGACTGACACTTCACCAGACTGACACTGGTGTGTCATCACAGAAAAAGTGATGGAGTAGGGCTGTGTGCTAGCAACAATAATCACAAAATTAAAATAGACCAGTAAGATGGAATTAAAAAGGAAGGAGACACTACCAAGACAAATTCCCTCTTCAGAGAGTGCTCAGCCAATGTCCTAGTTATTTATAAGCTAGGGTATATTTTTCTTCTTCTCCACAGGGCCTCAAATGGATACGTGAACTTGAGGCCTGATACCTTGATATTTTTGCTAGGGATCAGACAGTAAATTGACTTGCTTATTGAGAAGATTCACAGTAAATGCAAAGTGTTGCCGTTCTTACATTGGTTGCTCCTGGTGTTCAGTTTTCTGGGTTTGGTGGGTGCTGCATTTCATCAAAACTATAACTCTAAGAAAGCACAGTGCTTGAAAGAGTTGTATCATATTCTTTTAGATTTTCATACTTATATTCCTCTTGAGAGACTGAAAGTTTGCATCTATCCACCTATGTGTTTGTGTAGTTCTTATCACTAAAGTATAAAACTCCGTGGATAAAGAGAAGGTATGCTATATCAGGTAAATAGAATGAGTTATTCCTGCTGATGGTCTCAAAGTGAAAAATATCATAGGCGATGCCTTACTTTGGGGTTGAATGTTCTTTAAATACAATAGATAGTAAATTGTATAAAAATCAGGTTACAAAAAGGGTATTAATGTATATGACAACACATCACACAACAAAGAAAGTTTGGAGCTTTCAAATGTTCTGGGACTGCATCTTCTGACAGAAATTGAGATCTCATTAGCATGTATGACTAGACTTCCAGGGATGTTTGCAGAAGGGATGAAAGCAGGGAAAAACACAAAAACAAAAAAGCAAAGCAGCAGCCTGCCTACAGGCCTGCGCAAAGGTGCTAATTAGTGACAGTTTTCCTCTATGGGCAATGGCCCAGGAAGCGAGACTTGTGACCACAGACCTATTTTCATTATGCCCAGGAAAACAACCAACAGAGGAGAGAAAAATACTGATCCATAAAACCAGAATTTCTTTGGGGGAAGAGAGTGGTAAGAGGACAGTTGGGGAACATCCTTATGTTAGTGAGTTTGCCCCTTTATAATAGCATGCAAGATAAATTCCCAAGCAGAAAATGCCACACTTGAAGCTACTCTTCTAGGAATAATTGACCCCCATGAATCCTTGGACAATGTAACTTATTAACTTATTCCAGGACTGACGGTGGAGATAATGGAACCAAGTGAGTTCCACCTCCTGCCCCCATGGAAATACAATGGAAATCATGGGATGTTCAAATCTGGGGCCATCACCATTAGAATGGTTGCCTTCAGGATTTTGAGATGACCAGTGTTGACATTCACACAGGAGTCTTCTGACCTCAAATGGTCTAAAGAAAAACTTAAAGCATGTGGGTTCACAAGAGTAAGCAGTTCTGGAGTCAGCATGGAAGCTTCTATGGGATTAAAGTTGGTGAAGTCATTACAGAAAGAGATGGTACATCACCAAGGAACAGTATTCTGTTTTATAGGAAATGCCTTCCAGTAAAATGTTCATGATCCCTGGTGCGAAGGGAAGGAATCAGTGTTCAGAGCAGCAATATAATGGCACACCATGCTAACTTCATTATTTCTGCTTGTTCTTTGGTACTGTCCTAACCAAAGAAGCACAGAACCATGGTTCTGTGGGCTCTCCAAAACTTATGTCTATATTTAATAAGTGTCCCTTTCCTCATCCATGGTGCCAGAGTATAGTTAAGTAATATCAAGCAGGGCGGAGCTTCTCAAAATGAAGACATGGCTCTATGCCACAGCTCAAAAGGCAGACACTGAGTGGCCTAAAAACCATTCATTCATTCATTCATTCATTCAACAAATATTTGGTAATGCCTATAAAGTGAAAGCGCTGACATTTGTTTTGTTTCCATTTTTGTAATGTGACTGCCTGACTTAAGCTTTGATGGCCAAGCCATCCATTTCAAAGATATCCATCTTGAACAAACACATTGCCAGTCACAGGACTAGACAAAAAACCAGGCCACTTCCCCACACTGAGGCTTCTTGTTTTAGAGGTCTTGGTTGATTTCAATAACTGACCATTTGGACTACTTGTTTGTTTTCTTTTCCCCATGCTTTCAAATCTAACCCTTACATTTTAAGTTCACAGATAGTGAGACCTAAAAACCCTGGGCCCCTACCCTCTATTCCAATGGAAACAGAACCCCAGGTCCAGGCCCATGAGCTCTCTCTCTGTATATCCACAACCTCATTCTGTGACCCTAGAGGGGCTGTGTAATTTTCAGGATGTATAAGCAATGAACTTCTATCTTTTCCAAGTATCCTGATGGTTCTTGCTAAAGGGCATCTTGCAATTATCATAAAGAACCACAGGGATGGCCCAGTTACTACACTGGTTATCGATAGGCTGGGACCAGTACAAAATAGCCTGCTATAAATATTATGTCCAGAACTCAGTGCATGAGATACAATGATGAGAAGATACACAGGTCTCTTAGCTTCAACAGACTTAGAGTCTCGCTAAACAGACGTTGACTGAGTGAACACTTACAAGTGCTCTGATTACCCTCCTGTGGAGGCCAAAAGGCAGGGCATGCAGAGTTAGTCTGGGGGCTCAAGAAGGTTCCCACCCTCTGAAGGAAGGCCCATGTGTAATTTGAACTTGAAGGGAGACCATGAGTGTAGGCAAAAGGGTTCCAGGCAAAAGGTCTAGCACATTGCCCTTTTGAGAGAATTTTATTCTTCTGTAATGCTTCCTTGAGACTAAGACAGAAGGCTTATCAGCAAGGGGTCAGGGACTTGGGGGAGATGGATAACTCTTTTCCCAGGGAGCTGGGATGCACATTGCAAATGAAATTCTTGTCAATGCTCTTCCCTTTCTTTGTACATTAGTTAATGTGTGTTGAATGCCTTTCTCTCTTCTCAGATCTGTGTCCATGTACAACATTTTGGTGTATTTCCAAAAGGGTGATAGAAAGGCTTCTGACAAAAGTAGTTCTTTTCAGGTCTTTATTTATTTATTTATTTATTTATTTTACCCATCTTCTTCCATTAACCATGGCCTCTTGCCATGTTGAATCTTACAAATGGACACAAACCAATCAATCACCCTTATAAAAATGTCAGAATTCATTCTTCCCTACTGTGAAATGAATACACTGACCTTAACACAAATGTAGAAATAAATAAATAAATAAATCTATCTCTACCATGGACCCCTGGTTGCTACAGGGACTTCCAGACATTTCGGTTTGACAAGGCTGACATTGCTGAGAATTTCTTGCTTCCTATTTTTGTGTTTTTAAGCTGGAAGCAGGTAAATATGTGCCTAATTTTACTAATTGGAACTACGTGCATGGAGGCTTTGCTGGTTAAGAGGTGTAGAAGGGCAGATCCATTGTCTGTTCAGAGGAATAAAGGAGACAGTGGTGGATCAAACATAGCGAAGGGGAAAGGAATGCTCATTTTATGTTGTCTTTAAAAACACACAAAAATGAGTTTTCTCAATCTAGAGACTCAATTGAATACTTAACTGCTTCATTCAGCGTCAACCTCGAGTTTATGCAGCGGAGTCCTGGATAAGAGCAGAAGCCCCGAAATTGTCATATGTCAGCCCAAGTCCTAGCTCTGTCATTTGCCAGCTCTGTGACCTTGGGCAGGTCACTCAATCTCTTTAACCCTCTATTTCCTCATCTGTAAAACAAGGACAATAATTCTTTTTTTTTCTTAGACAATATAAACTTTTTTTCTAATGAATGCTTAAAGTTAAATTTAAATGAAATCCTGCACCATAACCTAAGAGAGGGCTCCTTCCTTTCTGTGGGTGGTTACCTCTCATCTCCCTTGCAGTCTGTGCTGCTGAGGGGACAAGGGAGCGTGGAAGAAAAAGCCATCTTGTGCAAGAATCTTTGATTGCATGTGAAATGTAGATGGAAATGAGCCTGTCTGTTTTTAATGTTTTTCTCTACATGGGCTATGAAGTTGTAGTGAGGACCCATACTGGAGAAAAAAAAGAGGGGGAACTCCAACTTTGTCAGACGTTTCACATGCAATCAGACAGACCCGAAGTTAAATGACTCTCTCTTCCACTACTGTCATTTGATGATGGAAATGCCTTTAAAAGTTCTCTTTTTACTCAAATGCAAAGACAATAATTCTTATCTCCTAGAGTACTGGAGTGAACATCTCTTGTTTTCACCAGCCTGGGCATTCATTTCTCCATTTTTGGTTAAAGAACTTGGAGCACACTTTCTACCCCAAGGTCAGGTCTGCACCTGGACTTGCAAAGCACTGCAACCTTTGACCATGGAAGTTGTTTCAAGGTCATGCATGTTACATAGGCTGGGGCAATGAAACTCCAATTAAGATACTTCAGGGAAGTGTTGAGAAAAATAATAGCTGTGTACTGGAGTACTGAGCTGCTAGGAATTATTCCTGAAGCTGTTAGAAGCCTTGGAGAAAGCCTGCCCAAGCATGAACCTGACAGACAATACGGGAGGGAACTGGCAAAGCCATATTGAAGCCCCTGGATCCCGCTAGAGCTCCAGACTTTTTAGTTCTGTAGGTCAATATATTCTCCTTTTTGTATTGGGTTGTTAGGATGGAATTTCTGAATATTTTAATTAAAATGAATCTAAAATACATGAGTTTTGAGGATTAAATTATAATGTGCATAAGTACCTGCTATATAGTAAGAGCTCAATAAATGGACTCATACGTCATGTTGCATGTACACGCAAACATTGTGTGTGTGGGGGGGGATATATTTGTACATGTCTCTCCTCTTAGCACTTGAAAGTTGCCCAAAGAGACAAGAAACAGAAAAATAGCCAAGGCTTCAAACCATGGCTCCACCTCCGGCTACTAAATCCAGTAACCCCAGTAACCCTAGTAATTCTGGGACACTTTCAATCCTGTGCTTAGGGAACAGATCACTCTTTTGGACTTCTCACTCACTTCCTGGTAAAATTAGACCACATGATTTGCAACATCTTTAAAAAGACAGAGAAACAAAGAAGGGAGGGGGGAAGAGAGGGGAGAGGGGAAGAGGGCAGTATCAGGCATTGAGGAGTTCTCAACGGAGGTCTGATTGTCTGGGGGATCCTGTTCTCACGATTCTGTAATTCTTCCACACTCTAAATCCGTCTTCTCCCAAGGAGCCCACACTGACTCTGTATACTTCACGTTCCATCTGCCGTTCATCTGCTCTGTAAAAGCTTATATTGAGAAAAAAAAGTCTGAAACCCATTCAGGAGCAAATGACTGGTAATAGTTTAAAGAGTTACCCATTTCATAGAAGTTTGCATTTTCAAGATCAAAACAAAAACAAAAAAGACACTTCAGGTGGTAAGGGGAAAGGAACCATTAATTGTTGAGTACCTACCATGTGCTGGGCGATTTATACCTTATGCAATCCTCATAACTATGTTATGAAGTAGGGGTCATTACACGTACTTTACAGATGAAGAAACATGATTGGAGACGTTCAAAAACTTGCCCAAAGCCACCTATCAGGATCTGGACTCAAACCCAGACGTAACTGGCCCAAAGTCCATGTTTTTGGTCAAGATACTTCCTGGTGACTCTGGACTCATGACTGTCACTGGCTGAGCGTGACAGTCACTCTGGCCGTAGAGGGAGGAGACAAGATTCAGAGATGAGTGACCCAGCGTCGGGATGACTTGGAGGCAGGATAGGGGGTGGCAGAGTGACAAAGTGGATTCCCTCTGGGAAGATGAATTTTTAAATCAAATCACAGGAACCACCACAGCACTTTTTCTTTTAAAGCTTCAGTTAAACTGATTTTCTAAACTGCATACCAGCACCTAATCAGTTTGGTCCCTTTCTTTCTCTTTCCCTTTAATTATATTTTAGCTTCAAGCCTTGTGTGGTTGGCTATGTAGGGGGTGGGAGGATGGGAAAGACTCTCTGTACTCTGTAGCTTCCTTTCTGCCATACTCTGCTTTCTCACATTGTAGTCTTAATTTGATCAGCAGTTATGAAAAGAGAACATTAATCCTGGGGAAAGGGACATTGTTCGGGGCCAGACAGTTCTGGTATTGCTTCTAAAGTAAAATGTTTTGTGCTTGGATATGAGCTTTGCCCCTTGGGACACTGTAACTCCTTGATGTGAGAACAGAGAGACAAAGTTGCTAAGAATTGGACAAATGACACCTGGTACTGGGAGGGCCTGTCAGAGACCTTGGCAAATTCTATACCCCCGCGGAGCTCCTGGGTGAGAGGGACCCAGGTGATGCTGCTATATACTTGCGTGGTCATGGGGGCATTGGAGGTGAAGGGGCAAGTGGAGGACAGGATGAAAGAAATGATGACAAGGATGCCTGAGCCCCCTCCCCCTGCCCCACCATCCATCGTGACTGTCTTCTATGCCTAAGAGTGTAAGCCCAAGTAATTTATCAGTTAGACTTATGGTTATCATTTACATAGCACTTACTAGATCCCAGGTACCTTTCTAAGTATTTTATATATCTTGTTTTTATCCCTACAGTAAACACAGAGGTGGGTATTATTATAATGGAGGAGGACAATTTTTGTGCAGAACTTGCTATGCTCTTAATCACTACACTGTACCATCTCCTGAGTATCTATTATGTACCAGGCCCTGGGCTAAGCCCCAAGGATATAGACATGAATTTTAAAAAAAGGTCACAAAACTCTCAGTCTAGTGGAGGGAATATATGAATGAACCAGCTGTACAACTTCAGTACTTAGCACAGTGCCTGGCCCAGGAGAGACATGCAATAGATGCTTATAGAATAATGGATGATTGAATGGACAGATGGGTGGCTGGATGGAGTATAATGTAGTGTGATAGCTGCCTGAATAGACGTTAGCATGGGGTATTGTCAGAGTATAAAGAAAAAAAAAACAAACCCACATAAAATAAGTGATGCTTGAGCTGCACTTAGAGGTGGGGTAGAAGTTCACCAGATAGTGAATGCCATTATATAAAAATGATGCTGTACCACAATTTTATCATCACCCTGCTTCAGTAAAACAGCTCAGCTCTCTCTTGCCATCTGAGAGCCAAAAACTGTAGAACAAAGACCAAGTCCAAACCTACTGAGTCTCCATTTTCTTTCCCAGGGCACCACCAAGGCATTTTCTGACATTGTTTTTCTTTCTTCTCTTCAATGTGGGTGGGCTGGTTCCGAGGAGTGACCTGTTTCGCCTCTGAACCAGGTATCCACATTTCTTAGACGAAGGATCACTAACCTTTTAAAAGAAGAATGTTAAACTTCAAGTCCCCATAAATAATTATGATAAGAATCACAACAACAATGACCAAATAGCAAAAAATCTTGCTTTCATTATATAGAACTTTAAAATGTGTAATGGCCTTTCAATGCACATTATTTAATAATAGATCCTAACAGTCCTGTAAGAGACAAAGCAAATACTCCTTCTGTCACTTGACATAGATGGGGTTAATGCTCAGAGGAGATGAGATAAGTATCTGTTGATCAGCTCTATGTGCTGGTTCAGTACTGGCAATTGAACATCTTTATCTCATTGAGGCCCATCTGGTAGGGAGGTGTTTGTGTTCTTATGTTTACCTAAGGAAACTGAGGTTCAGGGATGACTTATCCCAAGTAGTAAATGGGAAAGCTGGGACTGAATCCCAATTTTTCTTATCCTCAGTGTAGTTCTCTTTGCATTTCAACATCTTACTTCCCCATTTCTCAAGATATTGGAAGAAAAAGGGTTAGTCACCAAGAATCCCAACTCCTTAGCAGGTTTCCACATTGGCTATTATATACATTAAGCACCTTTGCCATCTTTGATCTACAGGCCACCAAAACCCAGCCAACTCTGGCTATTGACCACAATTACCCCTGCCCAGGGCCAGCTCTTGACAAAACTGTGAAGTATTCAAAATTTCACAGTTTGTCTTGTCTCTTTAGTTACCTTTCAGAGTTATTCATTCTCATCTTCTTTTTTTTTAACACTCACCCCATTTAATGTTCTCTTGTTCTCTGTTCCTGCCCTGGGTATTCTAAATGTTTTGGTTCTTAGGAGTCAGGTGTGTGTGTACATAGGTGTGTGTACACTGGAAGAGACTTATTAAGGCTTCTAAGAATCATTCCATATGAACTATCACTTGCTTATTGCATTATAACAACCATCCACAATCAATCTGGTCTCTTACCCTGAGTGCAGAAGTACCTTGAATGGTGAGAAGCCATAAGTATGTGAACAGCAATTGGACTCCTTGGCTACATGCATCATGCAGAAATGCCACTCCCCAAGAGCTGGGGCAAATAAAAGTGGGGTGGGAAGTCCCCACTCTGGGCTCAGAGCTGCCCTGGAAGCTGGAATGTCTTCCTCTCCCACCAATGAAAATGGTGTCATCTGCTCTCAAAGGCAAAGAGTAACAATGTTTCTGCCAATCTAGGGGAAGAAGAATGAGAAATATGACCAAGGGAGCTATAGGTGGTTGGCAGACCTGGTCCCTGTAAGGATCCGGTGGGCAAAGGGAAGTCATTGGGGGTCTAGAGCAGGGGAATAGCATGATAGGATTTGTGCTCTTGAAGGGTCTCTGGCTATAGTATGAAGTTACAGTAAAGACAACCAATGGAGGATGGAAAACCAGTTAAGAACCAATTGCTGCTACTGCTCAGATAAAGGATTGTGGATAATATGAACCAGAGTAGCAGCAGAGGAGACTGAAAGAATAGGAGCCTTCGAGATGGTAGGGGAAGAGTCCTCAGCCCAGATATAGTCCTAGGGGCAAGACTGAATGAGGGCACTTAACCCTGGAGAAATGAAGGTAGAAACCAGATGAGAATGCTCCATGATCCACGAGACTGACTTCATCAATTGCCCAGTGTTTGCGAACAAGTCTATGAATGACGTGGAGTGAAGCAGATGGGAGGTCTCTGGAATTCAAACCAGTTTTTGGGTTTTTTTTGCTCTTCTGACCTGACAGTGTTAACACCAGTGGTCTCATAGAACAACCAAGGGCATTTTCATTGCCACATCTGGTCAGGGGTTCTGATTTATGTCCTGTCAGGAAGATCTATTTCCCTAGTAATAGTCATGCTTCCATTGTTGATTTCCTTCCCTTTGGGACCTGAGATTGCAGCTAGCTCTGCAGCCTCCTGAGGCATATCACCTAAGAGTTCCCTTGGAAATTGCTCCTGCAAATATTCTCAATCAAAACCCAATAAAGTGTCTGAGAGCTTGTATTACCCTGAAGGTTGGAAATCGCACACTAAAATCATATTCCAGCATATTACACAAAAGGCCAGAGCCAGCCCCATTCCAATAATACTTGGGAATTATAGCTGGGCCTTAATCAACTAAAGACAGACTTGGTTGTTGAGTGAAGGATATTTACCTACAATCTTGAGGTATTTAGAAACATCGACACATGTTAGACGCACTAAAACTGAATTGAGAGCAAGAGGGTGGTTTGTGAAAAATGATTACTGAGGGCATATTTTCCTTTAGTAAGATTTTCTAAAAATCCCATGATGTACTTCCTACAAAATAATTTCACAAAAGCAGATGTTTATAAATGCTACCCCTCCCAAAGTAGTATTTTTTATCTTTGCAAGAAAGTAAATTTCTGGTGGTATGTTAACTAGAAAATAGCGTATACTGCTATAACAAAGATTAAACAGTTGCTCAAGTAAGTAAAAGTTTTATTTCTCTCTCAAGGTATAAGTCCAAGCTGGTAGATGATCCCGATATCATTCAGAGAGGAGATTTCTTCTGTTTTGTTGCTTTCCCATTCCCTGGGATGTTGTTGACCGGCACGGTTGATGCACTATTGTTATGTTTCAGCTCATGGGAAGGGGAAGAAAAGGAAGTGGAGGCAAGCAGGTTATTTCCTGAAGATGAGACTTAGACAATGTTACATCATTCTATTCACATCCCTATTGTCCAAAATTTAGTTATATGTCCAGACCTAGTTGCTAGGGAGCAGGGGAATATGGTTGCTAATTGGGTAGCCACATCCCTCCCTGAAACTAAGGGATATTGGGGAACCAAGTGACTAATGTTTCTAAACTCTATCTGCTGAGCCTTTTTCCCCTGCGCTCTGGCGAGAGTGAACTTTCTGAGATTCTGGGCATGTTTATACTGTCTCTTGTGTCTGCATCAGTGTATGCAGCTCTCTCTTCCAGGAATACATTTGCTTTCACTCTCAGCCAGCTTAACTCTTGCTCTTCCTCTAAAATTGACCTCAGATGTTACTTACTACAGGAGAACATTCTCCATATGCTGTTAGTTCACTCAGTGAGTGCAAAGTGTTTCTTTAAGAGACATCACACTTAACACTACAGTATAATGTATTGTAATTTCTGCATCTTCTTCTAGACCAGGAGTTTCTCAAGCCAGGATACGCTTTCCAATGAAGCACTATGGCAAACCATTTTAATTAGAATCTCTGGGGTCAGGGCCCAGGCATTAGGATTTTAAAATATTTTTTTCTAGTTGCTTTAATGTGCAGTTAGGACTGGGAACCACAGAACTAACTTACGGGCAGAAATTATCTCCAAATCATTCATACTTGAAGTATCACTTTGCATTCTATTGACATACAATAAATGTTTAGTGAATGAACAAATGAGTGGGTGAAGTATGGCTTCCTGAAAATCAGTTGAACTTGACCCCAAACAAGAATTAACAATTCTTATCATTTTCTGGAACACAGAATATTAGCACCAGAAGGGACCTTTGATATGATAGAGATTCATCACATCTGACAGAAGAGGAAACTATATTCTGAAAAGGTTTCTTGGCAAGTTTATCACAGAGACAGACCTCTGGGTCTCTGGATGCCAAGTTTGCTAATTGTCATATTCTAAGACACCTTGGGTTTATATATCTACCCACAATTTTAAAGACAGAAGAATTTTTCTTCCTCCGTCTCTCAAAGCAAGATTGAGCTGTAGCTATCAGACCCTATTGAATCAAAACAGAAACGTCTACCATTCTCCAGGTTTGCGATGATTTTAGGGCAGTAATTCATTGTTTAGAACCTGCTCATTATACCATTTTACTACATAATGAAGACAAATGCCCACAGTTTAGCCACAGATTTGGTTAATGACAAGATGTATAATAATACAAGATAATAGGGCCAGGCCATTGCATTCTAATTAAATATTGTTGTCAGATTCTTTTCCTCATTAATCTTCTTTTATTCTCCATGCTTTATGGCTATTTTGCCTTCCACCTTGAGTAAATGTACACATGTAATTTGAAGGACAGAAATAGTCTCCAAGTTTTTATGGGAAATGGGCTTTCTCCTCTCTGTTTCTGTTTATGTGCAGATGTGCCATTGAGCTTCAGAGTGAAGGCATCACACGTAACCCAGACAAGGCCTCTAATTGGTATGCCAGCTCACGCAAAGCTATCTGATTGCAGTCAGTAACTGGCAGGGACAGAAAGCATTTCCAAGGGAAATAATATCTCACTATGAACCTGGGACTATCTATTGAAGAACTGAGCGTACAACATCAGCCTGAATTTTAGGGCCTCACACTAGGCAAAATTTTCAAACCATGTGAACTCTAATAGTCAAGCCCAACCTGCGGGACAGTGACACTATCACACAAGTATTGTGGGAGTCAATGTCAAATTTTCAACAGCTATGGATGCCGTCAGTGTTTTCGAGCATCAGAATTTCCAGATCACCATTTTCTCTCATAAGCGAAAATATTTATTCACCTGTTTAAGAATTGTCGAAGATTTCCATGGACTATCTGGTTGCTGGCAATAACCCCTTTTAAGTCGAGCTTTGATGGGACCATATTTAGGTTCTAATGGCCCTTAAAAGCTGCAAGGTGCAAATGTGAAACGATGAAATCCGGACTGCAATGGCCATTTGCAGAATGATCCCTGCAAAGCTGCACAGAGGCTTGGCGGTTGATTCGGCATCTCCATCAAAATGTGTTCCCCCCGAAATGCGTCCTCCATGATACCTGTTCCATTTAATGGTGATCATTCTCACCGTCCACCTCCCTTCTCACAACTAAAGATGATTATTCTGACAGCAAGCTGTGTCTCACCCATCATTTTCTGTCAATTTTCTTGCCTCTGGAAAGGATTCTGTTTGGGTTCTTAGATTAATTCTCTAGGTACAACTTTTGCCTCCTATTCTTGCTATTTCTGCTCAAAATAGATATCCTTGGAGAGTTAACTGGGCAAACAAAACAGGCTATGATTTAAACACAACACACCAATTACAAGTTTTAGTGAGGAGTAGTAAAGGATTCAAGGAAACTTTTCTAGTGAAACTCGCACAAGATATGAAGCCTTGCATGAATATAGCAATACAGTGAACCACCCATATCTGTGGAACTGTCCAAAAGCTGAAAAAAATTGGAAAACTAAAACCCAGAAAGATCCAAAAAGCAAAACTTGAATTTGCCACCTGCTAAGCACTATACTAAGTCCACATGAATGAATGGATGTGCGGGCACACTCTGCTATAGCCTATATGCAAATGTAGGGCACATGCAAATAATGACAGCATTTTCTATAGGGGATTTGAGCACCCATGGATTTCGGTTGTTTGCAACAGTCCAGGAACCAATCTTCCATGGATACTGAGGGACAAGTGTACTTATTCACCTGATGGCTAAGTAGTAGCATTGCTGCTCAACCTCCCATGTGATAATCTAGATTGATTTCCCATAAATATCTGCGGCATTGGATGTGCATATCTGATGGACATTTATGCCTAAGAGTAAAAAGAAAATAATAATCACACAACAGCCACTCAGCCATTAGCAAGTGGTTTTCACTCACCAGTTAGTAGTTATCCTTTTCTGATGCTGCTGAAAGAGCCCCAGAATGGCATTCAAAAATATTTCTTAGGGATAAATTTCTGGGGTTGGTGGATTTCACATACTGTTCTCTAAAGTCAATTCTCTGTGTTTTTTTCTTTCTAACACTGAACACTTTGAACATCTACAAAGACGATGAAGCCTCAGTGCCCAAGACTTCATCCCTCCTCAGCTGAGCTGGGAAACGTCTTGACCTCCGAGAAAGGTATTGAGTGATGCAGGCCCCTGTGACTTTTAAAGGGACAATGGGGAGGGCCAAAGGCAATGAGATGGAAATCAACCTCATTTGAAAAAGGAGAAGAGTTTCAATCATAAAATTCTCACCTCTTAATCAATGGGGACCCTAGAAGGATGTCTACCTTCCATTCCTTTTCACCCCAAGGCAATAAATTATTTGAGAAACTCAAAAACTGTTTTTGTTATCAGTGGTGTTACATCATGAAGCCTGAATTTAGACACAGTTAAATTTGTTAATACATGAAGGCTTTCTAGGGCAATTGCTGGGATGTTAGAGGGGTAAAAAGCAAAACAGAAATATACTGACAAGGAAAGGACTCCGTATAGATGGTGTATGGAAATGGTGAGGCTTCACATGCCAAAGTGAAAGCTGGAGGTGTGTTAGACATTTTGGGCCACTTTGAAATCTTGTCCCAGAGGCCATGGTACTACTGAAATCTGGGTGTGGGAGTACCAGAAGAGTGAGGGCTCTGGCCCACGGTCCCACGATAATGTTATGATCAATGGGGAACATTTCCCTAAAGGCCAGAAAGTAGGCAAGGTGAAATTTTATCTCAGCAATATGTTTGACTCCTGAGTCTTCCTGGAATGAGAAACTCTGATCGAAAAAAATTATGAGTTTCTATCCCTGTACCCTCCACCCCCACATCATTTCCAGAAAAATTATTTTGGTAAAAGGCTATGTTCTTTATTCTTCTACTCTACTTTTAGATGTTCACTCCACAGCACATAAAAAGGCTCTGAAAAAGCCCTGCATGAAGAAACCTACCTAAACCACATAACTTATCTGACCATAGACCCTTTCTTCTTTCTGCAGAACACCTACAGATACCCTATTAATCTTGCACTCTGCTGAAAAGAATCTTTGGGAATGTTAGACTAACTCAAAGATCTTTCTCCTATCCTCACGCCACTACCTACTTATTAAATTATCAGTTCTTTCCTACTCTTTCCCATCTTATTATCCTCTGCCCTATTTCTCTTGCTTTCTTGGATTCTCTCCACTGAGTGCTCTAAACTTTACCTTGTGGACTTAATGTTATTATTTATGTGGCCTTTTTAAATTACTACTTTGTCATCTTTCAAACTTGGATTTCTATTTTCATTCCACTTGATCTTTTCCTGATCAGAGAGTTTCTTCCCAGTAAGGCAACTTGGTCTTCAGTTACTTAATTACTGTAAAGGAGAAAAACCTTTACCTTCTTCCCCTTTAGGTTCTTTGGCTGGTCTAAGAATTAAATTGACAGAAGACAGATTAACCGGGCGAAACAAATTTAGTTTCATACATATGGGAGCCCATAGAAATATGAAACTCAAAGAAGTGACCAAAGCAGGTAGTGTTTAGACAAAAGTTTTTAGAAATGTGAAGAATTGACAGTGCAGAGTGCTTTGGGCTTGGGGTAGAAAATTAGTGAAGAAGTTAACAAGTTTTGTTTATATAGCCTTGTCAACTCAAAATTACCTATCTCTGGTAATAAGGATGCCTTCTACTCTCTTGGTACAGGGTGGGTACCTTTCACGTGGGAGATTTCTTTCCTGCTTTCAAAAGGACAAACGGGGGTCAGAGTGTCCTTCTTGCATTGGCTGTTTCATAAGTAACTTCACTTCAAAGTAATCAATATACCAAAGAGACACATTTGGGGGTGGCATATTCTGTTCCTCTTCATGACATATTACAGCCTCTGCCAACCACACTTCATTCTTTCTCTTAGGACATTCATGTCTTTAGAAATACTGCTCTATTGGTTTATTATTATTTTATATTTCCCTTAATATTTCTTTTCTACTACAATTATTTTGCTTTCTCACCCCAGTTTATATTTTCCATTCAAAAAGATTGCAGAGACTATTTTTGTCTCCTACTCCAGTATATACATGTAAATAAATTATTGTAATATTTTATTTGTTTACTTGTGATAATTGATTTAGCTGGTTTCATATCAAGAATTCCTACCCATATTCCTCTAATCTTTTAAAAGAAATCCAAAATGAGCTCCCATATTTCCTTGTATTCATGTAAAATATTTGGTGGCTTATAAATTTTAAGCTTTTTATTGTTCTGCCCATGTGCTCTCAATTAAAGGAAAACTCTGAGGATATTTTGATTTCTTTCTGAAGTCCACATTACACAACAGTATAGGCCTTGCCATCTCCAGTTTCTGAAGTGCTCACTGATCATACAATCTGTTGTAAAGGGTCTTTCTTTATAATAGTGTTTTCCTTCCAAGTATACTCAGTATCTGCCTTTTGTACATTAGTCAGTATACAGCTTTGAGGGAGACCAGAGAGGCTTTTTATTTTTTGGGTAGATTGCCTTTAAGACATAAAAAATAATTTAATAGCTACCATTTATGGAGCATTTATTATTTATTGCCAAGCTCTATGTGCTTTACAAATCTTATCTAATTCCTTGTAGTGTGGACATTTTTATCCCCATTTTATAGTCAAGAGAGCTGAGTTTCATGGAGATAAAGCAATTTGCCTAAGGTTATATAGCTTCTGAGCTATAAACTCAGCTTTACCTGAGTCCAAAGCCTCTCACCTATTAAGCCATACTATTATATTTTTAACTGAAAGCCACCCATTTTCTCCACTAACATGTGTCAAAACAGCAACTTCAAGACTCTGTTAATGCTGGAACAGTCACATACTCGATGGACAAAGACTTAGAGACTCCATACAACCACCAGCATGAGGCAGGCACTGGTCAGAACAGCAGTTTATAACCTGTAGTGGGGCACCTTAGGTTAGGGCCGTAAAGCACCGTACTCAGCAAACATGGGGATGTATTACACAGCAGTGCAGGCTGGTGGTCAGACCACACACACACACGCACAGGAGGAGGCTGAGTTATTGGATTACATAACTGAAAGTCAAGTAGCAGACTTGTCGTCAAGCATGGGTGAATTTTTAAATAATATGTACATTATGTTGTCGAGGATACCTCTCTCTCTTCGTTTCTTGACAAAACTCTTCCTACTTTGGCTTCATTCTCAGGCAGGCAATTCTCCTGCAGTGGCAAGGCGGCCACAAGCAACTAGATAGGCTTACATTGAACCAGCTTAGCATCCTGAGTGGAAAAGAACTTTTTCCTTATAGCCTCAACAAAAGTCCTGTGATTCACTGGGGCAGTGTGAGGGATGTGATCTTCTACAAGCTAAGCAATTAATCTGGCCCAAGAATGGCATATACTGATCGTTCTTACCTGGACCCTGGATTCACTCTGAGGGCTGAAGGGAAGAAAGCAGTTTGACCCCATCGGAATCACATGAACTGAGAGTAGGGACCTGATGATTCTGAAAGAAGGCAATGTGTCTTCTGGGCACTCATGAACAACAAGTGTCCACTACTCTTTTAAAAGAAGTAAGACAGAGACCTACAGCAGCCGAGAAACATGAGTGCCAAGATTAACTCAATACCAGAGTTGCTGAACTAGGTTTCTTAGCCTCTGAGTGATAAAGGACAAGATTAGTCTTTTAACTCTACCAGAGAGTCTTCTGGCTCTACTAGAAAAGAACAAAGAATTCTAAGGGCAAAGAGCCAAGCATTCATTCATTTACACATCCTTTCATCCTGCAAACATGTGTGCATTCATTCTGCCATGGAAGTTGATCTACTATGTGACAAGTTTAGGATGCTGATGAGTTCCAATACTTTCCAATTAATAATTCCGTCCAGAGGAAGCAAGAGAGGAGGCTCAATCAATAGCTGTAATACAAGGAGTTAAGTACAATATTCCATTTTCTCCCCTGGTAGCATCCTCTGGTAGCAATGCCCTCAGTCTGAAAAGCATTTTCTAAGGAGAAAGCAAGCATAGCTCATGTGTTAGGAAAATGTCATAATCAATCATGTGCCTGCTTTATTTATTAGGACTCTATTTGTTCTCTCTGGGATTCTAACAAGATTCTTCCTTCTTCTTTAGGATTCTAAATGTAACCATGGCTAATTCTCCTGCAAGTGAAAGAGAAATGGCACAAATAACCCTAAAATCATTTCCTCTTGATTTTGCAATGAATAGAAAAATGGAATTTGGTCTAGATCCAAATACTGGCTCCCTTACTTACTTGATATGAAGCCGAGGATAAGTCATTTAAGATTTCTGGGCCTCTGTTTATGTATCTGTAAAATGGGGGTCTCGTTGGCACAGAGGACTGTTGTGAGAACCAAATGAGATATTGTGTGTAAAGATCTTAGAAAAGCACATGTTTGAGTATAAATCAACTAGTAATAATTGCTTTTATATTTTATGTATGTTATTATTATTATTATTATTATTATTATTATTATTATTATTGTTGTTGAATTAAACTGAAGATCAGAGAAGGCGAGTGGCTTGCCAAAGTTTCCCCAGCTTGTTAATGGCAGGACCAAGGCTCAGACCCAGCTTTCCTGTTATATGAGGACTCTCACTCTGGCATTGCTGGGGGTCACCATCAGACAGTCCAATTATACTTGGCTTGGACTAGTCTTGAAGTCCTTTAGATTCCCTTGGTACATACATGCTGGGAGGGTGAAGAATAATCATACCTGGCATTTGTAGAATATATTTTTAAGGCCATTTTTCATGTGAGATTAAACATTTTACATGTATACTCCATTCATGGATAATCAAAGTTGGAGTTTTATGCTAGTTATTAGATTTGCCTTCAGCTTGCTTTCTGGAACACCCACAAATTGGTTTATTTGGTGTAAGATGCATTCATTGCCACCAGTTTTTAGGGAACCTAGATCAGCCAAAATTGGGTGTTTGGTTGACAAGTCGTCAGGGAAAGTAGGCTTTTTCCAGATTTGTTTTGTAGAGGTGGCGGGAGGGATGGTAGCAGAGAAGGGAACAGATTGGCATAGAATTTGAGTCATTGCTAGTGTCCTGACAGGCACTTCCAGCAAGAAGGGATGCATCTTCAGAATCCTGAGAGCTCAGAGCTAAGTGAATATGCGGACCATCTCAGAAGGATGGATGGTTGCCACAGCACCCAATGTCCACACTTTCTTTATGTGAGACAATATACACAAGTCTCTCAGAATGGAATGGTTCCTACCACTTAACAAATGGCAGTTCGAGGATAAAAGCAAGAGCTTTTAAATCAGACACATTTGAGTTCAAATGTCTGCTCTGCCACTTCCTAACTGGTAACCTTGAGCGAGTCATTTAGATTCTCTTGTCCTCAATTTCCTCAGGTCTTAAATGAGTATTGGGGTATATATAAAATTGTAATCAAGATAAAATGTTAATTTAGGGTATACATGTAGGAAGTGTATAAAATGGTAACTATTGTTAGATTAATTTATTATCAATATTATTAATAGTAGTAGTTACTACTCAAGCAATTCTGATGGCTGAGATGATGTTCCAGAGAGTGTTTCTCACTGCTGCCAGTCAGGATGGGCTCTAAACTCCAGAGGACCTGAGAGGCTTGGCGGTCAGTGCAGTTGCGAGCAGAATGGTCCATGACCATTAGTACAGAAAATCAACGACTGCCAACACTGAAGGAGGCTGCTACTGGAGCCCCACACTAAATGGGAGCTCCCCAAGATTAGGCATATTATTGCGCTTGGGGCATCCTTTGCATGGTAGGTCCATGAGCAAGGAGTAGATCTTAAAAGACTTGGCTGTTGGGAGCTGCCACCAACATCACTGGAGACCCACCTAGAGCTGGGCCTCTTGGGAATCTCTTTTGTAAGAAGAGATTACAGGAAAGCCCATGGTCATAAGGTCCAAGAGTGACCAAATTCCAGAGTTGAGTGCTGTAGGAAATATTATTGCTTAGGAAATCCAGCCCGATCCACCCTGCCAAAGACACCCTTGGTCCCTGGAGGCACTGTGGTGTGCACATGTGTCTCTGTGTCTGAGATGTGGTTTGGTAGGGCGCTGACCAGGGGGAGTTAGTATTTTAGGGTTTCAGTGTCCCTTGGAAGATCTGTTGGAGATGAATACCCAAATTTGGACAGGACCCTTAGACTGTTGAAAGGATCTTAAATTATAAACTGGCTGCAAGTTCTTAGTGTCATGAGAGGTCTGAGAAGGGGGTGGGGGATGGTAACAAAGAAAATGAGAGCCCTTGCATTTTATTGGATGTGAAATAACACTAACATTCTGCAAAGAGATTTCAGAGAAAACTCAGCTCTATACTGAATTATCCCACTTCAAGGTCAGCCAAACTTATTGACTACCTCAGTTGTGTAGAATAACCTTTGCTGAGTCTGGAATAATAAGCCTGCCACAAAATTCACAGTTCATGAAGAGCCTTTCTCTTCTCAAAGCTTTACCTTCTGTAGTTGCTGGGGGTTGAGGGAATAGATTTCTGAGTCAGCTTCTTCTATGGCCTTGGATAAGTTCATTATCTCTTTGAGTTTTGATTTGCAATTGGAGAAATATATATGTATATATATACACACACACACACATATATCTATTTCAAAGTATAGATTGTGAATATTTAATGAGAAAAAAGGCAAGTAAATCACATTGTATGATGCTTGGCAATTATAACAATTATAACAGTAACAATAATAAATTTGTTAAGTGCTTAATATGTCTTGCATACTGAGCTTTCTGCCTAAAGCTCATAACCACCCTCAGTTTAGGTATTATCATTTATTATTATAATTATGTTCATTATTTTTTAAGATGTCATTTATTTTTAGACAGAGAGGAAGGGAGGGATAAAGAGAGAGTGAGAAACATCAATGTGTGGTTGCCTCCCGTGTCCCCTCAGCTAGGGACCTGGCTCACAACCCAGACGTGTGCCCTGACTGGGAATCGAACCCGTGACCCTTTGGTTCACAGGCCAGCACTCAATCCACTAAGCCACACCAGCGAGGGCCTATGTTCATTATTCTAATTTGACAGATGAAGACACTGAGAGACTTTGAGATTTAAAGGCATTTGCTCATAGTGTCACTGCAAGTAAGTGGCAGGACCACGCTTCAAACTCAGGCATCCTGATATCTGAAAACATGCACTTAACCACGTGGCTAATTTTCCTTGACATATTAACTAATTCTTCCATTCAGTATTTCCTGTGTACCTATTACATGCAAGACACTGCAACAGTCCAATCATGAACATCTAGTAACATTTTTATTCAAATGGCAGGTTATTAATTGAGAATGAAGCACTGTAATTGTCAAGAAGATGCTAAAAAAAAAATTGACCTAGCTGTTGTCTCTGCTGTTTTTAGGACTGAAAATGAGAAAGTGACATCATAAAAGAGGAAGCAAATGAAACCCGATGGAATAAAAGCATGGGAAACACAATGAGAAGCAGTTTGTATTACAAGCTCTGTTTTTTCTCTCTAACATCATGTATTTGTATCATATCCTTGAAGAGATTTTGGAGAATAGAAATCAAGTCTAATTCCCCTCTGGGCCTAGCACACTGTCAGGCCTTCATTGTGCCTGCAGATATTTGCTGTATCAAATTGAACTGTAAATGCATTTGGCATCAGCCAAGCTGCAACTCCACTGGGGTCAGAGACTTTCAAGGAGCCAGAAAGGGGACTTGGCACAGATCACCCTTTCCAGATTTGGTACTGTGCTTTGGTGCTAACAAAATCCACATGTAGTCCCACGCCTTCTGCAGTAAGTATCTATTTCTTTAGCTGAAATGGGGTCTGGCTGTTGTCTTTAAGGCACAGGTGCTATATTCGGAGGCAACCGCCCCAAGGTTATACCCACGGGAAGGACCCAGGAAACTCCTCAGTGAGAGCACAGGTTTACTGAAGAATCCTGCATCCTACAGAACCCAGGTTCAAAGACAAACTTCTCCCGTTGTGAGATCCCAGGCATGGGAACTGTCTTTCAAGCAGACACACTTCCTGACCAAACTGAAGATGAACAGCAGGGTCACTGTGAAGGCTGTAAAACCGTGAAGTCAGCCTCATCCTTCCTGCCATTCAAAACTAGACTCTGAATGTTTCTGTCTACAAGAATACTTTTCAATAACACTAAATCATGATTCTTCTTGAGTTCCTATCTTTTTTCACTATTTTAAGAAGGAACACACTTGCAAATATAGGAGAATTTTTCCACTCCTTTGATATGTGTGAGAGAATAATTCATGGCTTTCCAAACAACCAAACTTGACCTTCTTAAAAGGAGAAAGGTTTGCCTGCACCTCCAAAAGTGCCAAGCTTCCCCCTTCTTACTCTGGATCCATTGCCGATGTGCTTGGCAGGACCTGGGCTAAAAGGTAGCTGCTGTATTAAAATCTGATCATTTAAAGCCAAACTTTTGGGTGTCAATCTTACGGATAAGCTGGGCTACACAAACAGAAATTCATTATGACCAGGAGGGGAGAAAAGTTATTAGTTCCCAATTAGCAGCAAACAGCGGGGCACTTATTAACTGTCTACATAGTGTCGAGCCACTGTCTGGCAATAATAACTCATAAAACATTTCAGGACATTCTAGATTAGCCAAAGAAAGTTGAAGAAACAAGTCTTGATAGAGCTCAGTATTACTGACCAGCTACCCCACCGAGTCTCCTCGGCAGTTGTCTTCCTCTTTTGACTCCCTCACTTGGTGCAGAGGTTCCTGTGGGCCAAAATGTGGGGTCAAAACTTGGCCATGCTCTCTCCAAGACATTGATTTGGTAACTGCCCATGTCCCTGCACAAGGGACTGTGAAGGAGACTTAAGAGACAACATGAAATTCCAGGTCTAATACACCCCAGGGGTTGTGGAACCTTGGACCAATTATTTTATTACCCATGAGCTAAAAGTAATGATATTTACCGGATACGGTAGGTAAGAGAAATAAATGAGCTACCTTTGAGGGTCTGCCTTACAATGAGCACTCAGCAGGTTCTATGATGACATGGTGGAGGTAAGGCCCTGTACTAGAGCATCTCAGGGAACAAAGCAATGAGAATCCAGGACCTTTTGGTGATTCCTGGAGACTAGGAGCCAAGGCCTTTCCGCATTCCAAAGGAGGAAGGAATCTGATCAGGATGTTTTGAAAAAGCATCACGAAAGAGGTAACATTTGAAATGGACTTGGACAGTTAGGTAGAATTTTACCATGCAGAGATGAGAGGAAGGGCAATCCAGGTGGTGGAAACAGTATGAGGAAAGGTAATTAGGAGGGGCAACATTGTAATTTGGGGATAAATAGAGTAATTCAGATAGCCCAGAAAAAATGTTTTAGAATGAAAGAAAATATACATAAGATTGAAAGGTTAGGCCAAGCCAAATTGTGGAGTGTCTTAGATGTTGGGTTGAAAAGCTTCAGCATTATTCCAGAAGGCAATGATGAGCTGCTCAAAGTCTTTTAACGTAAGACTGATACCATCACAGACGTTGGAGTAAATGATATAATAACGGATCTTTAGCTTCATTAATTTTCTAACCAGGCACACAGCAAGGATTTCTTAGTTTGAAATAGAAGCTGGGCGAAAGCATTGATAAGGTGAGAATGCCAAGGACCACCAGAACACATGAAATGAGGATTTTACCAATTGCTTTTTATAGCATAATAAACCGCACTAAAAATGCAATGTCCCAGAACATTAACTATTTATTTAGCTCTGTGGTCAGTAATTGGGGCTGGGCTTTGTTGAGTGCGGTGTCAGCTGTTAGGTCAGCTGGGGTCTGATTTATTGGAGGCCAGGGCACTGTGGCTGTCCTCCAAGTGGCTTCTTATCCTCCAGCAAGCCAGTCTGGGCTTGCTCACCTGGGGGAAGGAGGCTTCCAGGAGAGCTAGCAGAAGCATGCAAAGCCTCTCAAAACCCAGGCTGGGAATGGGCACATCACGACTTCTGCCACATGCTGTTTATCAAAGCAAATCACAGGGCCGGCTCACATTTAAAAGGTCGGTAAAGAGACTTTTCTTGGCAAAAAAGAGCTGCAAAGTCACATTGCCAAGTGGCCTGGATAAAGGGAGAGAACTAATTTGTGTCCATTTTAGCACTGACAACTGACAACAAGGCTGCTGGGATTTGATCAGTATAAGGACACCCTGTATACTTACACCACTTGCTGATTACACGCTCAAGCAAATAACATTGAATCCCAACAGATCTTTCTGTAACAGCAGGATGGTGCTGCATTGGAAAAAGCCCCATAAATATGAGGCATTCAGAAATCCTAATGTGAGTCTATTGCACTAAGATCTAAAAAGGAGTAAAGAGCTTATGGCCCACTGACCAAATGTAACCAAATGTGTTTGTAACTTCTTACTCAGGACAAAAAAGCAAAATTTAATGGGCTATGAAGGAAGAATTGATCCATGAAGCAATTTGATAGCAATTGCCAACAGCTTACTGAGAATTAAAGTAATAACAGAAAACTGTCTGCAACGGTTCAAGAGAATAACCTCCAACACAGAAAGTGAGATCATTTTGTGAGGAATCAAAAGAAACAGCCAGCATGGTGGTGTCAAGACTGAAAAATTTTCAAGGAAATTTCAGGAACTCTCGATTCCCGTCTTTTTTTCTTGCGACTTCTTTTAGTTCTGTAATGTGCGAGGAAAAGCAGACACATCATCACGGAACTCAGCGTGCAATTAAAAGGCAGTCAGCACTCGCCATAAGTTTGCTAAATCAGTTTTTCTCAATGATGTGAGAACCCCTCTGAGGTTTGGAAGTGAAACTTGCCTTTAGTGTCTCTGTCCCTTTTCTTCACAAGCATGTGCACATTGGGAATGCTATTGTCCAACTGTTCACGAAAGCTAAGTGTCAAGCACTGATTTCCATTTGGGGGAGGGGATGGGAGACAGCATTCAGTCAATGAGTTGGTGGTCTCCATCCAGTTCCAAGCATACCGGTACCCATAGCCCCACTGTGCTGTGACAATGGGACCTTTGTTGGCAGCCTTGGCATGAGCACTAAGGATTAGCTGGGCACAGTGCCTCAGTGACTCTCAGCTGCGGCTGTGCTCAATTCAGAATGCATCTAAGGTACTTGGGACAGACAGCCTGAAAAGGCTTCATTTGCCACTGGCCATAGTTCACCACTGCTGGGGACAATCTGTTGTTTGAAAGTTGTACACTCGTTACACATGGTTCTTCTCCCTGATGATAAGGGCAACTAGTTTTATTATTTTTCTTGCCAAGAGGTATTTGCAGTCCAGGGCATATATGAGAACATATTTTATTGGGTGACCCACAGCCAAGAATTTACTTTCTTTTTGCCTTGGCTTTCATTGTAAAGTGTGTGAGACAGAAAAAGAAAAAAGGTTTTGGAAAATGATAGCAAAAACATAAATGGTCACAGAGTAAAATGTAGTAAATCTAGGAATGCTCTTGGCTGGGCATCATTTTAAGATAACAAACTCAGTAAATGTAGACCTCAAAAAGACTTTAAAATGTAGAGTGGACACCTGTGTGTGTTGGGGGGGGGGGGCTTGTTTTGTTTTGTTGCTTTTTGTTTGTGTTGCCTGCCCAGCACATCTTCCTTCTTCTCTCCTAGAAACACTGCAGCATAGTTCTGGGAATCACCCACGACCAGCACCTCATCATTCTCAGGCTTTCATTTAGGTGGAGCTGACCCAATACCTCCTGCTCCAAGGTTAAGCATATGACTCAGTAGTGACAAATTAGACTATTCTAACTACTTAGTCTCAGTAATTGGGTAAGCCTTAGCTCAAAACAAGACTGAGTGAATTTTAGAATTTTGCTCATACTGTTGAGAGAGCTGTATTTTCATTTCACTTGAGGCTGCTAAAGAAGTAACATGTAAGTTTGGAGCCACTGCTTGGTCAATACAGCCAATGAAAAGGAAAGCAGGGGAAGGAAATAGGGGGAAATCGATTCTAGGTGCCCTGAATCCAGCCATGCCTAAAGCTAGGGCTATTTTCTGACTTTTTAATTATGGAAACCAACAAGTCCCCTCCCATTACTTAACTAACTAGATGGCATCCTTATCACTTGAAACTGAAAGTGCAGTTCCCAATGTTATCGTCCTTGGGACAAGGAGAAGTTAGAAGCCACTAGGGATGATGTTTTCTTGTAAGTTTCCAGGGATAGAGGCCAGCCACACATTGGTGGAGCATTCCTATATTTCCCTGCCATGGGAAAAGATGTCCTCTTAATGTTTGGACAAATTGATATAAATTAAGTTGATTTCCTGTGAGAAAGCCATAGAGAAATCCCATTTCCTTCTCCCTAAGTCATCATAGAGGGAAGAAAGTTATCGCTCTAACCTTTCCATTGAGGACTGACTTCTTTCCTCTGGTCTTTGTCTTCGTTCTATAGATTTAATACAATCTTGGGTATTGTTTTTGTTAGTTTTTTTTAATTTGAAGTAAGGTGACACTAATGTGATCAGGTAGATTCCCCTTTTAAATCCTTTTACGGACTCCCAACTGACCTTAATATAAAGTCCAAACTTCTTTCTGGGAACACAGGTACCTACCTCATTTTCTAGCATCTAAATTACTTGCCCCAGTCCCCTTGTAACAGAAGGTGTGTTTCGTTAACAGAAAGTGTGCTCCTTACCCCAGGTTTGCCTTGAAGGCAGCCAGGGTCCCAGGCAAATCCCCCAGGACTTCTGTCTGCATAAACAGTATGAGTCAGCACATCCTGGAAGCTCATGTGATCTTGGAAGAAAATATCACATTGGTCAGCAGGAAGGATTTGCCTGCCAAGCCTATCTCCTGGAATCAGGTGCCGATCTGGGGCCCAGGATGACCTGATAGGCTTGTGCCCAAAAACTCCTGGTGGCATCTGAGAGACCCCAGCTGCTGGTTTGAAGTGTTTCTAGCGACTGGGACTAAGAAAGTACAGGCAACAAAGGGGAGCTTAGCACTTTAAAGCATGCTAATGGGGGATAGCATTTTCCCCCATTATAGTATCAATGCCTAGCACAGAGCCTGGAATAGACAGAAGATGGGTAATAAATATTTATGAACAAAACTTGATACTATTTTAAAGTATAGCTCTGAAAAGGTTACCCGAAGAAGAATCATTCTGATTACTTCTGCCTTATACTGAACGTGACCCAGAATAATGGCAGATTTTCACAATAGCACGACATTGCTGATTCCTTTCAAGTTTGTGGCCATTTTCAATCCTTGCTAAACTTACAGTTAACCAAGCAGTTCAAGTTTTTCTCTTGAGCTTTTGTCTTTCAAGCAGAAAACATCCCTATTTGAAAAGACTAGGGTGCTAATTGGTTCTTTCTTTCATTTTTAATTACATGTGAAAAGAACATAGCTTTGCCTCTGCTGCTCTGTTGTATTCCAGTTATGATGCTGGACAGATCTAGGTTCTTATTTTGTGACAATTCCAACCCAGTGGGTCCAGGATGAATCACATCATTTCTCAAGACATAAGAATGCCTTACAAATATTTCTTCCAGGAAAAAAAAGTTTAAAGGTGTTGGATGCATGTGGTATATGATCACCTGAATGTACTTTCTCCCTTGAACTTCATTAAAAGCAACAATAGCACCAAAAAAGTGAAAAAGTCATATTCAGATCAGAAAAGAACATGACCCCAAAGAAGAAAATCTTAAAGCATACCTGGTATATCTTGTGAACTACAAAAATATATATATATAAGAAAGGAAAGTAAGAGCCAAAATATGTACCCTCAGACCTCTGGAAGCAAAAGATCTTCCTAAAAATAATAGTTTTTTAAAGGTCTACTGAACAGTGAAAGAAAAGACAAAAAATGGATGTCAAAATTCTAATGGATAAAGAGTAAGGTTTTAAAAAACTCAGATGTGCAACATTAATGAGTTTAACATGCACATATATCCACAAGCCAGTATAACAGTGAAGACCGTGAACATACCCATCATCCCCAGCGTTTCCTTGTGCTCCTGTGTTGTGCTCTTAAAGGATAAGAAAATTCTTTTCTTTAATCCCTTCCCCACACCTAATTTCCAGGCATACACTAATTTGCTTTATGTCAGTGTAGCTTAGCTTGCAATTTCTGGAAGTGTAGAATATAAGTGGAATTATAGAGTACATACTCATTTTTGGTCTGGTTTCTTTCAGCATAATTAAGAATCATCCAATTAGTTGTGTGCATCCATAGTTTATTTATTATTATTCCATGGTTTGCATATATTACAATTAGTTTATCATTCACCTATGAATGGACATTTGGGTTGTTTCCAAATCCTGCTGCTACCAAAACACCTATTATAAACATTTGAATGTGAATTTTTGTATGAATATATGAAGTTTGTCCAGAAAAATTCCAGCCATTGTTAATATAACTAGAATGGTCTGTGCAACTTTGATGTAACCTTGCAACCAAGGAAAGTGGACTGGAATGCACATGGGTGAACAATGATGACTTCACTGTACTAGTCAGTGGGGGCAGTAGATGCCATTGAGTGAGCATGTGCACTGTCTGGCCATCACATTCAAAATGACTGAGCGAGTAGAGCAACTATGGGCATCTGGTGATTGGCAGCTTCATTACAACAATGTGCCTGCTCATGCATCACATCTCGTGTGCAGAGTTTTTTGGTGAAACATCAAAACACCCAGGTGACTCAGCCCCCAACAGCCCAGATTTGGTGCTCTGTGACTTCTGGCTTTTTCCCCAAACTAAAATGACCTTTGAAGGGGAAGAGGTTTAAGACCATCAATGAGATTCCAGAATATATGATGGTGCAGCTAATCGCAACTGGGAGAACTATGTGAGGTCCCAAGGTGCCTACTTTGAACGGGACTGAGGCATCATTGTCCTGTGTACAATGTTTCTTGTATCTACTTCAATAAACGTCTCTATTTTTCTATTACATGGATGGGTACCTTCTGGACAGACCTTGTATGCTTACGTTTCTCTTCACTAAGAACATTGGAGTTAAATAGCTGGGTCATATGGTAGGTATATGTTTAACTTTTTCAGAAGCTGCCAAACTGTTCTTCAAAGTGGTTATACTACTTTAGATTCCCATCAGTAGTGTCTGAGAATTCCAGTTGGTCCACATCCTTGTCCACACTTGGTAGTGTTAGTCTTTTTAACTTTAGCCATTCTAATGAGTGTGCAGTGTTATCACCCTGTGGTTTTAATTTGTATTTCCCTAATGACTATTTATGTCGAACGTATTTTCATGTGCATATTTGCCATTCATATATCTTCCTAGGTGAATTATCTGTTCAAATCTTTGGCCTAATTTTAAATCAGGTTGCTTGGTTTGTTATTATTGAGTTTGAGTATTCTTTATATATGCTGAGTGCATGTATAAAGATGCAAGCCTTCTATACGGTATGTAACTTGCAGATATTATTTCCCAACCAGTGGCTTGTCTTTTTGTTCTCTTATGAATATCTTGTGAAAATAAGTCCTTAATTTTGAAGATATCATATCAATTTTCCTCTTTGGGAGATCATGCTTTTGGTGTCATATCTAAGAAATCTTTGACTAACAAAAATATCAAAATATTAAAAGATAAGTTGAGGATATATCCCAGCACATAGAGCAGAGAAAGGAGAAAAATAGAAGAGAACATATAATAGATACAATGTATCAATCCAAAAGGTTCACCATCTGACTACCAGGAGTTCCAGAGAGAGGATGAAATATATACAGAGAAGGAAATTAGTGAAGAAATAATATATAGATTCCATTTGTATAAAAGAAAAAACAGACGAGTAAATCTTCCTGTTAGACATCAGGATAGTGGTGACGTTGGCAACATGATTAGATGAGAGCAGGAGGGAGGTTTCTGGAGAGCTGGAATTATGCCATTTCTTGTTTTTAGTGTTGGTTATAAGAATACTTTTAGCTTATGAAAAAATATTAAGTGTACTCTTATGACTTGTTCCTTTTTCTCTAGGGAGTTTATATATGAGGTCTGTCCAGATGGTATCCAGCCATGTAATATGAAAAATAGAGACATTTATTGAAGATAAATGAAGCCTCAATCCCCTTCAAAGTAGGCACTTTGGGACCTCACACAGTTCTCCCAGTTGTCAACAGCTGCCCTGTCGTATTTTCCTGAATCCCATCAACCATCTGAAATCTCTTCCCTCTCAAAGGTGATTTTAGTTTGGGGAAAAGCCAGGTTGCAGGGCATAAAATCTGGGCTGTTGGGGGCTGAGTCACCTGGGTGATTTGATGTTTCACCAAAAACTCTGCACAAGATGTGTTGCATGATCGGGCACATTGTGGTAAAGAAGCTGCCAATCACCAGATACCCATAGCTACGACCTTCTGACTCATCCAAATAGTTTCCATGGAGGAATGTTCAAGCTTAATGCAAAATTTGAGGTAGATTTGTTGCTCTACCCTCTCAGTCATTTTGAATGTGATGGCCCCACAGTGCACATGCTCACTCAACAGCATCTACTGTCCCCTGACTAGACAGTGAAGTCGACTTTGTTCACACACGCACATTTCAGTCCACTCTCCTTGGCTGCCGAGTTATGTCGATGTCATGCAAACCGTCTCGGGATATTAACAATGGCTGGACTTTTTCTGGACAGACCTCATATACATAAAATTTTTTAAATAGAACAAAATGAAGAAACATGAACAAAATCTGCAGCATTGAAAGGAGATAAAACTTAACAGAGTTTTTCAAAGGCCAAAAGAAAAAATCTACAACAAGAAATGCTTTATAATTTCTAAAACTTCCTAACACCAATGATAAAGAGATCATCTCAAAAGTTAGCAAATAGGGGGGAAAAAGAGAAGCTACAAATGGATAAGAAAAAGAACATCATCAAACATCCCACCATCGGTAATAAATATCCTGAAGCTGTTTGTTAATTTAGCATTTGCAGCCTCAGAGAATGCTTTATGAACAACTCACACATTTCTGAGCAATATTGTCTCCATAACATTTCTCTCTTTGGGAGGATTCTTCTGTCTTCATATGTGAAAAGAGCTTACTATTTTTCCAGATTCTCATTATTGACCCTTCTCCTTATAATGGGCTATTATCCACCCGATTCTAAAGGGTAAGTTCTGCCCAGAGACAGCGTTTTCTTTCGAATGACACCTTTTAAAACCAAGAGAGCAATTATTTTGAAACAATTAAGGAGTTAGGTTTTCTTCATAATGACAATGTTATCAGTGACAGAGTTAGCTGAGTGCTATTTCTTTGCCTTCAATTAGGTACTGGACTATTTCAGCCAGAACCCCTGGGACTCTATTCCTTTCCACTGGTTGGGGTTAGGGAAACTGGTGTAGAGTCTTTTGCTGTGTAAACTCTTGGTATTTTATGGCTATAACCTTGGATAATATTCCTTAATCAAAGAGAGAAAAGTTAAACAGACATGTGTATGCTCCTGCCTCTTCCCCATTTGGACCCCATGGTCTAGCCTCCGGCGAGATACTAGAGTTGCCATTTTTCAGGGATCTGTTTGTGGAGTGACCAATTTACCTCACAGCCTCTATGGCCAACAGGAAGGGACATAGATGACTCTCCTGTTGGAGCCTATCAGATGCTGCAAGTAAGTAATGTTAACTGTCACAACCACAGAAAGGGGAGGTTCAGAAGCATAAAACATTACAGGGGTACGGGACCATCCAGAGCCATCATTTCATGTGGGAAGAAATTGGGTTCAGGGATTAACAGTTGGTTCAAGGTCACACAGGTCCTTTCTCATTGCTATATGGTGTTGTGATTTCGTTATCCTCCCCCTGCCTACTGCACTCCCAGTTCTGTTCCATCACTCCTCTGCTTGGAAAGCTCTTGTAGCTCCCTGTTGTTTCCAGTGGCTGGGCTGTGAGGGGCAAGCAGCTTGCTTAGGCCCAGGGCTCTATCAGGGACCAGGTGTCTGCTATAAGAAACGGTCGGCTCTAGCAGCAGCCATAGAAGTCACATGATGAAGAGGCAAAAAAGGTGGGTTCAGCTTCCAACTGCATCAATGTAACAAACTCTCAGTTTTGGATGGAGCTCCTCTGATAATGTGGACCTTAATTTCCTCACCTGCAAAACAACTAAGTTAGATTAGACATCAAAGGTCCCCTTCAACTTCAAGATTCCATGACCACATAGCTTTCTTCAAAGCTTCGAAACTGAGCACTAACATGTACGCATGTCTTTTTCCTCTGAGCATCTTCTGGTCTCCCCTTGCTTCCAGATTCAAAATGAAGAGGTTGTATTTTTTCCAGCCAGAACCTTATGATTTTCTACTTGCGAAGGGAGAACAGTAGAACCAAAGGAGTAATTGAAATCCAGTATTATCTTCTTCTAAATGAACTTATTTCTGGCCATCCTTGTCTCCTCTAGCTTGTATTGATTTTCCAGTTTGGTTTATCCCATCTCTTCCACCTTCTTCTACAATTTTCCTTCTCTTCTACAATTTGCTCTGTCCGGCTTCCATCTTTCCATTTCTCTTTCCAGTTGTTCCTTCTCCCCTTTCCACCTTCTTCCTTCTTTCCCTCTCTCTTCTCTCAGTTTCCCTCTTCTGTTGACAAACATCACCTGCCTGCCCACTGAGGACAGGCATTATTTTGCAGTCTGGGAAGGCCATCAGTCTATCAGGAGTTTTCTTCCAAGTTTAACCCAATCTAGAGTGTTGTGATGCAGAACAGGGATTCCTAAAGGAGTCAAAAAAAAAGACATTTTTTTTTCCAGGCAAGAGATATAAAGATTGCTGGCAGGAAATGACCACAACCTTTGCCCTCTAACTTAACAGAATCCTTAACAAAACCTTTTTAGTCATCCAGAGGGAATGACTGACCCGTGTAACTTTGCAGCGAAATATCTGACTGAAATACTCTGCAAACTTGCAAGAAATCCCATTTCTTTGGTTCCATGTAAGTTGGTATCTAACAAAGAAAAGAAAGAACCAGTCTTTGTCTGTGTTAAGAAAAGTTATCAACAGAAGCTTACGGCTGGTCTGAACTCTGTGTAAATGGCAGTGACCGGAAGGCTGAGGCTTCATGTCCCCCAAACCTCTGCTCCTGCCTCCCTTTGACCCTTATCAAGTAGCTTTTCTCTTCAGTGAGAGATGGAAAAGGAAGAAGGGGGGAGGAACTGACTACAAAGGCAAAAAGGGAAAAAAAAATGCCTACAGAGTGGGAGTTAACTGAAGGTGGCAAAAAGTGAAAGACTTTCAAAGGGAGATACTATTCTACTGGCTTTACAAAAGGTATTTTTCAACATATGCTTGCTGAAAATGCAGACTTTGTTGCATGCCAGTCAATGCAATTCCCAAGGCTCTGCTTTCACTGAACGCAATTTCTTTTTCTTTGGTCCCTGCATCTGCAGTGGCACTGCTTTTGGTTTGGGGCATGTCATCCATTTGTGACCTTTCTTTCCTGACACCATGCTTACAGGCAAGTGTTCATGCCTGTTAACCTTCTCTGTTTTCCTCGCGTGACCTTATGAATTTCCACTAGGAAAAATACAAAATCGCCAATTTGCTTTTTCATTACCCAGAGGATAAACACAAAGTGGGGAAGCCTTTTATCTTGCCACACCGGCAAACCTCCTCATTACTCAGCACCGAACAAACATTTGCTAAGAGTTAATAAATCCAGTGTGTGGCTTTGGCTTTCTTTGTGCAGGGAATGGCTTACCATCCATGGCAATCTCTCATTAAGGAAAAAGAAGTAGAACATGCTAATATTTTATTCATGGTCTCAGAATCCCAAGAAAAAAGAATCCAAAAATTTATTGGCACAGAGAAACCCAAAACAAAGAGGCTCCCACTTTCTAACTGCAAATGACACTTTCTGACTCCCTGTCCCTAGGAAGAGATGCTGACCCACGTACACAGTGGTCCCACCATTGTCACTATTTCAGCCTGCTGGTCTGATTGCTCAGATTGAGCCCAGTGACCTTTCACCACACCCCACACAGTTGAAAGGCACCAAGGTGTGTTAAAGCATAGCCACGAATAAGTCCAATGGGTGATGCTTTTTATAGTTGTCAATCTCGAATATTCTTTCAAGACTATTTACACTCCCTTTTCCAGCCTTTCTCTGCAGAGGTGTCCAGGCATACATAATCCACGCTAAAGGCATCAGCATAGCCAATGCAGCAAGTTTTAATTTATCAATGATTCCTATTCCTCCCAGCCTAGAAAGGCTCTGGTGATTTATTGGACTTGAGCAGAACCCTCATCCATTATAGTTTGTCTTAACTTAATCAAAGGTATCTTCTCCCTTCCGAACGTCTCACCTACAAACTCTGCGGTCACCATGATAAATGTGCCCACTTGACTTCTTTTTCTGATTACTGTGAATGAAGCATCACAAGCAACTCGATACATTCTGTTAATGCTGTAGCTTCAGTGCTGAGATGGCTGGCGTTATGCTGTGTAGAATTAGCTATGTGGGGAGCTGGAAGGTGATTGTTCTGGGGTTTTGATTGAACAATGTAATTGATGACTGGGAGTAGAACACAATTCGCAGGGGTTTCTCAGTTGTTAAAGACCAAGAAAGCAAAGCAGTTTCCTTGTTTGTTAAGGGAGACCTTCCTATCCCTTCACCAACAACAGTACACATTCCCCTCATCCAACACACAGACACACACACACACACACACACACACTCCATAGGACAGCCACATCTTGGGCAGAAAGCATGACTGACTTAGAACAGTCTTTAATCTATGCCTTCCCTGAATTTAGTGGTGATACCAAGATGACAAGGATGTATCTGATCCAATAAGAACCCAAGGAAATAAAATATGTTTCTTAAATATTTGTGTTAAGTACAGATAAAGAAAACAATCGTGACACATTTGGGCCTTTTTCTGTATGACAGAAGCTTCCTTTTGTTTGTTTGTTTGTTTTTTAAGTGACTTAGGTTAAGTGTTAAAGACACTGCAGTGTTATTTACAATTGCCAGGATATGGAAACAGCCCAAGTGTCCATCAGTAGATGAGTGGTTAAAACAACTACGTGACATTTACAGAAAGGAATATTACTCTGCCGTGAAAAAGAAGAAAATTTCACCCTTTGTGACAGTGTGGATAGACATGGAGACCATTTTGGTAAGTGAAATAAGCCAGTTAGAGAAAGAAAAATACTATATGATTTCACTCATATGTGGAATCTAGTGAACAAACTGAACTAATAAGGAAAATGAGACAGACTCATAGAGAGCAGGATGACAGCTAGCATCGGGGGAGGGTAGGGGGTAGAGGGACTGAGCAAAAGGAAAAAGTACTCAGGGACATGGACAGTAGTGTGGTGATTGCTGGGGGGGGGGAGGGAAGTATAAAGGGACTAAATGATAATGGAAAAATACAATAAAGATAAATTAAAAAAATAATTCGCAGATTTTAAAAAATTAATCTCTAGACTTTGCCCTCTTGATAGACAATAGTTTGAAATGATGATCATGAACTTAAAATGTTATTCCTTCACTAATTAACTTATCTTCTCTTCCTCGTAGATTCTGAGGTCTTCCAAGGAACTGACTGTTAAATGCATCCTTGCAACCCAGAATTTAGGCAGTGCTTCATCCGCCCAGGATATTCATAAAATGCACAGGTTTGACTGACTTGTTCACATTTCAGATGGGACCCCAATTATTGTTTGTAGGCTAGTGCATCTAACATAATTCCAATGATAAATATGAAACGATAAAGCCTCCAGTTGACTTCTTCAGTTTAAGATCATAACCTTGTTAAAGAGGAACCTTCTGAATCCCACTGGCCAACACCGTGCCTTGATCTGGTCAACATTTGGGAAAGCCCAGAAAGCCAGTATATAATGCTCTCCTATTGTTAGTAGCAAATATATTTTATTCTGTTGAATCCCTCAGAGTAGAGTGTCTCTGCAGTACAGTATTAAGGAGAAAACCTGCAGAGAGAGTAGGGGTCATTGAGTGACAAGTTGAGTTTAGATAGGGGGTCAGCAAACACAGCCCAGGCGACCCTGCCTCGTGCCTGTTCTTGTATAGCTCATGAGCTAGAAAATGGTTGTGATGTTTTTTAAAGAATTTGAAAAACAATAAAGAAGGTTGTATGTTGTTGATAAGCCTAGAATAGTTACAAAACATTTACCAAAAAACATTTGCTGATTCCTGATTTAGATAGCGCCTATAAACAGCCAATATCTGAAATTGTTTGAGTAAAAGAAGTATAATCAAGGATGATTAATGTATGTTAATCAGACAACAATGTGGAGAAAAATTTGTACTAATAGTCATAGTAGAAAATAATAAGTTAGTGAAAAGAAGTGAGAAAATCAATGCATCATCTTCTCTAGCAGTGTACAAATTCCTTAAAGGTAAGGAATACATTTGTAGATTCTTGATTTTTCTGAGATACCCATAATTTCATGTAATTTTTATCATTTCCTGAATAGGTACATACTTCAACTTTATTTTTGTAGGAGAATTTAGCAGGATATAGATTTTTAGCTTGTCAGATTAAAAATAAAGTTAAGCTATATTTTTGTCTTATTTCACATCATATACTCTACTTGTCTTTTATATTCTGAAATTTAATTAGGATCTATGTAGGAGTAGATTTCAGTGTTTCATTAATCTATGGGTTTATGTGTTCTTTAAGAAAAAATTTTAGCCATTATTTTTTGAAATTACCTTCTCATCTCTCTTCACTCCTTAAAACTGTTATGAGAAGTATTGGAATTTATCATTCTACCATTCATAAATACTCTTTAACATTTCTACTTCTTCATCTCTGTTTTGTATTCTGGATGATTTCTACAAATTAACCTATTAATCTTTTTAGCTACATTTAATCTATGCTTCAATTTGTTCATTTAATTGGTCATTATAGAAATCCTATTTGGTTCTTTTTAAAATCTTCCTCATTATATTTCATAAGGCCCTATTTTTCTATAATTGATTCTGTTCTTTCTTTTACCTCTTCAAGGATTTTAAGCATATTTATTTTATTATCTCAGATTGTACTTTTCTATTTATAGTGGTCTCCCGGAGTCCCCTGTGGGGAAGGTTACAAGGCTTACTGAGAAAAATGGTGAGAAGAACACGGTATACAGCCTGGCACCAACTTGGCATTCATGAAGTAAATCATGATTAAAACAAAGGGATACAAGACTAGGGGGAAAAGTGGGGACACAATTTTAGAATAACATTTCCTTAAGTTTAAAAGTAGTAAATATTTTAGAGTTTACAATGTAGGTAATGAGGAGCCATAGAAGGTTAAGCAGGGATGTGATCTCATTGAAAGAAAGTTTTATGAGTCAGTAAATATCAGAACTTTAGTAAATTTTGGCTTTTTGTCTACACTTTAATTACAGGGGACAATGCAGAAGATGTGAGATCAATTAGTCTCCTCAAGAGCTTATAGCGCAAGGAAAACACTTACAGGAGCAAGATGGTAAATAAAATTAGAGAAGGCAAGATGACTTGATGGAAGACCTAAAATATTGAAGGAGAAAAACAGTATTAGAAGACTGATAATACCCAACTTTAAGACTTACTCTAAAGCCGCAGTAATCAAGACAGTGTGGTACTGGTGAAAGAATAGATAATTAGATCAATGGAGCAGCATAGAGTGGCCAGAAACAGACTTCGATAAACATAGCCAGATGATTTTTGACGAAGGAGCAAAGGCAATACAACCAGGTAGATATAGTGTCTTCAATCAATGATGATGGAACAACTGGATGTTCACTCACATGCAAAGAAAGTGAATCTAGACACAGACCCTGCAGGCTTCACAAAAATTGACTCAAAATGGATCAAAGACCTAAATATAAAATGCAAAACTATAACACTCCTAGAAAATAATATGTTAGAAAACCTAGCTAAACTTAGGTATGGGCACCCTGTTTTAGATACACCACCAAAAACACGATCCATTAAAAAATAATTGATTAGCTAAACCATTAAAATTTAAAAATTCTTCTCTGCAAGACATAATATCAAGAGAATGAGAATACAAGCCACAGGCTGGGATAAAATATTTACAAAAAGCACATTTGATAAAGGACTATTATCCAAAATATACTAAAACTTTTAAAACTCAACAATAAGAAAACAAATTGATTTTAAAAATGGGCCAAAGATCTTAACAAAACTTCAACCAATGAATATATACAAATAGCAAATAAGCATGTGAACAGATGCTCCATATTGTGTGTCATCAAGGAAATGCAAATTAAAACTATAATGAGATACCACTACACACCTATTAGCATGGCCAAAACATGGAATATTGACAACACTCAATACTGGAGAGGATATAGAGCAACAGGACTCCTCGTACATTGTTCAGTGGCTTCTTATGAAAGTAAACAAACCCTTACCATGTGGTCCAGCAACCACAGTTCTTGGTGTTTACCCAAAGGAGATGAAAATTCCACACAAAAACCTGCACATGGATTTTTTAAAATATATTTTATTGATTATGCCATTACAGTCGTCCCATTTTCCCCCCTTTATTCCCCTCCGCCCTGCACATCCCCTTGCACCAGCATTCCCACCCCTTTAGTTCATGTCCATGGGTCGTACATATAAGTTCTTTGGCTTCTACATTTCCTATACTATTCTTAACCTCCCCCTGTCTATTTTGTACCTAGCATTTATGCTACTTGTTCCCTATACCTTTCCTCTCTTTCTCCCCCTCTCCCTCTCCACTGATAACCCCTCATGTGATCTCCATTTCTGTGATTCTGTTCCTGTTCTAGTTGTTTGCTTAGTTTGTTTTTAGTTTTGTTTTTTTTAAGTTTGGCTGTTGATAGTTGTGAGTTTGTTATCATTTTACTGTTCATATTTTTGATCTTCTTTTTCTTAGATAAATCCCTTTAACATTTCATATAATAAGGGCTTGGTGATGATGAACTCCTTTAACTTGACCTATTCTGGGAAGCACTTTATCTGCCCTTCCATTCTAAATGATAGCTTTGCTGGATACAGTAATCTTGGATGTAGGTCCTTGCCTTTCATGACTTTGAATACTTCTTTCCAGCCCCTTCTGGCCTCTAAGGTTTCTTTTGAGAAATCAGCTGACAGTCTTATGGGAACTCCTTTGTAGGTAACTCTCTCCCTTTCTCTTGCTGCTTTTAAGATTCTCTCCTTCTCTTTAATCTTGGGTAATGTAATTATGATGTGCCTTGGTGTGTGCTTCCTTGGGTCCAGCTTCTTTGGGACTCTCTGAGCTTCCTGGACTTCCTGTAAATCTATTTCCTTTGCCAGATTAGGGAAGTTCTCCTTCATTATGTTTTCAAATAAGTTTTCAATTTCTTGCTCTTCCTTTTCTCCTTCTGGCACCCCTATGATTCACATGTTGAAATGTTTAAAGTTATCCCAGAGGTTCCTAAGCCTCTCCTCATTTTTTTGAATTCTTGTTTCTTCATTCAGTTCTGGCTGACTGTTTATTTCTTCTTTCTGGTCCAAACCATTGATTTGAGTCCCAGTTTCCTTCCTGTCACTGTTGGTTCCCTGTGTGTTTTCCTTTATTTCGCTTTTCACAGCCTTCCATTTTTCCTGTATTTTGTGACCATACTCAACCAATTCTGTGAGCATCCTGATTACCAGTATTTTGAACTGTGCATCTGATAGGTTGGCTATCTCTTCATTGCTTAGTTGTATTTTTTTCTGGAGCTTTGGTCTGTTTTTTCATTTGGGCCATTTTTTTCCGTCTTGAGTGCCTGTTATGTAGTTGGGGTGGAGCCTTAGGTGTTCACCAGGGTGGGGCTGCCCATGTTTTTGTGTACATTCTAGGACCCTGTGGGTCTCCAACAAACTCTCCTGTGAGGCTGGGAGTTTCCTCCACTACCGAAACCCTCACAGGTTTTTTCAGTCGGAGGTTTTGAGGCTTTATTTCTCCGCGCTGGAACCCTGGGTTGTGCGGTGTCTCTTGTTCCCCAGTTGTTCCTCTAGGTTTATCTGCATGCAAATGTGGGACCACCTGGTCCACCAGCCTCCACCTTGCCCAGTCCACCAGGCACCACCTTGCCTGCCCTGGTCCTGCAGTTGCAGCCTTGCTGTGAATCCTCTCCACCCAGCTGCCCATCTTCACCCCTCCTACCAGTCTGGATGAATGTTTCTTCTTTAACTACTTGGTTGTCAGTCATCCATACAGTTCAATTTTTGTCAGTTCTGGTTGTTTTTTGTCTTTAAATTTGTTGTTGTCCTTCTTTTGGTTGTGTGAGGAGGCACAGTATGTCTACCTACACCTCCATCTTGGCTGGAAGTCTGCACATGGACATTAATAGCAGCTTTATGTACAATCATCAAAACTTGGGAGCAACCCTGATACCATTTTGTAGGTGCATGGATAAGTAATCTGTGGTAATCCAGACAATAAAATATTCCTCACCACTAAAAACAAGAAGCTATAAAGCCATGAATAGAATGGAAAACACATAAATGTCTATTGCTAAGTAAAAGAAGCCAATCTGAAAAGGCTACATACTGTATGATTTCAACTTTTATGACATTCTGGAAAAGGTAAAACTATGGAGAAAAAAGACCAGTAGGAGATAAATAGGTAGAGAACTCAGGATTTTAGGGCACTAAAAAAACTCTATGCTATTAAAATATAAATATATCCACATACATTTGTTGTGCATCCGTAGAATGCACAACACTGAGAATGAACCCTAAAGTAAACGATGATGTGTTGATGTAGTTATTCTTTGACAAAATAAATAAATGTACCACTCTGGTAAGTGATGTTGGCAATAGGGGGGGAATTTGCAAGTTCTGGGGGCAGGCAATATATGGGAAATCTCATACCTTCCTCTCAACTGTTTTGTAGGCCTATAGCTGCTCTTAAAAAAAAAAAAAAAGCTCTTGAAAATATCAATTGGGAAGGTGTAGTAATTCAGGTGTGAAATGAAGAGATCTTGTACTAAGTTATGATATCAGGAATAGCAAGAGAAGTATAAAAGACTGATCGACAGGGCTCCCGAAAGGGTGGGTGCAGGTGTTTAGGACCGTGCACATACGAAGATAAATCCAGGTAGAAAGCTGAGACAATTGTGAACCCGTTAATATTACTGCAGAAATAATGATGTCAAAAACGTTATGATTTTCATACACAGAATAATGACAGAGAGGAGGAAAGCTGTTTGGCACATGGTGTGCATTCAACACATGTTTACATTATTTTCTTATTAGTACTAAGTGTTTTACTGCAGGGGGACGAAGTGTGACTTAGTGGGAAGGATTTGGGCTTTGCAGTAAAAATCATGGATAGGATATTGGATACATTGTTACCTCTTCCTCCTTGGGTTTCCCTCCTTCTTGCCTCACTAGAAAGTTTTGTGGTCAAATATGAACAAGTGATACAAAGGACTTTGTAAATACAAAGCATTAGTATTCAAATGTTAGATATTTTTCCTGGGCACAGTAGAGGGAGCAGTTAGATACCGTAGTTTTTCAGGCATGCATTTTGGAGTAAGATGGTAAGTTTCAGGCCCCGTTTAGCCTCTATAAATTCAGTGATTTTATTAGGCAATTTCTTTTTCCTGAACCTAAGTTTCTAAACTTATGAAACAGGTATAATTACTGTATCTATAGGGTTGTTGGATTGGTGATATTGGAATAATGCATGTAAAGCACTTGACCAGGCATGTCATTGGTACTCAATGTTAACTGTTATTAAAAGCATCCTGGGTTTCAAAAACATGGATGCATTGCTTGGCTGCAATTACCTTCTCACAGTTGTGTGGTACTTGTGGTGAGGGAAGGCAAAATTCTGCCGGAATTCTAAGAACGAAAAGATCTGAAGGCTTTCACAGCTGAAGCTGAAGGGTAATTTGATCAAGGCTAAAGAAAATAAACATAAATTTGTTCCCTGGCCCATCAGACACAGAGAATGTTATAAAACCAAGTGCATTACTGTTTCCTCACGTTTTCTAGTTGAAAGTAAAAGTTATATGGGAAGTACCATATTTTATTTTCTCTTCTATAATTTTGCACTGAGTACATATTACTTTCCTTGAAAGACTTATTTTTAGAATGTGCAGTTTCCAGGAGTCAGCTTCTACTTCGTCTGTGTCCAAGAGTCAGTATGTGTGCTGAATTTTCTCAACTCCTGTAGGTTATGAAATGTAAGCATAGAATACTCTAATAAATTGCTGTGGACAGCAGTGCAGCCAGGTAGAGATCTCAGTTCACTGTGGCTTAAGAACAAGGAAAGTATTAATTTCGAACAGTCCATATTAACCTGGCAATTGCATGTGCCTAGCAGGTGTTACCTAGGAAGCTGTTTTCTTAGAATTAATGCCATGCCATTATTTAGCCATTTTTCTAAGTCTCTAGAGTGTCTGTAATTAAGAAGTTTAACTGTTCTTAAAATGATATAAAGTGTCATTAGTCCCATGCTAAATCATTTCAGATTCCTGAGTTCTTTGCCAGCAAAATTAACCAGGTAATTTTCTCAACCTGTCTAATGTAAGGTTTCACACATGAGTAGTCTTACTGCATAAAGCTCGTGTGTTTCTTTGTTTTTTGGTTCTTGGTTTTTTTGGCGGGAAAAAAAATACAAAAAACAAAACTTGCTTTCAAGCTGCACAAAATTGTAATATAAAGCTTCGCTGTTATTTTCTGTGAGTCGGTTTCCTCACTGAGTAGGTTGGACTAGATCGGTGACCCACCATCTCGTTCGTAAAGTGGATTTTCCCCTCCTTCGTATAATCAGTGAAAACATTCCTTCAAATAAAATCATAATGGACACTCAGGATAGTTCTGGCTGAAGCAGGAAATCAGAAGAGCCCCTACCAACCTTTGGCCCACCTCAACCTAGACCCATCCCTCTCCCAAATTTCCAGAATTCCCTGGACTACATAACCTTTAGATCCTTTCTGGTTCCTTTATTTTACTTCTTTGTGAGTTTTCTATTTCTTGTGTCTAATCCATTATCGATACTGTCATTCTGTACCCCTACCCCCTAAAACAAAATTCAGAGAAGTGGAGTAGTTCTGATTAATATGGAAAGGAACAGATTTCTTTTAACTATATGGTCCACAGTCCATTGTGTTAAACAAAAGGAAGGTGAATAAACTATTTAGAATTAGCACATCCTTTTTATGCCAGCAATTTCCAATCTGGTTAGAAGAGCAGGCAGGTGTTCCACACAAAATAATTATTTGCTTTCATTATGTTCTCTTCAATGCATTGTTCTGTTGTGTTTAGTTTTTCCAACGGTGGTTGTTCTAATAAGGTCAACTATTTAGGTTTATAGGGGTAACCTGATAACCAATCTAGCATTGTACATAGAGCTACGCCAGCTTCTATTGGTACAATGCTTTGATTCATTTAGGGTATATGAAAGGGAGTTGTAGAATTGGTTCGAGTCCAGGACCCTGAAATGTATACTGTGATAGCTCACCCCTTTTGAACGTGGTAAAGCCTTTCATCGGTTTTAAAAATTCTTATGTCTTGAGTGACTGTTTATATACATTCTCTCCCGTCTATTTCCAGTACTTTAATAGCATGTATGTTTCACATGCCTTATAGATGCTTTTCAATATTTCCCATTCTTCTTTCTCTGTACTTCAAGCCAGACATTTTCCATGACTCAGGTTCCAGTTCACTGATCTTCTCATCAGTTGTTTTTAATCTATGATTAAACTCATCTACTGAGTTTTTATATTTCCTTCTCTAAAATTTCCATTTCTGTCCATTTTTAAAATACCAGCATTCTGCTGAAATTTACCACCTTTTCATTACATTTAAAAATATATATATTAATCATAGTTAATACATTTGGATCATCTATGATTCTCTTAATAATTTTTTCTTTCCTTTTGGTCATTTGCCATTATATTCTGACATGCCTGATGAGTTTTGATTGAAAGTAGATATGAAATATAAAAAAGTATAAAGATAATTTGAGGCTCTGCATAATCTTATCTTCCTCTAGAGCTACACTGTCTAGTATAATAGCAACTAGGCATGTGTGGTTATTTACAATCAAATTAAATAAAGTTAAAATTAAGTTAAATTAAAAATTATTTTCTCAGTCATGGTAGTCACATTTCAAGTGTTTAACAGCCACATGTGGACAGGGTCTCCTTTATTAGAAAACAAAGATATAGGACATTTCCATCATCTAAGAAAGTTCTCTTGAACACCTCTGCTCCAGAGGGTTAATTTTTTGCTTCTGGAAGACAGTTACTTCAGTCTGCAACTTGGGTGGGTAGAAGCTGGCCTTTCTTTACTCTGTGGGAAGGTTGGTCTGTTTGGGGTTGCTCTAATTCCTAGGGTGAAGCACTTCAGGGTTTCCAAATGAAATGCCAAGTTATTCACCAGTCCTCCTACTTCTAAATGTTTCTCTCTACAACTCCTTTGGACTGTCCACAGGTCTGCTCAGCTTCTTAATCCTCGGGCTATCACCTTTTGCTCAGTCTCCCAGCCTCTGTTTCTGGTACCACTTACAAACAGGCAAATTCCTTAAATGGAAAAAAATCAGCATCAAATATTGAGCTTCCCTCAATGTACCTCCTTTCTGTGGCTTGGTTTCAAGTACTTTCAGTCTTAGTATATGTCAGATATCTTCAAAGAGATGTTTTTTAATCCACCTTTTCTAGTTATTTCAGCAGGAAGTTGGTTTGATATAAGCTCAATTATCAGAGCCAGAAGGAGAATCTTCCCATTCCCTCTCTTTCCTCCCTGCTGTCAGGCTTTCATTCTCCCATTGAAATATTGAAATATTGAAATATTAAAATATTGAAATCTCCCTGTCTAGGTCACTAATGACCTTTTTGTTAACAAATTCAAGGTCAATTCTCAGTTCTCATCTCTTATGAACTCACAGCAGCATTTGCACTCCACACATAGGGACTGTACTAAAATTTCTACTTGACTTTTCCCATTAAAAATTCAATAGGCATCTCCAACCTAATGTATCTAGTTATAAACTCTTGCTCTTCCATTTTGCTTCCTTCTCAGCCTTCCCTCACCTCTGCAAATGACAACTTCGTACATAATTCTAGTTGCACTGGCAACGGACTTTGCAGTCGTCTCTGACTCCTCCCAATATCTTTTCATTTCTTTTTAAAATTGTTTTTAATTTTCTTTTATTTATTTTTTAAAATTTATATTATTTTTATTGTTATTCAAGTACAGTTGTCTCCATTTCCCCCCCTTCCACTCGTCCCCACACCAGTCATTCCCAACTCCCACCCTCGATCCTACTCCCCTTTTGCTTTGTCCATGTGCCCTTTATTTGTTGGTTTTAGAGAGAGGAAGGGAAAGAGAGAGAGACTGACAGACAGACAGACAGAGACAGAGATAGAAGGAGACAGAAAGAGAGACAGAAGGAGAGAGAAAGAAACAGTGATTTGTTGTTCCACTTATTTATGCATTCATTGGTTGATTCCTGTATGTGCTCTGATGCGGGATCAAACCCACAACCTTGGCATATGGGAATGATGCTCTAACCAACTGAGCTACCTGGCCAAGGCCTCCAGTGTTTTTTTATTTCACTCAGAATACCATCCAGTCTCTGTACCATTGCCTATTGGCCATAAGTAATCTGTTCTCACTCTACATTCTTCTCCTTCCTCACTTTTCTCCAGTCATGCTGGCCTCCTTGCTGTTTCTTGAACACCCAAAGAAGCATTCCTCATCAGGGCCTTATCCCTGCTGTTCTTCACTCTGGTTATGCTTCACCCAGGTATATATACAAGGTCTCTGCTGAAACATCACTCCTCACAAAGGCTTTACACAAAAAGGAGTACCCCTTCCATCATTCTCTATCCCTTTACCTGGTATTGTTTTTCTTCTTTGCTCTTACCACTCAGCAGATCATATATTTATTGGTTTGCTCTTTGTCTTCTTTGCTAGAATATAAGCTCTGTCAGAATATGGGTGTTTTCTGTTTTATTATTGCTTTATCCTCAGTGCCAGCCACATAACTATACAATTAAGCCATCCATATTTTCCAGGTTAGAAAATAGGAGAAACACAGGTGTTAACCTAGGTGGCCCAGACCGTGCAACAGGTATGTGGCAGAGCTGAGCCTGGCTGGGCAGCTGACTGCTGAGTCCGTACTTTTATCTGCTACATTGTACCTCTCTCTAAAAAAGGAAGTCGTTGTTAATAACCTGGGCCACATGGATCCACGAGACTTTTTGCTTCCAGGATTTGGGCCTAAAACAAAAAGAGAAAACACAACAGTGCTACTTGGCATGCCCCAAATCTTCCCAGAATCCTGCTTGTTTTCTAAAACGATGAGGGAGGAAGCAAAAATCTCCTTATACCAGTGGGAGAAAAACTGAGGCCTCTTCCTGATAACTAATATTTCCATTGTTAAACTAAAATGAGCAAAAGATCCAACAGAAAAAGAGGAAGAAGGAAAGAAGAGAGAGATGACAGAAGGGAGGAAAAGAGGAAGAAAGGGGGAAGAGAGAGAGCATGCAGCCTCATTTTACTTCCTTTAACTTTGTACCACAACTTAACCCTAGAACTGCCTAAATGTTCTTTTTATTGATTATGATTCAATCTAAGGAGAGGAAGGAGGAGTAAAAGGAGTGTAAACTCTCCATAGAATGCCCCCTTAACAGTTACTTTTGGTAGAATAGAGGGAAGAAACGGAAAGAAGGTGGAACCTGGCTGGAGGACAGAGGAGCCGCGTCACGGGAGAAGACTGTCAACAAAGCAGTACCGGGGATCGATCCGAGGCTAATCAGACCCACCTGCCAATGGTTCAGCTATGAATGGGTGTAGCATAAGCCCGGAAACTTATGCTGAAAGTTTAATAAAAGTTAACTGTCTACTAAGGTTGTGGGTTAAAAATTGGAGTTTAAATAGGCTCTTTAGAAATGATGCAAAGCTACATAGAAAGAAAGCTGGATGTCCCCGTGCTTTTGTTTCTAAATGTTTGCTCTAAGAAAGGCCTGAGGAATTTACTATCTTCTGAGGCCACCTATTCTATGTATGGACGATTATCGGTTAGATAATTTATTTACATATGAAGCTAAACTCTGCCTCTGTATAACTTTCCTAATGCATGCTACTTTTGGTTTGCAGAGCCATACTGGTAAATTGTGTCCATTTTCTCAAATACCAGTTTTTTAGGTATTTAAAGACAGCTATGGTACTCCCCTACCGAGCTCCTCTGTTGTGTTATCTACTCTCTTTCTTTGGTTTCATCTCTCACTCTACGTAAACTCCAAGTGCACATTCTAATCATCCCAGCTAGACATTCAGGATGTCACCTCTCTTAGGCCTCAGTTTCCATGTAACTAAAACTAAACAGATCACCCCCCCGCACTGCCTAGACAAACAAAGCCTTCCCCTGACTTTCCCAACTTCCACAAGTCATCTTTGACTATTATTGTTTCTTCAATCTCAACTGAAATCAGTTACCATGTCTTTGTGAATTTTAATCCATTTGTTCCTTTCTTTCCATTTTCCCTGACTTGGCTGGAGTCCACATCATAATTACCTCTCCCTTGGACTTCTAATTGGTCTTCTCACCTCCAACTGCCCTTTCTTCCACTTCACCTAACATCTCCCAGCTAAATTAATATTCTTACTCAAAATCACCAGTGCTTTCTCATGGCCATTAAGGAAAATTTGAATTCCTTGATCCAGTATTTGATTCAGTTCCCACTGTGGTCTGTAACTCTGTGGGATTTGTTTTGTACCAGATCTCTAAATCAACAACAACAAAGACAACATTAATAACAACTAAAATATACTTGCTCCTTCTGAACCCCTTCTATGTGTTACATAGATCATACCTTCCAGAACTATGTTGCCCAGCATCACAGCCAGCAGCCACATGTGGCTACTGAGCACATGAAATGAGACTAGTCTAAAGATTTGCATTAGTTATCAACTACTCAGTGGGTTTTGAAGACTTAGTATGTAAAAAGAATGTATTATACTCATTGACTGTACATTGATTGCATGTTAGAATAAAAATAATAATATATATAATTGGTTAAATGAAATGTATCATTAAAATTATTTCTACCTTGGATCACTTTAATTTTTATAATGTGGATTTTGGGAAACTTTAAATTACATGTGTAGCTTGCATTTGTGACTCACATCATATGTCTATTGAGTAGTTCTGTATGACAAATATATATTTGTATATTGACAAAAGGAGGGAGAAACCTGTACAGAAATAAAGGAATTATGGGATTTGGTATGGTTGGCTTACTTTTCAAAATAGTCTTTACTATTTAAAATTTTTATAATAAAAAGTTCAGTGCTTAATTAAGGTTAAAAATTATTATATTTCTTTCTCAATACTACCCTTTTTATAGAGCTTTTATCAGGAATTTCATCCATAAATAGTTTCTTCCTCATTAGATTTCTTATGTCTGCCTCAAAACCTGCTGCACACGGAACCATCTGGGTGTACTTAAAAAATACCAGGTGCTCAGGCCAATTGAATCAAAATATCTGAGGGTAGGGTCTGGCATCAACATTTTATAAGGGCCATATTGAGAACCACTGACTATAGGTGTGGCGCTTAGGGGATGCTCCCATTTAGTACAATAATTTTTCTACCTGTTACTTTATCTGCTGTGCTAGACTTAAGGTATTCATCTTTGCATCCTCCAGGCTACAAGACTTGGGACATCATGGATCTTCAGTAGTGTCATAACATTGATGCTGAGACTCAAAAAGGATTGTCATAAGTGGAATCGTTGTAGATAAACTTAGTAAGTTCTGTGTCAATTACTGAATTAGGTACTCAATACCTTATTCCTCACCATCATCCTATGATGTGGATACTCTTATTATCCCAATTTTACTGATGAGAAAACTGGTGCTAAGAAAATGAAATAAAGCAACTGAGACATCCCACTAATCAGTGACAGAGTCAGGATTTGAACACAGATTTAACTGATGGTAAAGCACTAATGGTTCATCACTGCTCTCCTGAAAAAATACCAGACATTATTGTTCTCCATAGTGGGTATTGCTACGGTGCAGCCTGGCCAGAAGGGTAAGGGACTGATAAAACAAGACAGGAGAAAAATGTGTCTCTTTGGGACTGGAGTTTAGTGGTGGCAGTGAGATGGAAGTTTAGCTTGGAGTAGAGCACATGGAGGTATGACCAGGGAGTACTGCGGGGTCACCATTGGTACACTCCTCATCTGTGTGCTATAACAATTCAGACTGACTCTCTGAGCCAGACTTCTCAAACCTCACCATGAACGCAGATCTCCAGGGCTCCCATTATGATACACATGCTCCTTCACTAGGTCTAGGTCAGGTTGAAGCCTGAGATTCTGTATTTCTAACAAGCTTCCAGGTGTTGCTAATGTTATTGATCCTCAGACCACATGAGTAGAAAGGTTAGTCTACCAGGGGTGTCAAACTCATTTTCACCGGGGGCCACATCAGCCTCAAGGTTGCCTTCAAAGGGCTGAATGTAATTTTAGGACTGTATAAATGTAACTGCTCCTTAGCTAGGAGCAAGGAGCTTGGCACTGCCACCGGGTAGGAACAAGGTGCTGGGCTGGATAAAACAAGATGGAAGTCCGGATTCAACACGTGGGCCTTGTGTTTGCCACCTGTGGTCTAGACAACCTGTCTGCAAAGAACTTACACTCGGAGATTTCCTTACATTAAAGTGAAAATCTATGAGTAGTAGCCAATTAAATCATATGCTGAATTCAACTCATCATTCATGGAGGGTCTCTTGCATGCCAGGCATGACGCGAGGTCCTGAGCATGCACCGAATTAGTGCCTGGCACAGACGCTATGAACGTTGAGTACACTGAGTACATGAATGTCTGAGTAATGATTCGTAAGACACAGTTCCTGCTCAAAAGGTGCTCACAGTCTGGTGAGGGAAAAAGGTAAGCAAAGAGACAACTGCAGCACAGTCTGATAGGTGATAAAAGAGATAAATCCAGGAGGAGGATGGTACGAGAACATAAAGGGCCACTTAACCGAAGAGTCCCTGTAGAAAAATAAGGTCACAATCTCAAATCTCTTGCACAGAGTGAAAAGTTTCCTGCTAAAAAAGTGTTATGGATCCCTTCTAATTAAAGTTCCCAGGATCCAAGAGTATGTCCAGCTATTTTTCATTAGCACTGCCAATAGGAAGCATATGTTATCTAAGATGATACCATCCATACAGGAACCCAAGGAAGCCTAAGCATGGCCGTCAACTCGGCTTCTCCTCTCCTGCCTGCACTCAATGTTTGCAAATTCCTGCCTGATATACCTCCTACTTAATTTTCTAATCTGTCCCCTGAGGTCTCCATCTCCATTTGTACCACAGTAGTTGGGGTCTTGGTAAATTCTCTCCTAGATTACTGCTTCAGCCTCCTAATGAGTCTCCCTGCCTCCATCTTATCTTTTCCTTCCAATACTACAAGAAGAGAGATCATCCTCAGAAGCAAAGCTGTTGGTAATCTTCCTGGTCTCTGAATCTTAAGTGGCTACCTGCTACCTACGAAGATAAAATAGAGCTCCTGGTTTGACACACCCTTCAGGTCTCTACTTGAATTCTCTTTTTAGCCACCTTTTTTATAGACTGTGCTTGTACATACTAAATTGATTGCATATTGTGAAGCTTATCCTGGTGGATGATTCATTCTGAATCCTACATTCCCCCTCCACCCCCCTGCCCTGGATTTCCTCCTTGTCCTTTAAATCAGCTAAGATTTAACAAGCCTTCCTTGCTTGCTAAGTCTGGGTAGTAGATGATTAAATCCTCCAATATAGCAGTTATTATACTACATCATAATTATATTCCCCACTTGAGTCTGAGTATCTTGGGCTGAAGAGAAGTCAGGGTCTCTTCTGTATGTATTTCTAATGCCTCGTTTAGGGCCTATCACTTAAAACAAACTGAGTGACTGTTTGCTGGGGTAGGCTTTCTAGGCAATCAGCCCATAACAAATGCCCTCTCCATTTGAGGAGACATGAGAATCTGATTAGAGAGGCTACGATAACGAACTTCACCTAAGTCAGAAGTTGGATGAAGGTTGTAAACAAAGGACTGTGGGTGTCCCAGTGGATGAGGAACAATATTTATACAATCATTACTGACTGAATAGACTATGGAAAATGAACCTGGAACCAAAAAGTCCTCCTCTGGCCAGTCTAATCAATGTAAACACTGTCCCAAAGATCACTTAACTGGCCACATAGAAATACCCGGTCTCCCAAAGGATGGGTGCAGGAGCAACCAAAACTGAAGACACTTTCTACTATCAGTGAGCGTTTTTTAATCTTTTGTTCTACTGACAAGAATATAAAAGTACATAATCTTCTCTACAAATGACAAGAATATGAAAGTCAGAATGTGATATGAAGTTCATATTTCATTATGCATTGCATTTTAATTAGAGAGTTATCTAAGTTAATAATGTGAAATTTTTTGTGTAGAAACCGCTACTATTATCAGTAAAAATACAACACTAAAATAAAATTGTAGGAAAGGAAATATCACACCTTTGTTTCTAAAGAATTTGCATTAAGCACAAAGAGAGCGAATAATGAGGAATGAAAGGAATCTGTTATTCAACGATTTCTGTGATCTGCCAAAATGTCAAATAATGCATTTAATCAATCAGAAAATTAAAGAATGTGCCAAACCTCAAGGTAGTTCAAGATTACAGCTGTGCAAAGTATTTCAACTATAGCATGAATCTATGTCATAATAACAATTACTTAATGACTCATTTTTTTTCTATAACTTTGTTGATGTAGAAATACAATTTAGGTTTCAAATTAATTGCAGCTTCACTCCTGTTTGAATCTTGTGTACTTGATTCAAGAATGTTTACACAATTCCTTTCAACTTCTGCTTTAATGGATGTCATTTTTATAGGGAAACCACATCTTCTAAAATGGAACTCTGGCTCTATTTTAGCAAAAAATTCTATTATAATCTTCAAATCTTTCTTGGAATGTGGTAAGGTCAAGCTTTGGAGAGGATTTGAGGGGTTTGAAAGGAACATGAAATATTCTGATAACATGATCCAGAATAGGAAAATCATTCATTCAGTTATTCAGTTAATGTTGAGTCCCTTCTGTGGGTAGTATAGGCCTTCTGGTAAGTGCTGGAGAAAAATAGGGGCAAAACCAGAAACAGTCCTTTCAAGGAGACTGTTTCAAGAGCTATGTCTGGCATAACTGTGAGACTGGATGCCCAAAGAGGATTCAGGGAAAAACTGGAAATGCCAAGCTCTAGGTTGTTGCAGTTGTTCTGGCACATTGACCTTGGGCAGTGGCAGTGGAGACAGAAAGAAGTGGATGGATTCAATAGATACATATATTAGATTATAAAGGAGGTAAAAACTGCATCAAGGATTATTTTTGGATTTCTACTTTATGCAATGGACATAATTTGCTGAGATAGGAAATTTTGGAGAAGGCCTATATCTAGGACAGAAAATAAGTAATTTGCTTTGAACATGTTGGAAGTGATATGTGTTGGAAACACCCTAACGGAGATGTCTAGGGGTATGTGGATTTGGAGCTCAGAAGAGAGATTGGGGAAATAGTTACTGAAGCCATGGGCCTCAAAAGGCTGCGCAGGGAGAGGAGAGGAAAATACCCAATCTTGAGTAACTTATATTAAATATTTGGCAGAGATGGAAAAGCCAGTAAAAGAAATGGAGCCATGACCAGGGAGATAAAAAGGAAAAACAGGAAATTGTTGTGTCATAGATGTCAACAGAAGGGAGTACATATTTTTTAAAGGTGCTGATAGACAAAAAGTGGATTGCTATGGAGAAGTCAGTAACGAGAACTGAAATAGCCCCTTAGAGTCAGGTACATAGAGGTTAGTGGTGACCTTAACCAGAACTGTTTATGGAATGAGTCATGGATTATAAGCAAATTGAAGTGAACTGAGAGTAATAGAAGGTAAGAACAAGGAGATGATGGTTATAGTTATAATAATATTCGCTTACCTTTGTATAGCATTTACTGTGTTCCAGGAACTACTGTAAGTCATAACTGATTTAACCCTTACAACAGCCTTATAAGAAACACCCTGTCATTTTAGTCTTCCTCCATGGAGAGGTTAAATAACTTGTCAAAGGTCACACACAATGACAATTCTCCAAAACAATTCTATACATGAAGGAGAGGACAGATTTATTTAGGAAAGTTACGGGAGGGATTGACTTGTTCTTAATCCTTAGAGAGAAGCCCTTGGTCTTTTTATGCAATAATAGGAAATGTATTTTTATCCTCGAAAAACATGTGGAGTTATGGCTCCTGTTTTATTCCTAACAGGAAAAGTAGAATTGCCTCTCCCAATCATGGTTCAGGAGAGGCTGAGCCCTGCTCAGCTAGCCAAGAAGCATCCCAATGGAAAATGCTTTATGTGAAAGGTTGTAGTTTTTTGCCTAAGAATTCCTTTAAATTTCATTTTTACATCTGTGTGAGAGTCGAAGGAATGACTTTGAATTTTTACTTAAGGCGTGGCAATCAGAGAGAATGGGAAAGTATCAGCTCTCTAGTTTTATCCGCCTCCCTCTGAAACCAGAATTAAATGTCACTTCTCCAGGAGGCCTCCTCTGATCTCCCAAAGGAACCTTCTCATGGTCTCACATCCAGCCTGGAGCAGAGTTGGGCCCTCTGACTGTAGTACTACTGCCATGTTCACCAGCCAACATTAGACAATGTGCTGTGTTCTGTCATCAAAGCTTCTGTGGATTGCAAAAGGGTGGCTGAGTCCCTCTGAAGTATCTGCTCCTTCATTCTCCTTCATCAGGAGATGTCACTTGCCCTAGTGGAGTTAGGATACAGACCTCCCTCAACTGTACTGTCTACCCATAGAAGTGAAGAAGGACTAGCATGCCTCCCATAGAGGCCTTGTGGCCCTTAACACTTTACTTCCCTCATGGGAGGCAGGAAGCTCGCTGCTCAGATACTCAGAAGACTTTTTGCTCTGATAGGGCCGTCTCTGCATTTTCTAGCATCATGCTGGCCTTTAGCAAGAATTATGGGAAAAGGCTGGCAACAATGCACAGAAAAAAGCAACTGGGGTGGGAAAGAGAGCAGTGACTGGGGGTCACTAGTTCTCCCTTTCCTGAGCAGGTTCAACCACTAGAGGAAACAAAAAAGGGGTATGTGTGGAGGGGTGGTGTTGGGGATTCACTCAGACCTCAAAACTCTGAGAAGAAATAAGAGCAAAGGGATCCTACTGTATCTTAACATATAAAACTTGGAAGGTGAACTGGGAGCTGAGAGACATTATCTTAATAACCAGCATACCTACCATGAGTCATGCCCCGGGACTGAGGACTGGCCTGAGGGATATAATGAGAATATTGTGAAAAGCGGTTTGGTGAGTCACAATCTCTCAGACCTTGTTTGAAATCTGAAAAAAATATGTGGACAATAACTTCCTGGTGAGATTGTTGAGCAGATCCATCAAGATGTTTGTAAAAGCCAAGGCCTGAAACAGGCCATTGAAGGCTTATAGTTTTCTTGGTTCCTATGTACCGTGGTGAGGGGGTGGGGGAAGATAGTGCAGAAACAGAGTAAAAGGGGATGAGGCCATGGATATCTTAAGAGAAGGTTATTTTCTAGACTTTAGATGGTTTAGCTGGTGACAAGTGTTGAGGCCCAGCTGGCTTTAAAGGTTTATACTGAGGAAAATATTTACTAAAATTATTTTCTATAGTCTATATAAAAAGGGGCCATCATCACAAACTACAAATTTAAAGTAAAAAAAAAATTGCAACATCATGTGTATTATTTGTGCAAAGCCTGGTTTCTTTCAGGTAAGCCTCACAATTTTCTGCCCTTGCATTTAAAATAAATTTGTGATCCACTCGTTTGCTGATGGGCACTTAGGTTGCTTCCAGTACTTGGCTATTGTAAATTGTGCTGCTATGAACATTTTTGGGGTGTATAGGTTCTTTTGGATGGGTGTTTCAGGGTTCTTAGGGTATAATCCCAGCAGCGGAATTGCTGGGTCAAAGGGCAGTTCCATTTTTAGTTTTCTGAGGAAATTCCATGCTGTTTTCCACAGTGGCCGCACCAGTCTGCATTCCCACCAACAGTGCACTAGGGTTCCCTTTTCTCCGCATCCTCTCCAATATTTACACAATGGAATTCTACGCAGCAGAGAGAAAGAAGGAGCTTATATCCTTTGCAACGGCATGGATGGAACTGGAGAGCATTATGCTAAGTGAAATAAGCCAGGGGGTGAGGGACAAATACCATATGATCTCACCTTTAACTGGAACATAATCAACAACAGAAAAAAGCAAACAAAATATAACCAGAGACATTGAAATTAAGAGCATTGTAACAATAGCCACAGGGGAGTGGGGAGGGGATAGTGGGGAGAGGGGTCTATAGGAGTTACTATAAAGGACACAAGGACAAAATCAAGGGGGAGGGTAGAGGTGGGGGAAGGAGGTGGGACTGGCTGGGGTGGGGTGGAGGGAAGGGGAGAAAATGCAGACAATTTTAACTGAATAAAAATAAATTAATTAATTTTAAAAAATAAAATAAAATAAATTTGTGCCCCTGAAACAAACAGATACATCCACATGTACTCATCTACCCCATACAACTATGGTGAGCAACTATTAAATTCATCCATTCGAGTTCCCTTTGGAGGTCTCCTGTCAATTGGAGTTATTGGTTTATTTAACCTGGGCTCTTACATTGTCTTTAGGGACATTAATGCCTATCAGTAAATTATAGTGTGTTTTTCATAAATTGTTTGGAATTTCAGACTTCCTGCATTTAGATTAGATGCCCAGTATAAGACTTTTATTCGTATACTAATGATTTTTACCAGGACACTGTGCCCTATTTATGCTCTCGAAGGATTCATCCCTCAAGATCTGGAAATCAACAGACCTCTGTTGATTGTTCCTTCCTTTTTATCACTGTTGGACTTCAGCTATGGCATTCTTGGAACAATTCAATTCATGAATAAGGGAATAATGCCTTATATGTAAAGAAACCTTAGTGCCCTGGCTGCCTTTGTCCATGTGTGGTTCAGTGAATTGAGTGCCCGCCTGAGAACCAAAGCATCGCCAGTTCAATTCCAGGTCGGGGCACGTGCCTGGGTTGCAGGACATTTCTGGCCCCCAGTGGGTGTCACATCAGAGGCAACCACGCATTGATGTTTCTTTTCTCCCTCTCTCTAAAAGTAAATAAATAAAATATTTTTAAAAAGAAAAGAAACCTTAGAAAGGAATATATATATGAGAAAAAATACGAGACTCTTTTTGAGGATTTCAAAGGAAAGGCAAAATATAATTCCAAGTTTTTCATTAATGTCCGTTTCTCTACAGAGATGTGGCAGATTGTGTGTTTACCCATGAAGACAGACATTGTCAAAGGTATGAGTTGGTTTGAATAGCCATTCCCACAAAGTCTTCAAATGGCAATCTGTGTTAGCTCCGGAGACACATAAGACCTTCTTCTTTTGTTTAAAGGACCAGCTAGCTATCTAATTGTCTTCTTTGTACTTAAAAAACGCAACAAATGCTACTAGTTTCTCAGTTGTCTTATAATTGTATAAAATTCAGAGAGAAGATACATATGAAGGAGCCAGATCGTGCAAGAGAGACTGAGATAAACAACAGATTCTAGAACAAGTTACCCCAGCAAATGGAACAGGTAGTTCAGCTTAAAAGCTATATCCTGCACATCATAAATATATCTAACTTCTCAACATCAAGAGATGTGTGAACATTTTGACATTAATTTTAATGAGGAACAGGTAGACACTGAGAGTTGCGTTAGCATGGTGTACTCTGATTCCATGGCTGACTCATGGTTTTTATATATTTCCAGGTACCGATCTGAGAGTCAGCAGTTCTGAGTCCCTCAGGCCTAGCCTTGCTGGAAAACAGTAGTATGATCTCAGAACGTCAATTCCTCATATGCAGAACAGGGGAACTGCAAAATGTAAAGTCTGACTTCCTTCCATGTCTAAAATACCTTTTATCTTAGAAATATAGAATCAAATTTGACAAAGTAAATAAAGATATCACTACTTGATACCCTTAGGATGAATACAGCAAAAGAACCAAGAGTGACGAGAACAACTCTAAAGGACACATGGACAAAACCAAGGAGGGGTGGCATCAGGGGAGGGAGGTAGAGATGGCTGGGGTGGTGGGGGAGAGATGGGGGGACAAGGAAGACAACTATACTTGAACAACAATAAAATTTAAAACAAAAATGGAAGAAAAAAGAACCAAGAGTGAAAGAGAATCTGGTTAACTTGGTAGAAACAGCATAATACTTATTTTAAAGAAAAATCAAACAAAATATTTCTGATATTTACTTCCTGATACAAGTGTGGATTTGTACAACATGCCTGGATAGCAGCAATTTGGTAATTGATACGAAAGGTCATAAAATGCCCATTAACTTCTGATTCAGTAAATCCACACCTAAGAATTTATCCTGAGGATGAATTGGGATAACAGTTGTCAAAGATGCTTATCACAGTATTTTTGTAAGAGGAGAAAAAGGAACAGCAAAATTATATGTTAGACAAAGATGATGCTTAAAGTATGGTTAATTCAAATAGCGAGAGATAGAGTGGTTCTTTGCTGTCATCATAAATCATTCCAGTATCTTGACACAGGTGTCAGGAAGTGACAGAGAAGTAGTACTTTACTCAAAAAATACTTGAGTGTCTTCTGTGTGCAGACACAATTCCAGGCTCTCAGGATTAAAGCAGTAAATAAGAGATAGATCCATCCCCTGGCCTCCCGGAGCTTATGTTCTAGTGAGGAAAGACAGTCAACCAATCAAGCAGTTTTTAAAAAGCAGGGAAATATGTACTATATCAGAGGATGAGAAGTGTTATGTATGGAGAAAAGCTAATCACGGCAAGGTGGTGGGAACCTGGAGGAGGGGACTTACTTTGTAGAGGATAGTCACAGCAGTTCTCACTGATAAGGAGCCTTTGGGTAGAGACCTGAGGCAATGAGAGGGTGAGACATGTACAGGGTGGGGCAAAAGTAGATTTGTTCATATGGAAAATAATGCGATAATTAATAAATGATAATACAAGAATAAACCCCATGTTTTGCAAATTCACAACTGTAAACCTACTTTGGCCCCACCCTGCAGATATCCAGATTCTAGGTAGAGGGCTCTGAAATTTCAGAGCAATTTCAGGGGCTCTGAAATAGAAGCACATTTGGTATATTCACGGAATACCACAAAGTCAGTGAGCCCGGCCTGGATGAACTAGAGCAGATGAGTTTGAACAGATGGAGTGAATGCAGGCTATGCAGGGCCCATGGGTCACTGTAAGGACTCTGAACTTAATTAAACCAGAAATTAACTCGTCAATCTTTATCGAGCCCTCCTTGTGTAACCTAATGTTGAAAGACGAATAGGTGGTTTATATTATTTCTTGCTAAAACAAACTCCCAGAATATTTTTCTATCTCTTGGCTAGAAAGTTTGTTTTTTCTTAGTGTTTAATTAAATACACAAAAGAGTAAAAAGCTAATAGAATGAATCAATGAATGAACCATGAGGGCTAATATTATTACCTTAAACCAACTAATGTATTTTAGATTGTCCTGATAAGGGCTAAGCGTGAAAAGAAAGGTAAAGGGGCCTGGCGTCCACGGTCTCCATCTCTGGACTGTCACGCATCTCTGAGCCTCTGTTATGGAAGGTCAAGAAGAGAAGAGCCATCTAGTAGAATTATGAGAGATTTTTCTCAAACTGCATGCCACTCACCCTTTGACCATCATCAGCATTTCAGATTCAAGCATAGTCTAAACTATAAGAACAGGGTCTGGGACAGATCTGATTCCAAGAATTAGTTTAGACACGGAAAACCTGAAGCTCATGACCAAGAGGGTCGTGCTATTTGGTGCTCACTGAGGTTCTGAGCTCTGCTGTCATGCGTAGACTCCGCTCTGACCCAGAGCTGCGGCTGAAGCTCCCCTCAGTCATGCTTTATATGTAGACATGAGTGACTTTAATGACAAAGGTGCCCAAGTGAGAGTGTAGGCCAGCCTGAGCCCGTCGCCTCCTGGGCAAAGACAACTCAGAGTACATGCCTACTTGGTGAGGTCCCAATTGTGACTAAAATATTAGGCTTTGCTATTTGAGCCATGGATTCACAGGTCCTGGGACCATCCAATAAATGAGAGAAAAATTCTGAACTTTTCATTTCACTTTTTTAAGCCTCACAATTCCATAGTGTCATTTGGGGTTTGAACGTGTAGGATGATGTGTGGGTTTTCTTAATACGCTCAAGCCCAGGTCCCATAATGGTATCCTCCACTGATTAAGGTAATGTTGTTGGTGGCACCTCTAATGAAGTGGCACCTTCTGATAAGGACAGGGAGAGAAATGAAGTGGGAAGGAGTGTTTTGCCGTGTACTCACACTCCTACTCGTTTATGCCATTTCCTGCTTTTGCCATGACCACTGGCGAGACAGAGATTTTACTCATTCATGTGCTGAAATCACTGTTTATTGCAACATTCGGTTCCCCTGGCCAACACATTTATATGCACTTTACATAGGAATGTGAGATTCCCTGCCAATAACCCTGAAAAGACGAGTGTCTGGTGAGACTTTCAATATCCAGAGCTGTTGGGAGAGGCTGAGCCCTTCTTGTAAACAACCACTTTTGCACAAGTTGCCTCATAGCTCCAGCAAGGATTTGAGTTTAAATAGAACCATGCAAGGGTAAAGGAGGGGTGGAGACTGGGCAAATACACGACCATCCTTGAAATCACGGGCATGCTGGCAGCTTAGACTCATCCTATCTCATATGGGTAATAGCTAATTGCAGCCCACTGAGACTCAGCAGTAATTAATTAACCTAAGTAAGTGTGTCCATTAAAATCTACTATCTGCTTCTAATGGTACTTGAGAAGAAATTTAGAAGTAAATATGTTCTCCAGGGTGGAATACTTTGTAAGAAAAATTTGTGAGAACCACTCACTCACTGGAGCTTTATATAAATTCCTGGATCAATTAATTTTAAATCCTTGACTCTTGCCTATGGAAATTTGGCAGATGTTCTAAATCCTGACATGGATCTTTCCCTGATTCTAGGGACATTTCATTGCTCTGGGTTCTTATAATAATTTGTATATGCTGCTCATCGCATTTTATCTTGAATGGCCTAGCACAGAATTAACTCTCCTTAGTCATACAATAGACCTTTAATGCGCATGTATGTTTGCCCTGCTTCCCTACCCACACATTTCTTATGGTGATATTTCCTTGTACTTCTTTATTTCCTTCCCCCTATCTTTCCCTTACATTTATTCACGAATATTTGAATGCCTACTAAGTATCAGGGACATTACTAGGATCTGGATATACAGGGAGAGGTAAGCATGGGTTTAAAAACAAATATAATTACAATAAAATTAACTCTAGATACAAACACGAGGGGGGACCAAAAAGCCCCAGAATTTATGTATAAAAAATTGTGTATTTATTCTTACATGTTTAAATGTTAGTCACCTTCAAAGTACTTTCTATTTGATGCAAAACACCAATCGAGACAGTTTTTCCAGTGCACAAAAACAGTTTTTGAACTCGTCAATTTGATGCCTTTTAGTGCTTGTGCCATTTTTTGCTGCACCTCTTCCACATCAGCAAAATGTTTCCCTTTGAGGACTTTTTTCTTCTGGGGAAACAAAAAAAGTCACTTGGGTGAGATTGGGTGAATAGGGAGGGTGGGGGATGGGGGTCAGGACGTTTTTGGTCAAAAACTGCTGAGCACTCAATGCAGTGTGAGTAGGTTCGCTTGTAAATCACCCATCACGAAATGGGCAAACATGTTGAGAGTCTTCAAAAAAAAATTCATGGAAGCTGAATGCAACCTCTCACAACAATGCCAGCTGGTACAGTGATACAGATGGCTTTCTGGAACACTCATCTAGTGGGAAAAGCCTGTACTACAAGGGGCTCACCCTCCAGAAGATAATTGCATTTTTAGAGTGTCCCCCCTTATATGGTATCACTAATATTCATTGTGTTCTACTTTTTGTAGCAACAGATTTCATAATTTTTTAAGTTTTAGCATTTGTACTTCCTAATCCTTTTCCTTATTCACAATTACTCTATAAACTTTAGTGATAAAGTCAAATTATAATCTCTGTATGTTTAGAAATCATACTGACGTCAAAGTTACAACTAAATGACAAATTTCAGCGCTCACATTGATATGTGTATGTAGGGAGAATATAGTTTTCTTAGCACTGCCAATGGGCAGTTTTTAAGGAAAAGGCTTCATTTATCTTCCTGGGGCCACCCGCGCATTTTCAGAACATAGTCTAAAATCCCATTGTGTGGAGGAAATGAAGAGGCAAAAGATAACAGGAATAATTTTTATTAGAATTCTCACTGAAAAACAATTTAGGAAACTAGTGAAAATGAGCATAGATCAAAAGTCAATATTAAAAGAGTTCAAAGAAAACTACATATACAGAAAACAGTATTCATAAGTAAATCATCAACATGAAAACAGTTCAAGTTAAAAAATTAAATTATTAATCTAACTGAGATATTTAAGGCACATATAGAAAGAACTTGCAACTAGACATTCTTTTCCTTCTCAAAAATGTCATTGTTAGACTAACATCTGAAGGTAGGGGAGGGCATGAGAAAGGGAGAGAAGGGAATGGGAGAGGAAAAAGAGAGAGGAAAGGAGAGAGCCAGTATTTCATGAGTTTTCTTTTTTTAAAAAAAAACATGCTAAATAATTTGTTAGGCACTGTATGCATTACTTCATTTAATCCTTACAACAACTTTGCAAGGCGTATTACTCCTATCCAGTTTAAAGATAAAGAGGCTCACAGCGTTTAAGTGACTTGCCCAGGTCAGGAAGTTGGAGTGGCAGAGAGATTAGAACCCAACTCCACTCTAAAGCCCTCCTACTTTCCTCTGACAGCAGGTGTTTCCAGACTACACTATACCTGTAAGTGGAAAACAACTCTCAGTGGATTTATGGGCCCGAGGAGGTATTGATTTAGCACGTCCAATGTATACCTTTCCTGAGCTTGGGAGTAGAACAATCTGGACCACATTTCCAAGAGGGCAAGTCTCATTAGACAATTCCTTCTTAGTTTCAGAAGAAAGACCACAACAGGAGAAAGTAGGCACAGGAGGACTTAATGCTGCCTCCCAGATTAGTGGGCTATTAAGTTTTTCTAGAGCATGTTCGTTAATAGAAAACAGAGAAACAATGTATGATAAAGAGAAATGTGCAAACCCAAATGTGCATGTAAATCAATGATTACGAAGATGAATCAACTCTTGTAACCTAGATTCCTTAGCTGTCAAAACCTAGGGATAAAGAAACTCAAAGAAACACCAAGCAGGTAGCAAAGCTATACGCTAAATCAGTTCTCCATCACGTGCACAGCTCCACAGGCTAACGTTTTCTATACTGATGGCCCCTTCTTAGTTGATGATTTTTCACAATGTATTTCATGGCTTCCATCCCTACATGAGACTTTATTACTATCACATAGGAATAAAAAGCCATAAAGCACTAGAGTGAATTTATCTTGGTCGGATGCAAAACTTATTTTCTTCACATGACTTCACAACCATTTCAAAGCTAACCAATCATTTCATGCTACATTACGGAACATTTTAAACTACACATAAGTGACAGGAAGCACACTTAAGTTTTGACATCACAAATTAACAAGATTTCATCCTTCAACAACATTCTTAGCTACAAGGACCAGGAAACAAGACCAGGAGACACTCAGCAACACTCAACCATCAAATTCACCAAAAACAAAGGACACTGGGGAGAATTCCTGGAGAAAAGCTCATCACTTTGACATTGAACTTGGAAACACATGAGGAAAGACAGAAGACAGACAAATCACTGAAACCAGGGGATTTATTTCAAGCCTCTTGTTTCAACTTCTTCCCCAGGAAGCTTTCTTACATGCCCACAGCCAGCTTTTTCAATTTGGAGCAGGTGGGGAGAGAGGAACTTAGCACCTGCTTGCACTAAGCCAGCATTAAGACTTCTACACCTAAATAACAAAAAAGAAAGAAAAAAGAGAGAGCGAGAGAAAAAAAAAAAACTCTACAGCATCCTAAGGGACCACAAGCGCTAACTACTCATCTATAGACCTTCACGGAGGCTGACACCATCCCCCACCCCCATATATGGAAGAAAATATCTAATTCTGCCAGAAACAATACTATGCACTAAATCCCTCAACGATCTAAATAACTCAGGTCCAGAGCCCAAGAACATTCTTTATGCCAAGTTAAAGTGACATTGCTCATGGGATTATCAATACCCTTATAAGTGGCCATACCAAAACCCACTTCTTCAGGACCACTGAAAACTCAATGCCACAAATTCCCATGGATTCCTGGCCTTTCAGAAATAAACTTGGAGTGCCTAATTAACAACTGCTGAAACAGGGTCCCAGACTATTGAGCTCTGCCCTCTGCTTTTTAAAAAACATGGTATTATGAAAATTCAAATAAAAGACACAAGGGCTTGAGTTTCTCATTAGGAGTAAGGTCTAGGCAAACGATTTCCATCTAGAAATCACTATAATGAAACTTTGGTTTATGTGAATCACAGGGAGGAGACTGGAAATAGTTAAATGAAAGGAAGTGCATACATAAATTCAATTATCATGCATGAAACATGCAAATGATTTAAGCACTACATCTGAAACTCTAGTTTATATTCATTAATCTCAGGTTGCACTTTTGAAGGAGAAAGACATGTTAATTGGGTCCAGATTAATGCACTCCCAAACCTCTCCAATTTGTTTTTAGGTGAGGGTTAAATGATATGTATTAAAATAAACACAGCTGCTCATCTCCCCCTATATTCCACCTCCCCCACTCCACCTCTACCTCCATTCCCAGCTGGCTCACCTCCCCCACCACACCTCTCCATCCTTTAGGGAAAGAATTAAAGAGCCCTAACATTTTCCTTTTGCAAATACATTGGAAGATAACCTTGTCTCTTACTTAGCCTTTTTAATACTTTCCCTTTCCCCAGAAAGAGGATCAGTTGCACATCAAACCCTGACGAGGCCTAACTGTGGTGTCCAGGACGTGTGCACGTGGCCACGCCAGCCAGCATTTCCATGCACAGGCATTCTTTCTACAAGTTTGGGCCTGAGTCCTTTGACCAGTAAGTACTGAAGGACAGTTTCAAAGTGTCCTGGCACCCGCTTGCTTGGAGCCAGAGTTGCTGCAGGTTGGCATGACAATCTGGTGACTCAGTTACTTGGGAAACCAGAGAATTGAGAGAAAACTTGGGGGTTTGGTTGCTGTTCTTCTGTGGCACACTCTGCTAGCAGAAACTAGCATAGAGCAGAGGGCACCCAAAAGGTCTTTCGAAAGATCACTTTGCTTTCCTCTCCCTCCTCCCTGACAAATTATACTTAAAATAAGTTTTCTTTTCTTTCTCATTTATTGGCATCATTAGTTTGGGACACAAACAAATAACATGTTTTTGGAAGAATCTCATCTCATGAATAATGAAACTTTAGAGAGTAAAAAACATTCAATATTCTTTTCTTGGTTTCTTGGACCTGACTTCTAGAAAAATAAAACAAAGGAAGGGGCACTACAGGCTACTGGAAACAGACTGGGGCACAGAGGCAGGATGGAAGGGGTTCTCTCTGTAAGAGCAGCCATCAAGGAGTTAAACCAGGCACCTCCCCCCAAAAGAGACCTTCAAACTAATTTCACACTGAAAGTGATGTTTAATTTGAATTATATTCTTCCCAAAGGGAAAAGGTTAGTCTCATCACTGGGCTTATATCCTCCTCCCCCTTCTCCTTTCACACAAATTGAAAATTCAGATTGACCATTTATCATGATACAACACTCTTTTTTTCCTGGTCCAAAATCAAATGAAAGCCTGGGACCACATCTGAGAACCCATGGGCCGGCCAATCCTCCTGACCGACGTGCACAACAGAGAGAAGACGAGAACAAGGACACGTACGTACACAGAGACAGGAATCACTGGACGTGCACTCACAGTGAAACACACAAATACGTGCAGCTACCAACAGTCATCGGCCCAGACAGCCTCTTCTTCGCCTCGACTGATGTTTGCCTCTTTGCAAATGTAAAATTAGTCATAGTACATAACAACAAGGACGAGACGGACATTAAATCTGTCAACATCCTGACAAATGCTCTGAGCACTCTTTAGTTAGGAAAGACAGTTAGGATAGTCATCATTCCCAAAAGAAAAAATGATCATATGCTAGCCGAACCCTAAGTACAAGCTAAAGATATTCACCTCGTAAAGCCATTCCTCAACTAGCCCCTTGGCACTTGCTGGAATTATTCGTAGCACGAGCTCCACTTTCTCATTTTCTGCTGACTCCATGTGAGTAATTTCTTTCTCATGATTAAAAGTGAGCTTGGCAGATCCTTCAAAGCATGGCTTTAGGTGTGGTGGGGCTCCGAGAGCATCCTTTGTCTACGGCAGGTTGCTAGTAATTCATCGGTGGACCGGCAAGCCAGGGGAATATTCACATACCTACAATGATTTTTAAAAAATGCAACCTTTATAGATATCTTTATATAAACATATTTTTATACTGAAACATGCAGCTGACAGATGAAATGAACTGTTTACCTTGGAAAAGAATAGGCAGGCTTTTCTCTTCCAAATAATCACTCCGGCCTTTCTGAATGTCATCCAAAAGCGATTCTGCCTCCTTCGACTTATCCAGCATCTGAGGCTGTGAGATAACCCTCGTAGCACTGGCCTCCTTCCCTGGCCCCTTCATTATTAGCCTCCTGGTGGGTGAGATAGAATACAGTGAATGTAATAACCGCACTTCACACAACAGGCTCGCTCTCTCTTTTAAATTGAAAATCCCCTTATTACAAAACAAGGGGTGTTCTTTTTCTTCTACCTTTAAGTAGGACTGCCACATTCATTGCTTTTTACAAAAACGCAGCTGCTTTTTAAGCTACAGATAAATAGAATCTGCTAGGCGGTAATTCGACTCAGTCTGAATGCATTATTTTCTAAGACATTTTGGCGAAAGGCTTTTTTATTATAAACTGGAATGAACAAGGGAAGTCCTTTTCTCTTCTAATTATGAATGTGTTTTGTTCCCTACTATTAACCTACAATGTCAGATTGATCTTCTTCTTCTCCTTCTTTTTCTGCAGGCAGCTCAATAAATCAACACTTTTTTTTCCTGAAAAATTAGAGGGCTGATGATTAAGTCTTCATGAACTCCAGTAACAAAAATAAAAATAGCCCAAGGAAGAAGCAAATACAAACGCTGTAACCATAAATATAAAAAATGAAGTGACCTCCGGTGCCCAAAGTAATGAATCTTGTTTTGACACAAAAAGTTAAGATAGGGAGGATTTACTTGTTAATTTCATTTTAATAAAATTAAGGCTTTCCAGGCATTTTCATAAAGTTGATCTCATTCTGTTTATTCAGCTAATAAAGAAAAAGATATAATAAAACTGTAACATTTCAAAAAAAAGAGTGCCCAAACCTCTTGCATCTGTTTACTTGTTCGTTATGTGTGAGAGCTGGCAACCCTACCAGTGGCCCCTCACGTCTCCAGGCAGTGCCTCGCGGAAGTGCAACAGAAGAGAAAACACTGCGAAGAAGAGTATTCAGTCTGAACTTCTGCTGACATCACTTTAATGCCAAAGATAAACACTAAGCAAAATGGCGAGTTCCTAATAATATCAAAAAGCAGTCTAGAGACTCCACTAGTCTAGGCACTGGTTTAATTTTCATCCTGATGTTGATATTTCTGACTATAACATTACAATAGACCCCGTGCGATGCTCCATGTCCATATGGACATATTGCCTTGTCGAGGGGAGGAAACCCCACAGGGCATCAGCGGGGTTCCAATTAAGGAAAAATAAATACTGCTGCAACCCTGACAACAAGTGGGGATCGCCAGTAGATCACAGCAGCGCAGGCAGGTGCCCACCACTAACTCTACAGATGGGAAGCCGAGGCTGTCATTCCCTTCCCTCAACTGTGATGGAAAGCAAAGTGTTGAAGATGAACTCGTACGGCAGAGAGTTTCAAAGTGATTTTGTCTTATTTGTTTATATTACTTTATTTCCAACAAGCGGGACAAGTGGGAATTAAAGGGGCCTTGTGCAAACATAAAGGAAGAACTCTGTGCTGAGATTACATGCATATTCAAGAGAGAGAGAGCTTGACATCCTTCCACCTATAGCCTTTCCTGCAGGTCTGCTTGAATTTTTTAAAAGGAGAATATTTATTACAAGTGAGATGCTTCCTGGATTTCAGAACACCAGCTCTAGGAAGAGATATGTTTGCAGTGAATGGTGGTGATAGAGCTTTGGAGATTCTACCACTCTGCTTAGATTTGAATCAATTTTCTGTCCTCTGATACGCCTGGGAACAAATGAGGCCCCATCAGGTTGCTGGTCTTGGCTTCAGAGACTGAGTGATGGTGTAGCAACAGCAGAAGCCCAGTGTGCCTTCAATAAACAACAAGCCCTTCGCTGAGAAACAGATTGAAGTGAATTAGGGGTCACTAGAAGAGTGAAAATGGAATCCTTATGCATCGATCTCCCCATTGAGCTAAGGCCTCAATAACAAGCCTGCTTTGGCAATGAGGAATGTTTCTTTCTGTAATATTGATATGTGAGGCAAATAGAAGAAAATATTTTAGGTGTATATTTGAAGGAATTTAATTTCCTAGATATCCTGATTTATTGAGAACAGACTGACAGCTGTCGGAGGAGAGGGGGCTGTGGGGCTTGGTGAAAAGGTGAAGGGATTAACAAAAAACCCCTCATAGACACAGATAACAGTACGGTGATTACCAGAGCAAAGGGGGTGGGGGAGGTAGAAGAGGGTGTGGGGGGATAAGCGGTGATGGAAGGAGACTTGACCTGGGGCGGTGAATGCACAATACCAATCTACTGATGATGTGTGACAGAACTGTACACCTGAAACGTATATAATTTTATTAACCAATGTCACCCCAATAATGCAAATTAAAATGTATAAAAAAAAGAAATAGGTTTTACTGGCCTCCAACAAAAAAACCTTTGAACATTTGCTTTCCTTGATCCATCTTTTACCCTGGTGAATCATTAATAGACAAAAGACAACATATAATCTTCTGCCACCTGTAATATTATTTTAAGGTAAAAAAAAGTCACCTTATATACAGTGGTGGGCAAAAGTAGGTTTATAGTTGTGAGTGTGCAACACACGTTATTTATTCTTGTATTCTTGTTTATTAATTATTTTATTATTTTCCTCACTAACCACTGTAAACCTACTTTTACCCACCTCTGTAATGGTAACATAAGCTACCAACCAAAAGTCTTGGCCCTTACTATGCTTGGGAAGTAATTAAATAAGTCACTCTACTGAAAGACGCTCTCCGGCGACAGAGAAGAATGGCTGTCCCACTAAAGAAGACACAGTGGGGCAGTGCTTTGACAACTTGGCCTTAATCCCTTCTCTCCTTCAAAGAAGGAGAAGCTACATACGAAGAAAAGCAGAAGAGGTGATGAAGGAGGAGAAAAAAGAGGAGGATGTGTCAAAAACCCACTGAGTACAACAAACGAGTCATTTTCTTCCTTTCCATGTGAAAATAATTCTCTTTACATCGCATCCCTGCCACTCACAAGCAAACTCAGTTTTAACCACTCTAAGCCTCACTCTCGAGGAGCCTGTCTTACCAGGCTGCGATGAAGATGAAGTCACCTACTGTGAGTTTTCTACGATAAACTGGTAAACAGCAGTAATATCCAATAAGGAACATTCATGCAGACGTACGCACACCTCCATTAACAACCTATCAGGTGTACTGTTGCTCCATTTGAGGAAAACCAAGCAGGTGAGAAAAACGTTATTCTGCATTGCAAATATTGGATAGATCTGATGATCTACCGATGCCTCGTCTCTACTGGAAAAAAGAAAGAATGTTACAACATATCCAGGTTGTAAGAAGACATTCTTGCTGTTGTGACTCTATGGTTAAGAGGAATTGAATTTCCAATCACAAAGATAGCAACTTCAAGAAACACTCGTATCCATAAACATACTTCAACTGTGCATCCTTTGAACTTCCATCAATACCGTTTTGTTTTATAAAACAAAAAAGATAAACTATGTTATCAGTATAATATATTTCAGCATAAGTATATGGCCATCCTCAATATCCATAAAGAATTGGTTCCAGGACCCCTCCCCCAACACGCGCACACATGAATACCAAAACCCACGATGTTCACATCCCTTGTATTAAAGAGTAGTATTTGCATGTAACGTAGGCACATCCTCCTGTTTGCCTTTATTACTCATACTACCTAATAAAATGTGCATACTACTATGTAAGTAGTTGTTACAGTGTATTGTTTAGGGAATAATGACAAAGAAAAAAAGTCTACACGTCTTCAGTACAGATGCAACCATCATAAGCCTAACTACATAATACAGGTCAGCAACGATACAGCCCTTTCTTTCCAAATATTTTCAATACATGGTTTGTCGAATTCATGGATGAGGGACTGTGGATATGGAGGACCCATGGTACTGCTTCTTTTAAGAAAAAAACACGCGGCTGTAAATTTTTAAAAGTCTGCTTTTCATGTTTTTCCTTCTAAATTTATTTTCTGAATTGGGTTGTTTGAAACTCTCGCACTTTTACAAAGCCAAATATCTGTGATGATCAAGCTTGACAAGTATTGTAGGAGCAAAGACAAACTCTTAGAAGGGCAACTTCAAAAAGATTTCCTCCTCCTGGTAGCTGTTTGCCCAGGAACAGAGAGGGCCTGGAAAGAGGCTCCAAGCTCCACTGACCACAGGAACTTCCAGCCAAGAATCTAATCACTGCTCAGGACGCAGCACAAAGGCATGAATGGGAGCCACAGAACAGTGTTGAATGCCGTGTGTCCTACAAATGAGGAAACACAGATATCTTCCCAGAATCACATTCAGCACGGGGATGCTCTAAATATGAAAAGCAAGAAAAGCTTTTTAGCTCCTCGCCAAGGCTTCCTGACATCCAGCACTTCGTGAGGTCAAGAAATGTGTCCTCAGCTTCTGTTTTCTGTTCCCCTTCAGAGAACACGGGGAAGAATGGAGCTGCCCAGCTGCCTGTTAGCACGCCACACTTGGCTGACTCCCGTCCTCACTGGGGGAGTGCATCCATTGCATTTGAGACTCACAGAAGGAAAACCAAAATCAATTTAACATGAAATAAATTCACATATTTTTGCCTCTTTAGCATTCTCCCAAAGTGCCCACGGTATAGTTAAGTTGAAAGAATTTTATATAATGAAGACTATTGAGGCATAAATCACATAGGTAAAAAAAATGAGATGCAAGGAGGTGAAATCTAAAAGCTAATTAAATTCAGTAAGGGCTCTCAAATGACGACATGCCCACTGACCTTCCCATGCTAATATTTTGTTTTAGAAGGGACAAATAGTAAGGGGTTGTAGATTCCACAGTACAATCCTTTAGTGAAGCCTAAGGAGAAAAAAAAGAGATTAGATGTATGGATTTCTGTGCTGAATGGATGCCAGAGCCAAGATGCAAAGAATAGATAAGTTTGAGATTTGGAGGAACTAAATTTGAAGCCAGCCAGTAAAACGGATTGAACCTTATTACCTCTAGTCACTGAGAAATTCCCGAGACAGTTGGATGCAATTTGAAAAGGTCAGAAAAATATTTCCTGCACAGCATTACTGCTTCATGGTTTAAGGGTGCACATTTGTGAGATGCCAGCTCTAATCATTTTTATTGACTTGGCTTTCCAGAGACAGACAGACAGTCTGGGAGGCAAGACCAGTAGATAAGAGAAAGGCAATCTTATAAACGAAATCTCTCTTATTTCCTTCTCTTTTTTACTTGTGACCGTGAAAAATCCCAAGTCTTGCCCATTGGAGGAGAAGCTACAGCAACTTCACTGAAGAATGATAGAACAGAAATGAAACACAGGAAAGCATCGCTCGAAAGCTAACAATGCTATTTTCTCTTAATTGCTATTAATTTAGCCTCAACTATATGCTAGACCTCATGAAAGGTAAATGATGCTACACTTTAACCCAAGTGTGAATATTTAAAATGAAACACCATCAAATACACCCGGGTACAGATATTCATTTATTGTCAGCATTTCCTCCAAGGGATGGCTTCATAATAGAGAGAAAATACACAGGAAAGGGCAAAAATTAAATAAAGCATAATTATATACTGAAGATAGTTTCTTAGTGGAAGCTCTATTGTGATTAGAACCATTCCAAATACAAAGAAAAAACATTTCTCTTTTCACTGCGACTTATACATAGTAAGAACCTTTGTTACATTTGTGGACCTTTTTTTTTTTTTTGGCATGCAATTAAAAGTCAAAGCTGACTTTTCTATACAGAATGGCATGACCCATTCTAACCCTGCAAAGGTCTAATTAACACCTGGCTTTTCTGTCTTTGAGGAGCCAGGAGTTTTGGAGGCAAACACAAGCCTATTTATTCTTCTCTTGTTTAGCAGCAAGGCTGAAACTTTTTAATGGCCTTGAGATCCAACCGTAGGCTCTCCTGTGAGGTTCTGACTTCATCAAGATGGCCTGGCCGTTTACTAGGGCTTTTCAACCAGCAAGATGGCTTTTTCTATAGAAAGCTTAATTTCTAAGCAATCCCACACTTCATGAAATACAGGACTTTCAAATTGTACCCTGTAATTAACAAGGCCACCACGAAGCAACACAAGAAGCTAATTACAAAATAGCCTTGATAATATCAGGTATCGAAAAGACAAGTGAAAAAGCCAGCTCAGTAGACAGACATCTGAATTCTTGAAAGTGAGGGTAAAAATATCCAGCTTGTAGGTGACTTTTGTCTATCTTAAATGTTTGGCATTGATTAGATACAAGCAAAACATGGTGGGTTTAAACATTTTTTCCTTTTGTATGGCAGCTTATATTTAAAAGAACAAAAAAAGGGGTTTACGAATCTTTGTGATGATGGTACAGAAGCTTCAGTGAATCGCACTGAAAACTCGCGCTTTTTGGCATTTTTATTTCACCGCCCTGTGTTACTACAGAAAGAGCACCTCATGTGTCACCTTTCAATTTCTAAGTTCTCCGCAGGAAAAAAACAATGGGAGCCTTTCACATAACCATTAATGTTGTTAATCAAGATAACCCTAAAATACTATTATGAGTAAAAATAATGATAATGGAACCAGTGACCATTAGTCTAGCATTTACTAGGTGCAGGCACCATACAAATGTATCACATCATTTAATCCTCACAGGCAAGTTAAATAAAGTAAATGGACTGTTTTGGTTCCCACAACGACAATGAGGCTCAAGGAGGCCAAGAAACTCATCTAGGTCAGAAAACTGTTAGGTAGTTATGCGAGACTCAACTCCAGGCTTCTCTGAATCTGGTCCCTATTATTTCAAAGCCATGTGCCTTTAACAAAATTCATGGCCACTGGAGGACCCGGGAGTGCTACTCCTCTCAGAGCACATAGCATTTCTGGAGCTGTGAGGAAACAAATTTCACTACTCACACAGCCTGAGTCCTGCACACCCAACGTTTGCTGCAGATCCACAAAAAGCAGCCACCTTCTGGAGCTCTGGGCTAACAGCGCTTTATAGATAGTATTTCCTGTCCTCGTGGAATTCAGTTCATGAAGAGAATAATATATTCATAGCAGCCTCGTTAATCAGATTGCATGGTTCACCTACACCTAATAAATTTGGATCTAATTGTACGCAAATTGCTTTTCTATTTGAATCATCTTTAAATTATATTCAGAGAAGAGCAAGAAGAGAAAGTTTCTCCTTAGCTGGGACTGCCTTAAGATCGGCTGCTCGGCGTTCCATGAATCCTCTAAACACAACTTTAAGAGGGAAAATATGTAGCTATTTTGTTATTGTCACAGGCAAGTAAGTAAAATGGAAAGACAATAATGTTGGGTCACAACACATAAACTATTACAGATCTTTTATTTCAATAGCACATACCAAGCATAGCCAGGTTTCAACAAAATGTTATTTTACGCTTAATGGCCAATCATGTATTCTAACCAATTTACCAAATGTACCCCCAGAGAAGATGCTTCCTGTCTGAAGAGAGGCGATGCCTGACAACGCTGAAATGCTGGTTGCAGGTCCAGCACACGTTGTCCAGGAACCTGTCTAAACTGGGAGTAGTTTACTTGTCAGGCCCCCTTTCAGGAGACCTTTCTTCTAGCCCCGAATGCGAACTCTCCTACTGTCAAAGCTGCCTCGGAGCTCAAGAGGCATTAGAATGAGATAAGAGGGGAAACAGCAGCAGCTGGGCTGCACTTCTTGCAGAGTGAAGCACTGTTGAGGTCTAAAGTGGGAGCACTTCAAAAATAGGAATGAAATTAGGTGCAGCTTCTAAAAGATGGAGAGAGGAATAGGTAAGGAGGAGGCCAGAACCCACAAGGAAACTTAAGTCTGGAATGTGAATCTCCCACTGCTTCTGATTCCTTGATCTTCTTAAGCAGGACAAAGAACAATACAGAGGAGGAGTGTGAAATGGGGGTCTTTTCTTTGCACCCCTGAAATGCTTGGGAACAAAAGGAGTGCAATGTTTAACCAAGGGACAAATGTAAAAACCCTCCAAAGTGATCTAAGTCCTGATATCTTGTGTCAAGGGGTCAGTTTTTTAGTTTTGGTTTTCTTCAAAAGAAGATGGCTGGAAAAATATTTTTAGGACAGGTTAATTGGCTAACTTCTACATTTTTTTCTTTTTTAACTTGCAATCTGCTCTCAAAACAAATTACCACCTCATAAAAAATGTTTCTCTAGTAAAAACGCCGGAAAGAAAATATCAAGCAAACTCATTATATGAAGTTCTTTTTCTTTTTTTTCTTTACCTGATTTTTTCTGTAAGCAGAAACTCAGCTTCAGGCATTAATATTATTAGAATTAAGTTCCTAGAAATGCCGCTAAGAAACAATGACATACAATTAAAACACAGTATTTATAGCAATAGAAGCAATTAACACACCTCAGAAGCAGTGGAGAATGTAAACAGCCTTTCCTTTCTCCTCTCTGGGTCCAACACTGAAATTGAGCAATTTCTAAAAACCTATTATTAGATTGTTATTTTAATTATTCTTCCAACATTTCAGGGTCATAATGGTAAATGCTTTGTGTACCTGCTTAAGAGGATTTTTGGGAGCATGAGAACCCAAATGCTACCCTAGTCCATTTTCCTTGAATTATAGGAATCTCCAGGGCATACTCTTTCTTACATGGGAAGAGAGTGTGGCTTAAATTTTTCTGAATAATTTTCAAAATCAAATTTAAAAGTTTTCGTGAGAGATGATCCTCCCTGGTGGGTGATATGATGCATAACCTAAGGGGAAACATGAAAATAATTAGCATAACCATATTAGCATATAGATGCCTTTGAAATAATAAACAGCAGAAAACCAAAATGCTTTTATCCCCAAAAGAAAGTTATGAGAAAATATAAAATTAACATTCACTTCTCCCTGGCCTGAAAGCCAAACAGAATATTCTCCTTTAGTGGAGGGTGGAATGACCAGGGAGATGGAAAGATAATCCCCAACCCAACCCTCCTTGCTCAGAAACACGAGATCAACATTCTCTGCTTGCCCTTTACTCGCTGCCACCCTGTTCTCTTTTCAACAGGCAAAGTCCACAGACAAACAAGTATCTTCCTTTTAATTTCTCTAAAAGCCAACACCAAATAAACAGATCTAATACCCTCTTTTGCTTTTGCTTTTTCTTCCTTAGCTAACTTTCTATCTTTCCCTGGGTAGCAAGAGAAGTGCTGGGCTTGGTCATTCAATTACCAAGAGGACTGAGGAGCCTCAGCTGAACAGTGGGCTTAGCGTTTGTTAACAATGGACCCTGAACAGCACTGATTCTTTTCATATTTCAAATTGGCACTGCCTCTCATGGTGGCGAGCTGGCATGTGGTGGTGTGATCGGAAGAATACGGTCTTTGGAGTCGACCCGCATTTAAAAATCTGCTCTGGGTAACCCTGGAAAAGTCCATGAAACATAGTTCCATTTTTCTCTTCTACAAAATAGTGATAGTGTGGCTACTTTTCTGGGTTGCCGTGACAATTAGAGGTTATATACATAAACCACCTAGAATACGGTGGGTGCACAATAAAGGTGATTCTGGGATTTGGTAAGCCTACTTTCTTCCCTACTTTGTCTATATGTGGATGAATATATGCCCAGAGACACTCATTAAGGACAGGTACCACACAATATGATGTTTTGTTCTGGATCCATGCTGGTATGAGATTATGAAGGTGGTGATATAAATTGCACTGGAAATAATAAAGTAAAAAATATTACAATCCTTATGGAAATATTTTGTCTCATGAAGTCAAGAGCAGGGGTTTAATTTTAACTCGGGCCACAGACAGAAACCCATGAATATTTTATGTTATTCAAAGGAAGTAAGCATTTGCCGAACACACCTTAAATTAGCTGACACAGGTGAATTCCCTGAACGGAACCCATGTTAAAATGTCAAAACACAGTCCTTGTCTCGATACCTAGACACCATCTACACTATTTTAGTTCTTTTAATATTTAGTTATTTCTACTGGCTGTCAGTACAGCATTTAAAACACTAAGAATGGGTCCTTTGCCAATGATACCATTTGGTTTTCTCAAGTTGTTTTCAACTTCGAACTTTTGTTTAGTGCGAATTAGTTCCTTAGTGAACATTGTGTGTTTTGGTTTATGACATCATTCTCTTTCTGTGGAGCACAGATCTTGAACCTATCCTTTAGCACCTACTACCTACTTTTATCTCAACAATTACATGGCTGGCCAATAACCCAGCAATTTCTGGAATGTTTATACTGCCTCATCAGTACCTAGCGTACTGTTGACAGGTATGAGATCGGAATAGGGTGGCGACTAAGAAAGAAAACCCTCACATGTAAGTTTCCTGAACAAATATGCTACCTAGTTGAGTTTGTAATGAGCGTGTTACTGAGAAAGTTTCGGCTGCTTTGCACGAACACAAAATAATCATCTAATGTTTCTCCTTTTCCGTTTAAACTTAAATCAGTGACCCTAGGTCTTGAGACATCATTTGCACGTCCTTCCTGCTGAATGTCCTTTGATCCTCATCTTTCTATTTGCTAGGACAGTAGAGTCCTAGTTCATCACACATTTCAACTAGAGGTCAGTTTTTGGGTTTTTTTTTTTTTAAGTTTAGAAAGATACACACCAGTAAATAAAAACCAAAGCTAGGTTTCTTAGGCTTCTGGGATTTGAAAATATTTTGATTGCCTGCATGCCTTCTGAGAACAGTTCCGTCTGGCTATGCCAGGAAAGGGCTAGTTTCACAAATCAAATGCATGCAGGGTCTGGCATAAAAAACACCCCTTTTTATTACAAAATCATAAGCATGCAATTCTGTAACATAACAATGTAACACTCAAGCATACCATATGACATTTTAGGTGAAATGTTCAAATTAAAACTATAAATGATTATACCCATATTATTACCCTACCAACCACACTCAAGCAGGCGCTACTTTTGCCGGACCTTGTACATATGTATAGAAAAGATATATGTATCCAAAGCTCTACCGGTCACATGATAAGGTAAAAAACATACTCTCTTCTGCAATCCAAAAAGGATTTAAGGCTCTAACAATTCGTTCCCATAAGGATATCCTGACTTCTTACAGGGCCTTGTTCTAATGCTAATGATGGCCAGATGTTTTCAGAGTTTAAAGTTATTCCAGGTGAATAGCCAGGCACCCTAGGCAGCCCGTCTTCCTGCAAATTCTAAAATCTTTTTTCTGTTTTGTTGGTGTTCTCAGTCATTCTTCCCAAAGTTTCTGCTTTCAGATCTTGAAGTCTGTTAGAGCTTGATAAAAATAAAAATAAACAATTTAGGCCAACCTCCATTGTTTATTTTTAAAATTCGAGTAGTAGAATTTTTTAAAAAAATAGGGTTAATAACAGTCCTACTTCATAGAGGGTTTTTTTCTAAACATGTGATTTATTTTTAGAGAGAAGGGAAGGGAGGGAGTAAGAGAGGGAGAGAAACATCAATGTGTGGTTGCCGCTCTTACACACCCCCTACTGGGGACCTGGCCCACAACCCAGGCACGTGCCCTGACTGGGAATCGAACCAGCAACCCCTTCGTTTGCAGGAGGGCACTCAGTCCACTGAGCTTCACCAGCCAGGGCAGGTAGTAGAATTTTTGTTCATTTGTTTTACATATGGTCAAAATACATTTTTCTTTACTTCCACTGCCACAAAATAGTCAAAGTCACAAAAATTTACTTTGTCATTAACATTACCTTGATTAAAAACAGACATGAGAGAGTAAATCTCCTTAACATACACACACACATTTTTCACATATTCTCAATGATTAAGAAAAGGAGCTAGCAAAACCAGCAATGTTCATCTATCTAAGATATAAGCTCTTCAGGGATGAAGATGAAGATGAGATGCAAATTTGGGATCTATAATGTGATGTAGACTGAAGTTTTACCATCCCAAAATTTGCCTTTTGAGATACTGATTTTAAACTGGTTATTATAACCCAAAAGACTCAGGAAGAATCTTGAAACCTTCCCCCCTTACCTGCCTAAAGACTTCAGACAAAAAAAACCTGCTTAAAGGAAGGGAGCATCATCGTGGCATCAAAATATAAACGGAATGTGGCAGACAGGAAGAAAGCCAGCAAGGCTATTGTACTCCCCTCTGTGTCCCATTGTTTCTGGGTGGCCCAGCAAGAATTTGTTTACTGCCTGTTTGCACTTTCTTATCTACCTGTGAATTGCCTGTTTTCCTTTCGAAATCCCAGACCTTACCTCCCTCTCCTTGATCCAGAATGGCATATGAACTTCAACTGCCCAATGTGTCTTCTGGTCTCACATCTATGGCACCCTTGCATGTACATCCATAACACATTTTGGATGTTTTCTCCTATTATCTTTCTTATGCTACTATGATTATTAGCCCAGTCAGAAAAACTTAGAAAGGTGGAAGGAAAGTTATTCTTTGACCCTCCAAAGATGGAAAAGTAACAATAGTTAATGATAATCATGACCGAGGCACATCTCTTTAGTTTTACATAAATCATCATCTTCCATTTCCCACTTCCTCTTGTGCCTGCAATAAGTACGCACTCAGCATTGCACCCACAGATCAGTCTTTCCTGTTATCTGGAATGTTTTGTCACCTGGTGATCTGTTGTTTAAATAAGAAACTGGCATATTCCCATTTCTCATCCTATCCAATGACACAAATAACTTGTAAAACCCACCCATCTCTTCTAAAACTGTCAAGACATGTATTTCCATGAAATCATAGTAACATTGCAGTACTACAAACATTAATGAACAGAATTTGCTCATCCTTAGGATTTTTTCCTCATCCCATTCCATGATCTTAGTAACCAAGATGTCCTTCAGTAGGTAAATGAATAATTAAACTATGGTACATCCAGACAGTGGAATATTATTCAGTGCTAAAAAGAAACGAGCTATTGAGCCATGAAAAGACATTCGGGAATCTCAAAGAGACACTACTAAGTGAAAGAAGCTAATCTGAAAAGGCTACAGACTGTTTGGTTCCAAGTACATGACGTTCTGGAAAAGGCAAAACTATGGACACAGAAAAAAGTTGCAGTGGTTGCTGGCGGTGGCTGGCACGAGAGATGAATGGGCAGAGCACAAGGATTTTGGGGGCAGTAAAACTGTTCTGTGTGATATTCTAATGGTGGATATATGTCGTCGTACACTTGTCCAAACCCACAGGATGTGCAACACCAAGAGCGAAACCTAAAGTAAATTATTGACTGTGGGTGATTATGATGTGGCAATGTAGGTTCATCTTTTGTAACAAATGTACCGTTAAGGTGAGTGATGCTGATAATGGGAATGGCTATGCGTGTGTGAGGGCAGCGGGATATATGGGAAAATCTCTGTACTTTCCTCTCAATTTTGCTATAAATCTAAAGCTACTCTAAAAAATATCGTAACTGCTCTATTTCTGGCCTTGGAATATTAAAATACTGATGAAAAAGCAATTATTCCCAACCTTTTTTACCTACTTGCCTTTATGCCTGCTTGAAGAGTTGGATATCAGTGTCTGTGAACCCTTTCCAAAGTCAGTAACTAGAGGGTTGAGGGGAAGAGACATAGGAGAGAATGTCTACATTTGTTACGGTGAAGTTCAATAACTCATTAGTTCAAAAAATCTTTTCCAAAATTTGTTCTCTGAAGGTGGGGCATGCCTGCAGGTGTTATTAAGAATTCTCTGCTGTGCTAGTAATTGCACAAATCTCCCATTTATCATTGTGATGCACCATCTGAGAAGAAGACTCTTAATCCTGGATCTCTCCCACACTGGCAACATGATTTGTGTCCTCTCTACTTACAATGTCAACTCTGAAGTGTTGGGGAAAGAAGAAAATATAAGAGAAGTGCCTTAAAAGCTACCAAGTACTCTGTAAATATGGATAGTGTTTTTTGGAGATACTCTTATCATGGTGATGATGATGATGGTAATGATTGTTAGATGAAGACCAGTTGATTTCATAATATACAAAAAGGAAGTTATAAGGAAGAGTAGGGATAATATGATTATGAAGTCCAAGAAAATAATATATACATATGATTTTGTTTATCTGACCCTAAATGGGAATAATCATGGTCTCATCCAAAAGGTCTTGTAAAAAATTTGATTTCTCTAATTTTCTCCCGGTATATACAAATATATTTATAGGTAATTGATGTCTAATAGTAGATGCTATTTATTGAGGGTTTGTTTTTTTTTACCATGTCCTAGCATTGCTAAACATTTTGCATGAATTATCTCATTCAGTTAGTAGGGGCAGGAATTGATATCCTACCTTATTAGGTAATATCAAGATTGTATAGCATATAAATACATATTATATAAAAGGAATCAATAGAATTATATGAGACCAAATTATTTCATTTTTAAATGGAATTTTGTGGAACCGATAAATTAAGGAGAAGAAACGATGCGGGAAGATTGATCTGGGCTCCTAAACTGATTGGAGGAGGTGTCACGGGAATGAATTGGTAGAATAATACTGTTGTGTCGATGGACAATAGGAAAGGTTTCAGGAAGATGGGTAATGCACATAATTCTTAATTCTAGTGAAGATACAGTTCCCCTGGCTATGGGACACTGTTCCCCAGTACACAAACGAATCCCTGAAAACTCTGCTATTCTCCTGAAGATTTATTGGTTATATTCTCCACACTCTTCGCTCCCTGACTACCTCAGTATCTGGAGGTGATTTTCAACAATTTGCAGGTGATTTACAATTCTATTTTGGCTTCTCCATTCCTTCTGGGACACACCTGGGACAAAGCCTGCACCACTGTGGGAGTGCTCAGGTATAGAAACCAATCTTTAGTATCAGCTTAACCAAACCCAATCAGGCAGGCATATTTGTTGCTGAAATTTCTATAATATGTTTTGACTTCAAATCTAAATTTAAACCTTCTGTGGCCAGGTGCATCAGCAAGAGTGAAACTGGAGAACCATGAGTAAGCCAAGGTAGAGTCCCCAGTAGCACTGTTTCCATCCAGCTTGACAATATTCTGTGGGTTTATCAACACATTTTTTGCTAGCATTTATCATCTAGTCTGTCTTCTTCCCCCTTTTCCACAGAAGATCAAGTAGGTAGGCAATTCAATGAAGAGAGCAATAGAAAACAGTAAAAGTGATTGCCTTTTCAGATGCCTGCTTCTCAGAGTTACATAGGAGTAATCACCATTGTACCACTGGGTTGAACTGAACAGCATATTTAATGAGCCAGTCAGAGAAAGACAAGAGTCATATGATTTCACTCATATGTGGAATCTGATGAACAAAATAAACTAACAAAACAGAAACAGATTCATAGACAGAGAGCAGACTCATAGGGAAAGACTGATAGCTGTCTGAGAGTGGATGGGGGATTCGAGGCTGGGTGAAAAAGGTGAAGGGATTAAGCAAAAAAAAAAAAAAAAAACCACCTCATAAACACAGACAAGAGTGTGGTGAACACAGTGGGGGGGGGGGTTGGGGGAGGTAGGAGAGGGTAAATGGGGGATAAATGGTGACAGAAGGACACTTGACTTGGGCGGTGAACGCAAAATAAAATATACAGATAATGTATCTTAGAATCGTACACCTGAAACCTACATAATTTTATTAACAAATTCACCCCAATAAATTCAATCAAAAAGAATATAGCTCAAAACTCATAGAGGATTTTTGCTCATTGAAAATGTGGATAAATTCCTGAAATACCTTATTTTCCAATCTCGAAGGCTGCATTTTAAAACAACACATGAGATGTAGAAGAGCAGGCAGACGGCTCTGGATTTTGGTTCTGTCCTGTCCCAGCGTTTGTGCTTCCCATCCCCCATCCATAGAACAGGGAGAAGAACACCCCCACACCGAAGGGTTTGGAGAGCCCTCAGGACAGTGCCTGGAACACAGTAAACATGATGTTCTGTGAGGACTAGGCATGATGGTGGTCATCATTATTCACAATTCCATGTTCACTATTGGAAAGACAAGAGAACATCTCCACGTTACGCTGGCTTTAGCACAAAGGGGAATTAAATACCATGCCGTTATCCATTCGGAGCCGATTTTTAAAAGAAATTTTACAATTGATTTTAGAGAGAGAGAGAGAGGAAAGGAGAGAGAGATTGAACCCCCAACCTTGGCATATCTAGACAATGCTCTAACCAACTGAGCTACCCAGCCAGGGCCTCATAGTAGCCAATTTATTCACTATTACATATAGTGTGCTTACTACGTGCCAACCACTATCAGTGTTAGACAAGGCAAAAAATAATCATCTGTCATAATAGAGTTTATATTCTAGGGGGATGATAGACACTGAACTAATTAATAATATAGTGTCTATAGTGATGAGTATGATGCAGAAAACGAAAGGAAGGTTGAAATAGCAGTGACCTTTCCTCTGTCCCCACGGTCAGCTGCGTTTGACGAAACAGCTCACTGCAGGCCCATGCTTTTCCTCTGAAAGGAATTCTCCAGCTGACATTTGAGGTAATGGCTTCACCGAAGTCCCAACCATTTGGATGCAACAAAAATAATCCAGCATATGAGCGCATCCAGTTAGACATATGTACACTGGTTTTCTGAAATGTAATGTGTATGTAATTTCCCGAATGGCTGGTTGTCACATCCATCTGCTCTTATTTCCATAGCACTTGAATGCACCACGAGGATATAAACCCTAAAAGCTAGAAAACAGAATCTAAATACCCAAACACACACGAGGTGTGTTTTCAAAAATTGCAGACAAGCGAGCACTGTGGTAACTTCATTAACTTCTCAGCCACAGTTGAGAGTAGCTGAGACTAAGCAGAAAGGCCACAGAACATCAAAGACATTCCACCGGCAGACCTCATTAAGTGGGCTTACAACCAGCTAGACGAGCTAATGACGAAAATCTAATTTGGAATTTCTGGACATAAGAACATCGAACAAGTCCAAACACACCAAAACTCTAGCAGGCGTGCTATCTGAACAGGCAACAACCCAGTGTCTATTAGGTCCACGTACTTCATGAGTCACAGCCCAGGGATGGATGCTGTCCTATTCGACAACGCTGAATAGCAAGCAAATCACGTTCGATGTGTTTTCTGAGTTTGGGCCCTGGTCCTATTTAAATTGTACCAATGTTGTAGCTTCCCAAATTAACAGTGGTCTCCAGGGAGATGCTCATCTGGACCCATGCACTGAACAAAGGCATGGCTGGAATGTAGACACCACACTGCTTGGAAAGTCTTTTTGCTACTGTTCTCCCTTTCTCCAAGAGGCTTTTCCCACTTCCAACTTCTGTCAGCACCTATGGGGTCTGCACCGCGTTAGATTGTACCTATTTGCACCCCACAGTAGTTGCTCTAGGTGTATGTGTCTCCATTCCAACTTTGTTTACGTGCCTGCCGTGGAGGACCATTCATTTTCATGAAATAATTAGCATTGTATGTGCCCCACACAGTGGGGAGTGCCTTACTATGATCAACCCTACTTTTCAGATAAGCACGCTGAAGATTTGAATAATTTGCCCCACCTTCAATTAGTGGACCACCAATGAGCTACACCCAGATCATCTGATTGCAGAGACGACATCTGAATTCCACTACCCAGTCCAGGGAGGAAGATATGTTTGTTGAATGAATAAATGTATTATTTAATGTCCTTAAAATTAAACAATGAAGAATTTGCCACTTAAACTATAGTGTTGCTACTATAAAAGGTGTATAATGATATGTTTTTTATTAAGGATAGTTATTTAAAATCCTTGCAGGCACTGGGTCTTGTACTTTCTATATTCTTACAGTGCTTTTTGTTATATCTCCCAAATACAACGTAGTTGTAAGAGATTTGTTGGATCACTGAAATTATTTTTCCCAATATAATAAATCATAAATAGATGCAAAAAGGGTCATTTTCCCTCTCCTGTGACTAGCTCCTTACATGAAAGAATAGACTTTTCTGGAATCTGGCTTCAGATGCTAATTTCTTAAGAAATCCCTAGATTTCTGCCCCTGTTTAGGCCTCTGGGCCTTTGTCCAGACCTGAAAGAGACCCAAGTTCCTAGTCCCAGCTTTTCTGAATATGGCCCACCCCACTTCCACATAAGCCTTAGTAATACCAGTAAAAATGAAACTATTGAGAATAATGCAGTGAGTCAGGATATCTTAATGTTTGTTGAGGACAAACAAATTCTACTCCTGCTGTGAAAACCTGGATAATGTCCTGGATTTCATAATACACTCATTACTGGGCCCAATACATAAATGTAATATTCACTTGGCACATTACTATGTACCAGTGCTGCATGGAGAAACAGCACTGTCAGCTTCTTTTTTCTAAACAGTCTAGAAAAAGATTCCAAGTGTATTCTCCTACCTTCATTTCTTCCCTGTCCATTAGGTAACTCACTTAACATTTCTGCAAACTCCACTTACAAAGAAAATGCAATGTCACCGGCCCTATCTTGTTACTGTGAAGGTCACATATGATACTGTGTGCATCGTCTTTGAGCTATGAAGTGTTATATAGCTGTAAGAAATTATTAGCAAAGAAAAACGCTTACATACCACATACCTTGAAAAACCAGGTGTTTAATTTTGTTCTTATGTAAATGGTAAGTTTACATGCATGCATACACATTTACCTGGGACAAAATGAGCTTATATATATACTGGTGGTAAATTCCAAAGACTTTATTATATAAAACTTTGAGTTAATAAATGCCACAGTAAAATGAATTCTCTAATTGCCTATGTTGGCTTTTGATGCAGAGCCATGGTATTTTATACAGTAATTATATGTTATCTGTTATATATTGTCAACTTGATGGTAGGCATTGAGTTAAGGTGTTCATTTACATTGTGTAGTTTGCTCATTCTAACACATTCTATGTAGTATTATTAACTCTCTTTTGCAGATGGGTAAACTAAGGCCTAAAAGAGTTAAGAAAATGTCCCAAGGTCCCACCGCCGGCAAATTATCAGAGGCAAAATGTGCATTTAAGTCTGCCTGTCTACAAAGCTTTGCTTACCAATTCAAATCACATTCATTAGAAATTTGCATTAATTCAATAGTATCATATGTTACATGGTTTCGGGAGCAACTTCAAATGAGTCCTACCTTTGTGAAATATTAGGGTTCTTTGGACCAGAACATAAACTGATTAAAAATATGCAACTTTTTCAAAATAACCAGGAGGTCTGCATTTAAAAAAATGTCTTCAGAGGATTTATAGCCCCTGAATCAGGGACAACACAGTATCCCATGATCTAGGCTACTGAGAGTTACAGACAGGGTTCATGGCCGTGATTACTAACCAAGGATTGTCTTGAGAGCTCCTACTGTGTGCACACTGCTTCTCATGGCAGAACTCTGTGAAGGCAGAGGGGGAGGTTTGACATGGAAATAATACAATAAAAAATAAACTACTAAAAAAATTAAAGATACCCTTCGGGAAGCCTATGATCTATCCTTTCGAAAGAAACCAGCATACAGGAAGCAAAGAGTCAAATTAATCTTAGAACACATTAGCAGTACTTAGAAGTAATAAAACTAAATCAAAATTTTTTCCAAAGGCTTAAGTCCCTCAGCCTTTAACTCGGTCTGACCTGCTTCTTCCACATGCCAATTAGAGTTCAAAGAAAAGATTCATACACTTCATCTACAGATCTGTTGAACCTTGGGCACAGCGATAAATCCTTTATAAAGCAGAAAGATAGCTGTATTTATTCTTAAAATTAACTAATTTGCACACTGAAGTTAAGTGATTTGCCTAAAGACACTTCATTGGAAGGTCTGATAAAAATCCTTAACTCCGTTTCGCATTTTGCATCATGGACCTCTTTTGCCATTTTAAAGTTTGCTGTGTAGAAAATGCTCCTGTGTCAAGAAAGACTATTTTTAAAAACTCCGACAGAAAACAAGCTAACATCCACACATGAAGGCAAAGAAAATTCACTAAAATGTTTAGAGAATCTCATGGTAAGACAAGTGTCCCAAACATGACTCTGAAGCGAATAGAGAGCTGAACTTTACTGTGGAGGTTTCTCTGCTCTCATCCATGCTCCGAAAACAGACTTACATTTGTTGAACGCAGCGGCACAGAAAGCAAACACAGCTAATAATCAAACTGGCTGGCCAACTCTAGTGGTTAAATTCAACTCTTTGCTTAGGTGATTTTATGAATGTACGTGTACACACACACACACACACACACACATTCTGTGTTTATAATAATAGTGAACTCGCATAGACTGTCCACAGAACATTCAGTGAACTACCAACAGCCACTGGCAAATAACCCCTTCCCAGTTTTCAAAAATAACGAAATTACAATAAAGGAACTTTACATTAAGCATTTTTGAAAGGACTAAGGCTAAAAGGATAATTGAGACAAGACAATTCAGAAGGTGACTTTTCAAAGCATATTATTAAGTAATCATCACTATAACACACACTAATTTTATTTTAAAAATACTGGGATGAACTTCATTGATCAGACAGCAAATGGCAATGATACGCTACAATTGGTATTGAAATAGAAAATAGGACACAAATCGTCCAAGCAGGACTTAATGTCTCTTTTATCCACTTAGATTTAAGCTATTTCAAGCACTTTATGTTTTCCTGGGCCAGTTAACAGTACTTGAATATTTTTGTAGTTAAGATGTAAAAAGTCATTTTCATAATTTTTTTACTTTTAGTATTAGATTCTATTGTAGTTTTGCTGGATTTCAACCTATCTTAGGGAACCCAAATTACACAAAACTTTGGGGACAGAAATCAGCATAATTGATATAATTCAATTTTTTAGTAATTATAATCCTCACTTAAACCTAAATTAAATATGCTAAACTATAATTATGTTCAAATTTACATCATGAAAATTATCCCCATTTTGCTCATGGCATCTTAAAATATCTAATGAGAGATCTTAGACTCTTAAGTTTTAGTCAAGAGGCCTTATTTTCACAGCCTTTGGGAAGAAGAGACTCCTTACGCATTAAGCATAGTTATTCGGCCTCTTGGGAAAGGAAAGATGGGTCCATTATTTCTTCACTATATGATGTGAAAGATTTGTACTATAATCTTTGGATACCTCTAAGTCACACTGCCATTAATGAGTGCTGAGTGCCAGAGCAGATGGTAAAAGATTAATGCTTTCTTTGGAGAGAAACCTTAAGCAAAGCAGGTCATACTTTAGGACAAAGCTAATGGGAACCAAAGAGACAGAGAAGGCTTGTAAAGCTTTTAAAACTGCTACTTTAAAATAAGCACTGCTTTGCTATGTATTTTTAAATGATTAAAGATCAAACGAACTGAAAGTAATGAGAACTCACCTTTCAGCCCTGTGAGTTGCCCATTGATTCCTAAGAATCCTATGACCAAACTTTATTATTATTATTAATTTGGGATACAAGAAGAAAACATCCAGAAAATACTGCCGAGTGTAAGCTGTCTCACCTTCCTGCTATTAGATTTCATTAAATCAGCTAGTTGATGTAATTGAACTTGCAAGGTAGTTTATCTTTATCTTTGGGACAATAGCTGGCTATAATCTGGGCTATCTATTGGTCAAGAAGTAGATGAGTCTGAATGTGCAGGGTTGGCACATTGTCAAAAATCGCGACCAGTTTCTTACAAAAAACATACGACTCTATCTCCAGTTGAGTAACATGGTCGCATTAATACTGGAATAAGGCAGAAGAACCCTGGCTGACATCCCATCTGTTCTTATGAATTAAATTTAGAAATTATATGTAATATAGACATTTCTGTCTGAATATCACAAAGCCCTGACACATCCAGGCTTTCATTAGAAAGCCCCACAATGTGACTTGAATAACAATCCGTCTTAGCTAATTAGTATTTTCAGTTTCGCATATTCACTTCCAGACATATTGCTGTTTGCACATGGTAATTTAGGTAAACAGATACCATCCACAGCTGCATCAATTAACACTGCTAATCAAAACTGAATTCAGGTAATTAGGCACATTTATGCAAAAAAATGTATAATTTTGGAGAAAAGCTAGATTTTTCAGTAATATGTCAATAAGTAAAAATCTCCTTTTGCTTATGAAGATGAAGAATGAGGGGAGAGAAATTATCATTAATATATACATCACGCAGACAGAGTGAAAATTCCTAAATTAAATCTCAAACTTTAATTGGCCTATATTTTCAGAAATTGGATATTTTTCATAAATGTTTTCCTCAATGTTTCCACATAGTAAAGTTGATTCACATCTGCCTAATGGTTTAATCATCATCATCAAGCAGGACTCAAATGGTTAATGAATTCTCAAGTATCTACATCATCAGAAGAGATGTTGGTCAAACTTGTTCTTCCACCTTGCCTAGCATCTCCTACGGAAGCTGCTCGCAGTGCGTCTTGTATCACACACGTTAATTTTCTTTGCTGCAAAGCGCTCATCTGCAGTTAGACTCACAATAATAATTTCTTACTTTCCTGCAAATGCTCTTAAACTTCTCTGATTCTACATAATGCCCTTTTATTATTTTTTAAATTTATTTCAGAATGAACATTGTGAATTATTGTTTTTCTCCAAACATAAACCAATCTGATTGTTTTGATTAAATATTTAGTCAAGCCCTGGCCAGTGTGGCTCTGTTGGTTGGGGTGTCACCCCACAAACTCAAAGCTTGCTGTTCAATTCCTGGTCAGGGCACATGCCTGGGTGGCAGGTTCAGTCCTTGGTCAGGGCGAGTACCAAAGGCAGCCGATAGTTGTTTCTCTCTCACGTAGATGTTTCTCCCCCTCTCTTCCTCCCTCCCTTCCCCTCTATCTAACTAAAAATAAATAAGTAAAGTTTTTAAAAATAAATAAATACTCTAATCAATTCTAATCAAGTCATAGAAACTAGTTTAACTGTGGGTAAGTTCTAAGTGATTAATTAGTGACTAACAATTGTGGGTGGACGAGACTGATAGGCCCAGAGTTAAAGCTAAGTAAAAGAAAAAATTGAACCATTTTACAAAGCATTCTGAAGTATATATGGAAATACATTTATATCTACAGCTATATCCATATCCATATATGTATCTACCTCCTTATCAATATGTGTATAGATCTCAATATGTTTAGCTTTTCAGACTTTGAAACTTAGATTTATTTCTTAATGTCAATACCAGGCCTCCATAACGAAGTGTAGAGTCTAGTGTCCCTAACTTATTTTAATGGTAATAGTCCCTCTAAATATAATTTAACAGACACTTTCTTAGTGCCCACCATATATGAGGCACTCTTCTAGGCCCTGGGAGTGAACAGAGAGATGGACTTAGACCTATTGCATTTCTCTGGGCCAAGCTCAGAGAGTTTCCAGACCAAAAGAATCAACTTTCAAAAGGTGAACTTGGTGTCCAAGTGAAAACTTGTCAATTCCAAACTTTTGGAACCCTTTATGCTAATTTTGCACTTTATTTCTTGGGCTATTGGTTGACTATTTTGTTCTTATAAAAAATCAAGAAATGAGAACCAAAATTATTTTCTCAAGCAGAATAATGTCTTTTTTACATATTGCAGTAATTCCGTACAACGTGTGTGTTTATTTTTATATTTATTGAAAACATTTTTTCCACGTATTCCTTTAAACACATTTAATATAAATAATTCCTTATGGAACAGAAATCTAACAGACTGTGTGCTCATACCCAGTGTGAAAAGCAGGAATTATAAAACGTGAAGGCGCATTTATCAATGACTTGTCAAACTACTCACTCAGCCAATGAAAGTCTATGAGGTGGGACAATGGTACTTCTTCCCAACTTTGACAATGCTGAGCAGAATTCTTTATAAATTTTAAATGAAAGGTAGGTAAGCACAAACATTTTAAAGACAATTTTTAAGAGATCTTAATGATACATATTTGGAGAATACAGTTTCTGGCCTCCATGAAATGAACCAACTAAGTCGAGTTCACTGGCTGAAGGTACCAGTAAATACCCTTTGGCTCTCTAAACCACTCCTCTCTCAATTCCTTAGAAACCACTCAGAAGAGAAGTAATTCATTTCAGTAAATTCCTTTGTCTAGAGAAAGGGTTGTAATTCATCTAAAAATCTTGTGCTCATAGTCACCAAGTTTTAGCAAAGTAGAATTCTATAAATATCGCAATGATAGCTCTGGTGAAGAAAGTCTTGAAACGTGGAACCAGCTTTCCCCAGCCTAGACTGTGCCACTGACTGGCTGTCTGACTTCTGCCAAATCACTCTCCACTTTGAGTCTCAGTTTCTGGTTCATAAAATGTGCCTCCCAGACACCTCACTGGGTTGGAGGGTATACCTGGAGCATAGGAGCTACTCAGTACATACCTGTTGAAGCTGAATAGAGGTCAGTCAGTGATGGTTCCAGAAACACTAATGCTAAAGTCTTTTAGTCAAAGTTATCTTCTTAAGTAGTTCTCTAGATTCCAAAATAATCTACAGAGGTGATGGGATAATCTCCATACAAGTAGCATGAATGCATCCATAGGACACACATCACTACGCTGCATTTGGTAGGCTTCCAATTCACTTGAAAACTAATGGTATGGAACTAACCTTCACAACTCGCTGGAAAGGTGACATCAGAGAATTTATTGTCTCCAGAGTATTTTTATTATTTTGCCAAATGAATTATAAGAAATAATTCATTTGATCAAAAGTACCCAAGTTTTTTCTAGAATTAGTCTGCTAAAGAGAATACTATCTTGGGAAAATTCATAGGTGACCTTTTTGACAATTAATGTTTATAAAAATGCTGAAAATGCTTCAATTTCTCACTTGTTAGCTTTCTTTAGCCCTGTACAATGAAATTGCTCATTGTCAGCCTACTTTAAACTTTGAGTGGAATTAAATTAATTGTGGACTCACAAACCATATGCAGTGAATAAAATGACACCACTGGTCACTTTTTAAACAGCCTGCTTTTTAAACAGAAGAGCTCCAAAATATGAGGTTGTAAAATATCAAACAGATTCATTTTGGCTTGTTAATGTAAAGAATGTTATTTTACAACTGTAAGGGAAAACATTAGGTCTAGAACGGCTGGATTAGAGGGGACAGATTGCCAGGAACAAAGACAACAAAGAAATAAAAATGTCTTCTAAGCACACTAAAGCAAAGCAAATGATTGGATTTGGGATTTAACAAAATATAATCTTATTTGTCTTCGCTCTTTCAGCAATTCTTTTTTCTACACTACGACAATATGAATTTCCCCTTCTCGAGCCATGATTTTCTTTTATGGAAAATATTGCTGATAATTAATGGTAACTTAGAAAAAGGATGTTTGTTGTCAGTAGTTCGACCCATGAGCTTTTTGTGCTTAGAGGATGTTGTGTTTACAGTAAGTTTTAATGCTAAAAACTATTTTCGTTTAGTTCTGGTAAGAGGTAAGACAAGAATAATCAAATCAGAGAAGATTATGGAATTATAGCTGAAGAATTAATAGTGCTTATTTTAGGGATTTAATTTAGTGGTAGTGTTTACTATTTAGTGAAAATTACTTTTAATAAGAAAACAATTATTACTATGAAACAGCTGGATTTTTTTTTCTAAGTTTGACAATTCAGTGTACCAAAGCTAAAGTCAATAATCTATACTTTATCAGGCAAATTACAGAACCACGTATCTGTTTATAATTTGCAGTTTAGTTCTAGCCACGATTAAGAATTAGGAAACTGTATAGCAAATAGGTCTTAGTTAAACATACCATTAATCTGTGCTGCAAGGTATTATCCAGCTCTCTGGAGGACACCAGAGTCACTTTGCTAGCTGAATAATCTCAGTCATTCTATCACAAGTTTTTCGTCTTTGACTTTCTTGACAGGCCTGGAGTAGAAACTTATCTTTCGAAAGGATGTTAAAAGAGTGCATGAAAAGCTTGTGCAAAAATAAACTGTAGCACCTCAGGCTCCTTAATTTTTACACTATAATACCTTGGACTCTTCTTCCTTGACATATTCAGAGTGAATTCTTTGATGAAAAGAGGGAGAAATAAATTACATGTGGAATGAAGAGAGCCTTTATTATCATTTTAATAGTCCACAGACACATAAAAGGAAGGTGCTTTCACTGTGTGGTTGGACCTAAAATCTAAAAATATTCACTGACTTAGTAATAAAAAAATTTAACGTGATACAAAAAATGGAAACTGTTTTTTGAAGTAATGTGAATATACATTTCAAAGGCTTCAAGAAAATTTAATGAAGACAAATAAAACCAAAACCATTTAAATGGCTTTGTAAATAACTGGAGTTGGTTTCTCCTATGACATTTTTTAACTTAATGGAAATACTGAATATATATGTAGACTATCAAAGATCATGGGAAATGAAATTCCAGACATCAGAAATCATCAATTTTTATGAATAGCTTCATAAGCAGCCATACCAACAGCCCCCATTTTCAGGAGACAGCATATAGATTAACCATGGACATAATAGGCAGTTTAGGTGGTTAGCATTGGATTAGAATGTTATTTCTTCCTAACCTTTTCAGGATATTCTAATGAGATCATGCATTTTCAGTGAGAGCAGATTGCCTTCAGGCTCCCTGCTTTTGTTGGGACGGTGGTTTTGATGTTTTGAATGCAGGGGGTGAAGCCTGGGACTCTTCCCACGTGCTCCCAATTATCTATACATTATTCTACATTCTCTACCACTGAGATACTCTCGCCAGAGCTATGATCCTTGCAAACAGCATCCATTCAGATGTGCAAAAATGAAAATTAAAATAGGAGGAGGGGGTTAACTTATTATTATTTGAATGACATATGACCTGTTCAATGTTTGCATTTAAATTGGCCAGAATAATTCAGCTCTAACTTTTAATTTCAGAAGGGTTAATCACCCTAACAAAGGTCAATCAAACTTTAATCTTCAATGAAATTGCTACAGCCCCAATCACCTGCAGGACATTTATTACATTCCGATTTCCATGCAAAAGAATGCATTGCTTTCATTATGCATCGCTAATCTTCTAACTCTTTACATTAGCACACTTTACCAAAAAATATTAATTCCTTTGAAACTCTGACAAGAGTTCATTTCTACACATCTCAGGAGATAATCCTGTTTAAAAGAGCGGGTGTATTAGCTGTGAACCACTTCCCTAGCCCTGTCTAATCCTCATAGACCTCCCTCACTCCAACTGCGTGTATACAATAGCAGATCTCAATTACACAAAACATTATGGAGGTTCAGGTTAAAACAACATCATATTATTTTAGGAACTTAATCCTCCCTATTGTCTGTGATTACACCATTCATCTACTTGTTTCTGTCCATAATGTTTACCATGTACAAAAGTTATTGATTTGGCAGAAGCAAATGTTAACCATAGTTGAATAGCAATTGAAAGACTTAAATTCATTAATCCATTCACTCAATAAATCTATATCGTGTCCCTATTATTGCTGGGTACTAGGAGGGGAGAGATGCAAAGTCAAGGAAAAATAAAGAGAGTTTTTGTCATGAAAATAACATACTCTTCTGAAAATGGTATTTGGAATATAATAAAATAATGATTTAAACCTTCATTTCAGCCTTTCTTATTACTGCTATTCAATTTTAGAAAATGCTAAAATGTAAATCAAATTTTAAGCAAAATTTCACTATGCAGTTTCTTCAAAATCATCTGGACACTTAAAGGTTTTAAAATTCATAATCCCATAGAATGATTCATGTTTTAGATATGAGAATATGAAATTTGATTGTCAAATTTTAAAATGAATATACTCAAACTCTCGAATCTCCCGTGGTTAGGAATAAAACCATGAGAAAGTTGAAATGGAGTTGTTAAGAACATACTTGCTATAAATTAGTTTGTTTCCAAAATTATTTCATGGTGTTTAAACATAGCTATTAACACAAAAGACAAATAGCAATGGGCAAAAATGAATTTTTTTTTGCCATGATGTAGTGACCCAGATGACCACATAGGGAAAATAAAAGAACCTTAACGTGTGCCTTCGGTTATCCAGTAAATTGATTGCCTTGGGATTAGAGCAGTGGCGTGACGCAGCATAAAGAAGCCAGACTTCACCTTCTGCGTGTTTCCTGAGATGCCTTCATGTCTCTGTACTCAGAGGAAGCACATAGGCATATACGTGGAGGCACATGTCCCTCCTCACCCATATTCACGTCCATTCATTAGCAATACGTGATGGCCATAATTTGGGAAACTCCCCAGACCTTGAATATCCAATCAAGCAAAGCAAATCACAGTGAAAAGAAAATACAGGTATAATCGTCAATGGCCAGGCTGACATTGGGGAATAGCACATAAATTTAAGAAATACAGATCTTTCTAAAATTGTCAGAAGGCCAATTACTTTGTTCAACTAAAATCAAGATTTCCGCTCTCATGCCCCCCACTTTGAGCATTTCTTGAAACTCAAATAGAACATCTATGTCTTCTATAACTACGCTTGCCTTTTTTCCACTCCTGCAACTAGGTCGACACAATAGAACGAGGCAAGAGATGGCATTTCTGATGTTGAGCAAAATAAATCCAATGCTACACAATATAAATGTTCAATGGATAGTTGTTGCCCAACAGTTATTCTGAAACCTGACAAAGATTAGCTAGACACGACAGACAAAACTGTCAGTATTGCAAGCTATTTCATTACATTCCTGAATTTCCAGATTGAGGAAAAATTCTCCAAAGCTTTTAGAGAATATACTGTACATGTTCAATAAGCATATGGATCTTTTTATGAATCACTTTGGCCACAAAACCAAAAAGAACTCACCAGCCATCAAACAAAAATCTTACTAAGGAATCCCAGGATGTTTAATTATGAAGGAAACATACCTTTGGCTGAGCAAGTTCGCGATTTCTCCTCATCTTGCCTCCACAGCTTTGCCACTCCACCTTGAGCAAAAGTCGGCTCCGTGTCCCTTGTGATCTTTGTGACAATGCCATCATATCACTGGCAAATTTTTCGATTAAACTTTGCAAATGTAGGAGCAACTTTGTTAATTATGGTATTAGCCATCTGGCGGGTACAATCAGTCAACCACTGTAAGAAAGCCAGACAAAGAGACATCTAATCATTGCAACCAGAGCAGATAAATTTTGTTCCTTTCTCATACGTGTCGCAGAGTCTATCCCTTCTGACCCTCTCCTCAGCCGTTGACTGTCAAATTGAGATTCTTCGAGCTCCTAGCTTCCCTTTATCCTTGCCTTAGATCTGAAACTCCTGGTTATCAGGAAGACATGCGTCACCAGCTGTCTCAGAGCAGGAAAGCAATCAGGTGAATACTACTTATTATCTTGCGTTGCTTTCCGAGCAGTGACAAGATTGATTTGGGACCAAAAATACATTCAGCTCTCAGACATGAAGTCCCTCGGGTTTGAGTTCAAACAGTAGGGTATGTGCAAAGTTGCAATGCAGAGGACTTCAATCCCAATGTTAAGGATATGGGATATTAGAAACGTAAGGACAATTTAAAAAAATCTATCAGAGTTCATTTTTCAGATGCCTTTGTACTTCCTTAACTACCTTCGTGCTGCCTAGTAATAGCGATGGGCAGATTGTTACCCAAAGGAGCCAGCTTCATGACTAAGTAGCCTTACATCAACCCACGGAAGTGTTATTCCGATATTATTGTCTCCCCACACCCCTTTTTCATCAAGAACAGTACTCTAAAAGTTTCAATTTCTGGAACATATCCTCACATAAAAGTTCAAGTCCCTTTTATACAGAATAATATGAGAAACTAATTTGGGCATCTCAGGTAACAACCGTTTATACAACAACTTTGGATTGAAAGACGACATCTATGTCTACACCTTTATACAAATTTTCCCTTGAAAAACATCAGTCCACTGAAATCATATAGAAGTATAATCTATCAATCAATCGATAGGTAGATATACACACAAGTACATATAACCAATTTACTGAAATTCAAATGCATATTAGGTAACATGAATAACATTCCTATAAAACAATGTAACAATATTTCTGGTAGTAAAACATCAATTGATCAGTAAAAAGCTTTATCTGCTTAGGCAGCCATTAAAGCAATGCAATATTTACTAAATTATATTTTCCCTATTGAAATTTGAAGCACCAGTGAAGTAAAAATTATGTGCTGCAGAACTGAAAAAAGAGTCATATACAACATGATAATGAAGTTATATTCTCAACAAATTAGTAAGTCCTTCTGGGATGGAAGAGTTTGGTGGAAAGTTAAAATGCAATTCTGAAGTGCATTTCACACAGGAATTCTATTATTTGGTTCCCTAAAAGGAACAAACTGGTTATGGCGATGTGTGGAAATTGCAGTACGGTGTATTAATAAACCATGGTATGTACCCTAAATTTACATTTTACTTTCACATTAGGACGTTTCTGTAATGGAGGGTCCCAACTCCTTGTACTTGGCTTATTTAGCTGTAAGTGCTAAAAAGATAAATGTGTTTAGATGCAATATTCCCAAACTACAGAGCAAAATACTTCCATCTTAGGAAGATAAAATGTTTTCCTAAATCCCACCGGCACAGAGATGGGAGGGGAAAACATGGTCTTAGACATTTTTAGAAATCATATACATGTATGTCTCATTCTGAAAATAAGTTATTCTTTATCCTTTATGTCTCACAGTGATATTAAGAAATGAGTCGGATGTCATAAAGGCAAAAGAGAAAAGAAGTCAGAAATGTTAGAGCACAAGGGTGTGCTGTGGCCCAATGTCAAGGACAAAAGCATCTTAGATGCAGGTTTTCAGTAACGCCGTGTTGGGAAACGGGCTGTGCCCCTCACACTCACCATCATAAGACTATCATGGCGCTCAGCACATAGTAGTTTCTCAAGAAATACTTGTTTGATGAAGAATGGATACTTTTGTTGTATGTACCATCCTCCTCAAAGCAAATGTTACTTCCCCAAAGTGTACTTACCTACTTTTAAAATTAACTAATGCAAAAAAAATCCCACTCATTAAGCCTATGTTGGTTATTATATGTTACTTACCATATATTCATTCAAAGTATACCACTTAAAATACTGACAAAACAGTTCATACATAGAAGAGTTAAAAATAAACATTTCCTTTAAGGTGACAAAATAGATGTGTCAATAAAGCCCACTATTCGCTCCCATGAAAATAACTCAAACTCAGAAAGTTAAAAATGAGCCAAAAAGGTCTTTAGACTTTGACTGAACAGGGGACTTTCTCTTAGGAAATGCAAAGAGAATAAAATATATTACGTACACAACATTTTTCATTGCAGTAGCACCCATCAGAGAAAATGGAAACAGCCTAATGTCCCCAGTGAGAGAAATTATTAAAGAAATTATAGCAATTACTCGTATGCAGTCATTATGTGATAATGAGGAGGACTGAGAAAACCAACTTCTGATGACTATACTGAACGAAAAAAGCAGAATACAGAATTGTACATATATTGATTCCTGAGTACATTTAGACAAAGACTGGAAGGAAAAATTCCACAATAGAAAATATGTTGCGTGGGATTAGAAAGGATTTTCTTCTTTTACAAAGTATGCCTTAACACCATTATAATTGTTAATTTCCCAACTACATTGAGGAATAAAGAACCCCATCTGTAAAACGTGGGCACAAATTCCCACTCAGAGCAGAATCACCTTTCTCGAGGGCATGCCTATGCCACATCTCACAAGTGTGTATTATGTGAATACAATGTGTAGGTGTGGAATTTTGTAAAGATAGAAGCAGTCAGTGAGAACAAAGCAATCTAGACCTGAAAACACTGTCCATGGAGAACCACGTGGCTCCACACGGACCACCAAGTCCCACTCAGCTACAGATGCTTTCACAGGTGTGCCACCAACTGTCTTCCGTGGGCCCTTGCGACAGCCCTTCTTAATCCCTGCAGTCACTTGAATATGTTTAATTAAGTCTCATATGTAGATTCATTCCATTTCTGCCTTCCAGCCTGCTGGCTGGAAACTCAAATGTCTAAATTCCCATCTCTGTTGGGCTGCAGTCTCAGGAGCCAGGCGTCCTGCTCCCGTGCGGTCCTGGCTCCTCACTTACTAGCTCTTGCGCTTTGGGCAAGTGATTAAACCTCATTAGGTTTAAAAAAAACAACCCACCTTGTAATGCTGTTGGAAACATTAAATAATACATGTCAATTGCTTAGCACATCGTAGGTATCCAATAAATGTTCTGTCATCGCTAAAGTGGCAGTGGAAGGCCTGGGAAACTGTCCAGCCACAGGAGCCAGGGATCCAGAATTAAGCTTTTTGGGTCAATTCAGATCCTGGCTTTCTCACTTAAATAATTAACAACAACAACAGTAATAACTTCCCCACAGAGTAATAAGAATTAAATGGCTACTATCAAGTATTTACTGCATAGTAAGTAACACTTGCAACTCTTAGTAGTACTCTCCTTCCTATGCTAATTGGTTATTTCTTGCTTAACTATTGTATAGGACAGTTAAATCAGGACTTTCTGAAGACCAGAGAATACATACACTCGTGTGTTTGACAACGGGTGGGCGAAGATCTTCATTGCAGTACTATGTGTAATAACAAAAGACTGAGAATGATGTAAAAAGTCACCAGAGGTTAAACAAGGTATGTCCATACTGTGGAAGGCCATATAGCCATAAATGAATGCAGAAGCACTGATACAAGATTATTTCTATGATACATTTTAAGGGAAAGAAGAATGGTGTAGAACCATGTATATTATGTACTATCATTTTGCTTAATAAGGATTTTGTACATAACATTTTTATATTTAGAGAATATCTCTGAAAAATACACAAGAAACTCCTAACAGGGGTTGCTTCAGCAGGGAAATGGGCTTGGGGGATAGAAGTGGAGAGAAAACTACTCTTTACACTATATTCTTTGCCATGTATGAATTTGTTGTATATATATATATCCTTTAAAAACATTAACAAATTTCACTTAAAAATTTTCAGCATCCCTACTTAAATGTGCAACTAGTATATTCCAGTTTCTTTATAAACTAGCCTGCACACCCTCTGCTTTCCCGTGCTCACAGACACGATTTACCAGCTTATCCTGCCCAGCCATACACAGGATGCACTGCTGCGGTTCTGAACTGTAACGTGGTCTCACCACCTTCTGCTTCGAACTCTCCTTTCAGTGCTATTGTCAACCGCATTTGTTGCATGAGTTAATTTGCCTCACCCAACCAATGCCAAACTGTTGATATTCCTGCCACATCTCCTTTCTCAGAGGATGTTCTCCTTGGAAAGGATGTAACTCAGCACGAGAGATGAACTGCATTCCTACATGCTGTACAACTGTAGAGTCATTTCAAGTAAGGAGCCCTCTCTTCATGTTCCTGATGTGTGGCTGTTTGTCCTCAGACAGGCAGTCTGCTCTCAAGCTAAGTCTCCAAATGCCAGCAGAACATGCAAAGCCAATGATTTCTAGTGGGGTGCAAGATACAACATAGCATGTGCACCTCATATACAATAAATTGTGAACTGACAACCTCAAGGTTTGATGTGGGCTTAAAACTTAAACCTCTTTTTGTATTTTTAAATATGCAAATTTGAGAATTCATTGCTAATCATAAACATTGTCTAAATACATGCTGATCAATACCTTCTTGGAATTATCCAAGTGACACGTTTACTCCATGTTTGAAATAGTTTTTTTGACTTTTAAAAGGTGCTACTACCAATCACAGATATTATGCATCAGAGTGCTCGGCTTTAATGGGGTGACCTTAGGCAACCTGTGGCTTCTCTTGTCTCATCCATAAAGCAAGCATTGAACTCAAAGGGGAAAGATGATGATTAAATGGGTTAGTTAATGCACTAGACACAATGGTCAACACTTGGGAGCACTTGGTAATGGATGCTCTCATCAGTGGCATTGTCATTGTCATCATCGTCAATTTTAAACTCCATTAGATGGTCAATTGCAGTTCTAGGGTATGAAAAATCTCCGTTTTTTTTTTAATGTGCTAATTTTTCTTTTCCAGAGCAAGTCCATACAGCAACTGGTAATACTTATCCTATAGATGAGCACTTCTCAAGCGGTCATGATCATGTAAATCATATGGGGATAGTATTAAAATGCAGATTTTGATTGAGGGGGCCTGGGGTGGAGACTGACTTCTGCCGAGCCTGACAGGCTCTGAAGTCAGGCTGCTGCTGCTGGTAGCCAAGTTCCAAGGATAGATCCCACCATGCACTTTCAGAAGGTTATGATCTACTGTTGATTTCCTGATCCACTAATGGGTCATTTAAAATCAAGATAGCCTTGGGAGCTGAGGCTTATTCTATGGAAGTTTAGAGGTGCAAGAGATGCTCAAGAATCGAGGCCGCGTTTGGCAGTGATAGACTAAAAGGCACAACCAGAGAGCCCATAGAGGGTTAAAGTTAGGAATGACGTCGCTACCAAGGCACACAATATAAATGTTTTCTTCCTTTCCTTCTCTTGAACATAATGTAAGAACCTTTCACCTCTCACATTCAGATAGAATAATGGAGTTCAAGTGAATTATCTAATTACCTTTAGGAGGAAATAAGCATGTAAGTTAAGAATGAATATGGGTCAGAATTGACGAACACAAGAAAGTGTGCAGGTAGTAATTTAGTATCTTTTAAATAAATTCTAATATGGTAAGCTGCATTGACCTGGGGATTGTTCCATCAGTGAACCAAACAGACATTATTCTAACACAAACTAGACTTTTAAAGATTTGTAAGTCTCACACACACACACAAAGACATGTAACAAAAATGAGATTTGGGTTTGTGTTGATCCATTCCATGAAGGCAAGGCAAAAAGTGTATTTTTCAGAAGTTCAGGCAGCACAGAATCATTATCGACTAAGAGTGTAGGTGTTTTTGTTTCAATTTTATAGAAGAGACAATGCCCCCCCCCCCAAAAAAAAGCAGTTGGTAGTCAGATAGGACAAACTGGTTGGGGCAGAGTAACACCATCTTTGGCGGGTCTCAGAGTAGTTCTGCCTAAGGAAGGATTGGGTAACCTTCCTGCTATTCTCAGATTCCATATGGAAAGTACAAAAATAGTGAAGAAAACCTCCCCAGTTCAGAGCAGGGTACCATGTGTAGGTTTGAGAGATACTTTTGAGTGAAAGAAAGTTAGCTAAATATTTTTAAAATAGGAATATTTTAGAGTTATGTTTAGGGATCAAATTCCTTATATATTTTATCTATAAATGTTTCTAAGGAAAATGTTTATTCTGACATTTTACTAATAATTATTAGTATTTTTAGTGCATGTATATTGAGATAAAGACATGTTTAATAGACTAGAAGGTCATATCACAATATTCCTTTTGAATAAAGACCCTTTCATAACTCTCTCAAGGTCTTCTGGCTCTTATGAAACATCAGTTTTTTGCTCAGCTGAAATAATTCTGACAGCTTTGACATTACATTATCATCACAAGATCATGGTACACTTCAAGATAAACAAAGATTCATGGGGAATTAAAAATAAAAAAAATAATACAAGTTTCCAAAATACCAGATCAGACTCTCAAAGGTTACTCAGATAAAAACTTGATATTTTCCAGTCAAACTAAGCATAACTTTATATACTTAAACGTGGGTAAGCAAACAATACATCCTGTTCTTTGAACATCCCACCTCACACAAGAACCTACGCATTTAATTTTAAAGATTTGTTGAAAATAAATGATGTTATTTTAGCATCTGATGACCTAGAATGAATTCTCCATATGGATTAGTTCTGATTTGAACTGATTTTCTCTGCAATTCAGTCACCATCACTCCCATCAAAAAGAAGACTAACATCCAGCAGGACCTCAATAGTTCTACAGTAAATTTTTCTAAGTAGATTGTACACCCTTTGCTCTGATGTGGTCTATTAATAAGTTAGTAAACTACCATATAATTTACTGACATGCAAAGGTCAGTCGTTCTTATTTCCTATGCAGATCTGATCCTACAAAGCACATACTCATTCATATACATACAGTTAAATACTCTCAAGTCTGGTGGTCCCTTACAGAGTAGCATAATTAAATTGCTTTGGGGATTTTTTTTCAAGGAAGTTTACTATCACAAAGGAGAGAGAGAGAAGTCCACAATGAAAAGTGTAGTTTGTGGCTGAGTTTTAAGTAGCTATTTTTATTTGTATGCATGAGTGTCCATTTATTTTAAGAGTTCCGGCCAGAATGGGAGTTTGGAAGACTATGCATTAAGAGGAAGGATGAAACAGATGCAGAACACAGTTAAGATCAAAGAGCCCCATCAATTCATTCGGAGAGTCAAAATCCAGCTGAGCCTCAGAACTCTGTCTGCATAATAAGAAAGGTTGACTAAAACATAAGGATTAAACAGATGAGCTGTCTCCCGCGGAGGCGTGGGAGGAAAGCCCCACTGAGACACTTGTAAAGACACTTTGGAGGAGCACACCTGCTCCTCCACAGTCAAACCTACTGGAGACCAGCCAGCCAGAGTACTAAACTGCTAGTTCGAAGAGAAAGGAATATATGTCCCATGGATGTCTTTTTATTTGCCATGATGTTTTCCTCCTAGAAAAAGGACAAATGAATAAATCGCCTCTATAAAAGTCACCTATTTTCCAAGGTGACTTACGAGTGATTGTTTTTCAAAATTGAGGAAAAAAACAGGTAGTGCTAATTTTCCTGTGTTGTGAAATAGTATTAAGGAGATGTCTACCTTGTGATCAAAATATGATTCCAACGAACAATGTTTTTCTTGAGACAAGCTTGAATAGCACTGGTAAATACATGTGAGTTCCATTTTCCATTCTCGGGAAATTATCATTTTTAGTGGCATGAAGTATATCCCAATTACTACGAACACCATGCCAGGTTATACGCATTGCTATGCTAAATTATATAATTTGGTTCTATATAGCAAGAATGCAGCATAGGCATTAAATGCACTCAAGGTTCTGTGCCTGTGACAAATGTTACATTTATTCTAATGATCTCACCACAATGTTATGTTGTAGCTACTGACAAGAAATTATTCTAAACATAAAAACAATTTTTTCAAGAAAGCTAAGCAAGCTTGGCCTTTAGCAACACAGACCAACTAGGGGAAAATGTATAGAGTTATGACATTAGATTTCAAATAAAATCTTAAAACTCCACCTTTAGCATTGCATGTAGAATGGTTTAAATATGCAATTAATAGACTCAGATACATGGTAAGCATTAGCTTTGGTTTTATTTACCCAAACAAGCAATTACGGAGTCTCTGAAGAGTAGAATAAGTTGTGACATGTTATGAAGTGGCTTCATGGGGTTGAAGTGTAGTCTTTGACCTGCTGCCTAGCAGTCTCATTACATCCTTACTCCTCAACCAACATGCGTTTTTACAGCAGTGATTATGCGTAAGGCACTATGTGGGACACAGAGAAGAATTACACACAAACCATAAGGAACAACAGTGAACCCTAAACCTCAAATGTATGACGTACATAGATGCTGGAGAAGTAGACTATTGTAGGATGAAAAAGCGGAAGTCTTCATTTAAGAGGTGTGATTTGATTTAGGACATAAGGGATAAGGTATTGCTGGAGGTGAAGAGGGGATAACTGGGCTTCCAGGAGAGTGTATGGCAAAGCCACTGCACAGCAGGACAGAATGACAAAAACCGTATTAACGTTTGCTCTAGCTAAGGCCTACCTGTAAAAAGCTTAGCATGGAAAGGAAACGAGTTCAGTTTTACACTGAGCTACATAAGTCGTATTAGAAACAAAGACTGCTCCCCGGGGACCACCTGATATTTCACATTCCGTTGACGTTCATCATGATTTACTTTTGTCCTGACTTAATTGAAAAATGCCATTCAATATATAAATACTATCATGTGACATTCCCAGGTGCACTGAGGTTAATGCCATAGCTTTCGGTGTGAAAACAATTACTACTAACTTTTGAAAAGGTATCACAAAACCAGCACCCTCAAAATACTGAAACTGATCTTGACTCCTCACAGTGTTTGTGGAGCCGCAAAACAGAACTTTTCTTTTTTTTTTTTCTCAAAATACTTCTACTTCATCAGCAACAGATGAATTTATTAACTTCATTATTAATTCAAATGATTTTTTCATTTGTGTAAGCCCCAAGGTTGTCTCACTAAGATCGGCTCTCTCCGTGTGTTCCATAAAATATAATCAATCTCTATTATAGTCATGAAAATGGTATTTGTCACTTTGCTGAGAAAAAAAATCAATATATCTTCCAAGGCTGAACAGGCATTTAATGCAATGAATTGGAAACTGTTAGAGAAATTTAGCTTGCCAAGGGTTTAAGACAAGCTAATCGAAATCCAGAAAATTCACAGTAGGTTGGCCAATGAAATATATAGATATTCCATAGAAATTAATATTTGGGCATTAGAATAAACTGTCATCTTCAATCCTGACAAGAAAATGGATTTAGAAAGGCAAATCTCCAAGGGAGTCACCATTATAAAAAAAAAAGTGAAATCCATATACCAAACATAATTTCTTGAATATGGATGATAAATAAGGAAGGCTTCATTCTCTTTTTATATAAATTTATCAGAGAGAGAGGTAACATTTAGGGTTGCAAAATTGTAAGAAACTTTAAAGGTCAGAAACTTACAGGGGTATTGTCACTGAAAATATGCTGGCTCTGAGTTTTGGGGGGCTGTAAATTACTGCAGTGGTTAACGGTAGAGCAAACATCGTGGCATGGGGTTGGGTAATGCAAGGCACATGTTGCCAGTCGCCCATCAGAGAGGACCCTTGACACTGTTTTTCCCACTTCTGCCAAGTTATTTTCTGAAGAAAGGAAGCTCGCCCCCTGACAACCTTTTGTCTGCAGCATAACTCTTCTAAATAGAAAATTCTGTCTTGAGCTGAAATCTACTCAAAAAAACTGCCCCTCTTTGGTTCTAGTCCTATATTTGGAGCAATGCAAAGTCGGTCTGTTGCCTTTCCGTTGAATCAGCCCCTTCAATGCATGAGGTCAACTATCATCTCCTCCAATTTCTGACCATAACCTTTTCTTTTCTTTTCTGAACATAACCTACCTAGTCTTGGCCCATTTCTCCTAGCACCCCATTCAGAGTGCACATGGTTTCAAAAATTCACGGTCTTATCTACCCAAGACACTCCAATTTACTGATGTCCCCTTTAATTTGTATCACCAAAAACAAATACAAGAAAACAAGTTCAATAAGCTGAAAATCCATTAGAGCCCTGATTTAATGTGCAAGAGCTGGAAACTGCAAAATAAATGTACATTCCCTTTCTTTATCTCTCACAGCAGCTTCATCGGGTTTGTTTTGGATCGAGTTTATGATTAATTAGAACAGAAGCTCTATGAAGGCAGGAATTCCTGTCCGTTTTGTTTACTGCTCCATTTGCAGTACTGAGCACACAGAAGGCACTGAGTAAATAGTTGGTGAATGAATTAAAAGAATAAAGCAGTCATTGAAAGAGTTCGATCTTTACTTATGTGCACTGTTGACAAGCCAGTTCCCTCCCTTTCTGTACTGATTTTCTAAAATCTAAATATAAGGCTTTGTAACTGCTAAATATTGCCTTGGTTAAGACCAAGTGCTTGCAATAACTCAAACTATATCTGAATGTGCATACATGAAAAAACTGTAATGCAATTGTTAGCCTATGAGACTTGATGGATTCAAAGTCATTTTGACTTTGTCACACCCCATACTTTTCAACTACAAAGTAAACATTTCCCTACAGGTTAATGCATTCCACTTGTAACTCTGCCATAATTAGCTATTTCCTTTACTCTTCAAATATGACATTTATTTCCTACATGAGGCAACTGAGGCACGGCAGAATAATGACTTGCCCTGGGTCACGCCCATAAGTAAATACCAGGTCAGCACATAAATTCAGGTACTTCAGGACCAAATTTTATGTTTTTCACTAGTATATCCTCTTCTTTTTAGAAAATCAAAAAATAATGTAACATGGAAAATAATGTCAAGGGGTACCTGAGAGAGATATTTTGAAGTAACTCATATCTCCCTGGTAAAGAGAAGAACAATTTCCCAGAGCTTATCATAAGTTCCCATTAGAAATCCATTCTCTTTAAAATATGTTCCCTTCCCTGCTCTACAGTCTCAAACAATCAGAGATCAAAATCCTAAAAAAAAATCTCAACTTGGAAATTTATGTCAAATTTTGAATGCCCACTTCTATAGTAGAAGAGCCTGGTTGAGGAAGAAAGTAATTTTAAAAGTTGAGGAGAGGAGAAACAAGGTCCCATTCACGAACTCCATGTGAATAAACCATGTTTGCGTGATGGCAAACCAACCACTAAACTCAACTAAAAACAAACATGTGCAAGAAAAAATAAATCCACACATCCACTTCTTCAGTGGGAATGAGCCAAGATAGACTCGGAATAAATTGAATTTTTAAAAAATTTTGAGCATCTCCTGGGTGTCCCATAGAGTGAACATGCATGACAAATGTAACACCAACTGGGTTTCTGGGAGTAACTCCCTGTGTGATAAAAGATCAAGACAATTAATTTTGACCAATGAATTCAAGCAACTGCCAATTCAGTGACAATGTTCCCCTCAAATAGGCTACGTAACGTTCTCCTGAGACAAACTGGATAACCAACCACTTGTTTGAATAATGGCATGATGACCATACAAGGTACTGATCTTTTTAACTATCTTGAAAATTCAATTTCTTGTTTCATAAAAGCACATGATGGTTCATCTTTATTTGCTACAAATCTGTAGATGTTCAATTCATGTTATGACTTGCTCCATTACAACGTAACTAAGTGACTCCTAGAAATCAGCTAGTAGTTGGCAATAATGAAAATCAAAGATCTTATTTTCTCCGTGGGCTTAACCAGCTCCTCTCTGATTTTCATGAATAGGATTTCTTAATGCCTCCATCTATGTTTGGCACTGGCCGAAAATGTTTTTCATAGTAGTTTAACTGTAACTCACCAAAATTACAAAGTTGTTTAATTTCTGAGGTCATCAAACAGATCAAGTTAATGAAATGTATGGGGTTTGTCCGGAAAAAGCCCAGCCATTATTAATATAACGAGAATGGTTTGCACAACACCGATGGAACCTGGCATCCGAGGACAGTGGACTGGAATGCGCATTCGTGAACAATGATGACTTCACTGTACTAGTCAGACTGGGGGTGGTAGATGCTGTTGCATGACCACGTGTACTGTGTGGCCATTGCATTCAAAATGACTGAGCGAGTAGAGCAACAAATCTGCCCAAATTTTGTGTTAAGCTTGAACATTCCTCTGGAGAAACTCTTTGGATGATTCAGAAGTCAACTGGTGATTGGCACCTTCATCACCACAACATGCCCACTCATGCATCACATCTCATGCAGGGGTTTTTGGCAAAACATCAAATCACCCAAGTGACTTAGCCCCCTACAGCCCAGATTTGGCATCCTGTGACTTCTGGCTTTGCCCAAAACTAAAATCATCTTTGAAAGGAAAGAGATTTCAGACCATCAGTGAGATTTAGGAAAATACAATGGGGCAGCTGATGGTGGTTGGGAAAACTGTGTGAGGTCCCAAGGTGCCCACTTTGAAGGGGACTGAGGTGTCATTGTCCTATGTACAATGTTTCTTGTATCTTCTTCAATAAATGTCTCTGTTTTTCATATTACATGGCTGGATACCTTCTGGATAGACCTTACATTTCTTTGTATTTAACATGGCATCTCGCTACATCTTGAAAGATAATTATACTGAAACTTCTGTTAATAAGTTTCCTCCACTGTAAATCCTGGAATGTCCACATGTTTATGTTAACTGATCTATTCATTAATTAACTTACTCGACAAACCTTTATTGATCATCTACTATGTGTCAAACACTATGTCACATCATGGGAATTTGAAGAAATGAGGCACATGCTTTTTTTTTCAGGTAGATAGTCTAGTGGGTAAGACATAAACAGAGAATAAAGTTTCAACACAGTGGAGTAAAAATAGCATACAGAGATTTGCTTAATTTCACAGATGTCACCAGTACTCAAAAATGTGAACATACTTTCTCCAGAATATTCTGACCTCATTCAGTATTGGTAGGGGTTGGGGAGGGTTGGAGAGGGGGTGGGGGAAGTGGTGGTGGAAGAAAGGGAAAGGAAGCAGAGGAGTTGAACCATGTGAATTGTCCATCCAAGAGATTTCATTATAACCGTGATTTCTACTACATGGCAGGCTCTCAGCATGAACTTTGGAGGAAAGTACAGAGATTTTTATGCTAATCACATTGAAGCCCTAAGATGTAAAGTGACATATCTGCATGTAAGTGGTTGAGAGGAGAACCAGACCAGCAAGTTTAGCATGTTGTCCACTATGTCACACTCGAAAGAACGTTTTAATGAAAGAGCTTTTCATACTTGAAGGCAGACTTCAAAAAATTTCTGTGACACTAAATTAAAGGCTTGACTTAATATACAAACAGAATAGAAGAACTCTAGTATCAGCTGTAGGCTTATAATGGAGTCCTTATAAATAAATTTATAACTATTCTTTCTCAAAGGACTAGCTTTAATCTTACTAGCTAGAATGTAAGTGAGAACTCAAGCAATTACAAAAACAGCTGTTGAGACAAAGTAATGATAGGCTCCTGGTAAAATCCTATTCAAAAGATGAACTTTCTGAGAATTCTTTTTACTACAAAAACCTCAAGAAAATTTAGTCAATGACTCTAGCTTTCCTCTTCTTATACTACCTTGCATAATGATGAATCTAGCAAGTAGTTGATTCCTGTCTAAATATTTGTCTTCTTTTAAAGCTCACTTAGAATAAATTAAGTCTTCCTGCCGAAACCTCCAGGATTATACTAAAAGATAAAAGCAATGTTTTAAACCTTGATTATTTCGTTTCTGCCACCCCACATCAACTACATTTTACTGCTTCACACTTCCAGAGTTGCCCCACTGCCCTTCTGTCATGCCCCTGGATCAATTTCCAACTCTGGGTAATTTAATGAGTAGATTTTTCCTACTCCTGCTCCAAAGCTATTCAATGATCCTGGAAAATCTTCTGCCACTGGCCAGGTTGATGCCTTTATTAAAAGAGGACTTCAGAAAGTCCTTCACTTGCACCTGCTCATCTCCCTGCCCCAGCCCTCAAGCAGATGCTACAAATCTTTGCTGCTCTTCTTGTCTTGTCAGCTCTCCACTGACTACCTTGCTTCATTCATCCTAAAGAATAAAGGAACCCAAGAAGTAGAAATCTATTCATTTTATCAGTTGGCAATTGTCCTTAACTACTTCTTTCATCTCTTGGAGAAGAAACATATACATATTTCTTTCTCAGTTCTCTCTTCCAGGATTGTGTCCTGTTCCACCTCCACCAGGAGTTGCTCCATTAATCTGTTTCTTTCCTTAGAAACATCTTTTCCCTACAAATGTGCTCAACTCTCTTGCTTTCTCAAAAGCCATCCTTTGATCCTACCACTGCTTGTAGTTACCATTCTATTCACCTCCTTCCCTACAACACCAAATGTGTAGAAAATACAACCTGCCTCCTGTTACTGATTCATGCATTATATTTGTTATTCCATTCATTGTAGTATGGCTTACATTCTCAATAATTCAGTCTTTCTGAGAGGACCATAAACCACCTTATTTCCAACCAAAGACTGATGTTTAATCTTCATGCTACTTGGCAACTCAGTGAAACTTGTCACTAATGGCACTCCCTTATGCTCAAAACCCATTTTTGCCTTGGGTTTCACGGCATCATTCTTCCTTAACTCTCTTTTGCTTCATTCTGTCAACTTGGACAAACTCTTCCATTCTGCTCATCCTATAAATGTGAGCTAGTTAGTCAAGTTTCCATCTCTGATGCTCTTCTATGCTTTCATTCATTCTCCTAGATTAGGGGTTGAGAGGAAAAGTGCTCTGCTCTTCTACAAACACAACCTCCTCTATTCAATGCTCACTCACCTGTCTCAACAGGTACAAATAGGAATGAAAAGTCAAAACTTTTTTGAGTTTCACAACAACATGACTAATCTCTGGAAATCTCTACTAGGATTTCTTTAAAATATTTCAAAATTATTATCTGTCTCCCTTTTCATCCCCAGTAAATGAGCTTACTTCCAGTATTTAAAAAATATTTTATTTATTTATTTTTAGAGAGAGGGGAAGAGAGAGAGAATGAGAGGGAGAGAAACATCAATGTGTGGTTGTCTCTCATGTGCCCCCTACTGGGGATTTGGCCTGCAACCCAGCATGTGCCCTGACTGGGAATCGAACCAGTGACCCATTGGTTCAGTTTGGCACTCAATCCACTCAGCCAGGCCAGCCAGGGCCTACTTCCAGTATTAACCCTACTTTCTGTAATGGTGTCATCATCCACTACAGTCTTCTACACTAGGGCATTCAGTGCCACCTTTAGCTCATCCATTTCTCTGTCCCATCGCATTCAATTAGTCACCAACACTTATCAATTGTAACTCAGAAGTGTTCATTGAATTTAGTTTCTTTTGTCCTTGTCATCAACTTACTTGGGGGAAGGGCTAGGGAATGATAAACTCTTCCTTATCTTTCCCCTCTTGTTTCTTCTTATAGCCAGTATGCATATTTTCCCATGGTTGGCAGAGTTAACCATTATAAAACAGAAAGAAGAACAAAGCATTTCAAATCACAAACCTGTCTAAAAATGCAATCCTATAGCTTGCTTGGTTATTTTCTACAAAATCAAAAGTTCAGATACCGCCCCCCGCACCATTATGCATTTTCAAAGCTCATTGTCATCTGGCCTCATCACTTCTTTCCATTTCTTTTTTTTAACTCTCTTCCTTCACATGTGCTTATACTCAAAGCTTCACCACGTTGAAATTCCCGCCATGACTGTGAGGTACTTTTGCGGGTGTTATTTTCTCTGCCTAGAATGATTCTCCCGTGGCTTCATTCTGCATTCTTTAGTAAACAGCTTGAATGTCATCTTTTCAGGTGAAACCTTTCCCAGTTACCCCACAGAGTTACTAAAACTAACCAAATCTCTAATCCTTTGGGTGGCAATTTATCCATTTTTCTATCACCCTGACGTGAAGTTCTTTAGGACAGAGAATTTGTTTTACTTGTATCTGTCTCCAGAGCCTAGCACAGTGCCTAAAACACAGACAGTAGTCGGTAAATATTGATTTGATCAATATTTTTCATATACATAAAATTAATGAAAATTAATGGGAACAATCTAGATAAGAAAAGAAACTCACCATGTTTTCCATTTCAATATGTCTATCATGTTGAACACAAAGACCACTTTTACAAATTAGCTAAATACGTAGTAGAGGGAGGAGAACTTAAAGTCATTCTATAAAGTTATATTTGAATAATTAACAAGATAGCTCGGTAAATAAATTATTCCTGTTCATTATATTACATATGAAAGCTTATGTTGTCATGTACCATATTTTTCGGACTATAAGATGTACTTTTCCTCCCCAAATTTGGAAGGAAAATGGGGGGTGCGTCTTATAGTCCGAATGTAGCTTACCTGGCCCACTACAGGATTTCTGCTTTAAATGATGTTATTAAATATTTTACCACATTTTTTGTTTCAAAAGTTTCTTTTCCTATTTTCCTCCTCTAAAACCTAGGTGCATCTTATGGTCCAAAAATACGGTACATTTATATTTTTAGTGTACATACCTGACATATATAGCCAGGGCGGGGGTGGGGGGTGGGGGGCGGGGACAGTGGGTAGAGGGGATTACAGGAACTACTATAAAGGACACATGGACAAAACCAAGGGGGAGGGTGGAGAGGGGGGAGGGAGGTGGGTTCAGCTGGGGTGGGGTGGAGGGATGGGGAGAAAAGGCATACAACTGTAATTGAATAACAATAAAAAATAAATAAATAAATAAATAAATTTACTCTAAATATTTACATGTTTAAAAAAAAAAGAATAAAATGTACCATTAAATGCACTTACAATAGCTACAATGGCTACTTTTATCAAAATAAATGCTTTTCCATAATAAAATGACTTCATATATACAGAAGTCAATAATATTTTAAATGGTTCACACCTTTAGGTATTAAATTTATTGTGTATTTGTACACCTGGAAATGTATAAGAAAATAAACAGCTTTCCATGTATCTAAATCTGACCATGTTTTCTTTCCAATTCTATCTGAAAATTTACAAATCAAATTTTGATTTATTTTTGCAAGAAGAACTATAAAGTAGAAATTCTCATAAATTCATTTAAAAAACTCTGTCATGACAAGGTGATATCAAAAACTTAAACCCAGCTCTGAAATGTTTTAATTATACTAAAAACTCCAGAAGAATAAAAGTAACAGTGGTCTGAATAGGACAGGAGTCCCCCTGCGTTACCCGCCCCATCATCAACATGCACCAGTTATGCACATACATGTGGTCCGTTCATGTTATTGTCATCATATGTATTTATGGATTTCATGAAAGAAACCATTTGCGATTCACGGGGAGAAGCCTGAAGTTTTCATTGCTGCAGAACAACAAGTGTGACTCTCAGTTAGTTCTCACTGTAAACCTCAGTCTTTGTTGTCATGTCGAAGCATCTGCCACACGACAACAGAAGAAATCTAAACACAGCCCCATGCAGCTGTCAAGTTTTGTGTCAGCGTTTGTGAAAGCCCATTCTTTGCAAGCAGTCATTCACTCGAGAAGACTTGCATTCATCACTGATTACCTGATTAGTAAGTTATATTCTTAACTCAGAATTGTTTCTATGCTCACTTGTGATTCTGTAAGCACAATAATAGGAGTTAAGTATTCATATTTTTAAGTTGCTTTCAAAACACCTTAAGGGTTCACACTGATTTTGCCTTAGAAACCTCTAAATAATTTGCACACATCTGAGAACCACATTTCATCTATTCCAAAACATAAATCCCGGAGAAAAAATGAGACCCTAGTATTTTCCAAGTAAAACCATTGATAGGCCCTCAAAAGTGAACATAACACAAAGGTCAAAATGAAAGGTTCTCAAATGGGGGTGACCAAGGTCCCTAGGAAGGTAATCCTTCCTATATTACTTTCTTCACCATTTCTTTCTCTAATCATAGAGAGTAAGTCCACGCAACACTTTCCGTGTTTTCAAAGGGTAGAACTCAGTACAGCAATAAGTGAAGAGAAATCACTCATTTCCCCTACCCTAATATCCTGGATATAAAACAAATTGAAGTCTGAAGCCATATGTATTAGGATATATAAGATATGGTAAAAATAAATATAAAAATAAATGTGACCCCTTTTAACAAAAGTAATTCTTTATAAGAACTTTTTTCATGTTTCTGAAAAAAATACAATACTCAGGTTCTTCCATCACTGGTAATAAAAAAAAGTCAAATATAAAAGCCGAGGTTTTATGGCATCACACCCCTTACAATGGTGAGTATGCCAAACAGTTTATTCTCCTGTTATTCTGTAGTAGTCATTATATGGTTTTCCCTACAAACAATGGTGAACCTACTTCTGCCCCACCCTGTGTCATCTCTGCAATGCCACAGACGTGAGAAAAGAAGATGTGACAGCCAAGAGACACACAAGCTGGCCTCTGGAAAGTGTCTGAGTTGGCAGTAGCTCTTAGGTCTTTTATCTCCTGGTTGGCAACGGGTCTTCCACTGCTCTGAGACCCCAGGGGTCTGTACCCCAAATTTTATATTCTGGGGTTTAGCCAACAGGTGTGCTCCATTGTGACAGTGAATCCTATCTCTCTCTTGTTCAGCATTTCCTCCCACTCCATCCTATCTCTGGACTCCAACCTCTGCCCGATCTCAGCCTCTACTCACTCCGGGCTCGCTTCAATGGGTGCTTCAGTTCCCAGCAAGAACCTCACTTCCTGAGGACATTTTCTCAGACACCCCAAGACTCGGCTAGATCTCCTTGTTAGTTACACCCATTGTGTCCTCCACTTACTCCTCATTAGTTACACCCATTGTGTCCTCCACTTACTCCGTTGTCACATACTTAACACTAGCTGGACATTGGTCTCCCTGTCTAGGGCAGACAAGGGAATGTTTCTCATTCCCTATCATGTCTCCAATCCCTGGAAAAACTGTACTGGCCCATGTAAAGGCAGGATATCAAATCTTTGGTTTTGTTTTTAAAAGCAGTGCTTTCAGTGTATCAGTTTAGCTTAACAAATAAACAGTGATTGACGTTTTTTGAGCACTTACTACCAGCTGCTTCAGGTGTTCAGATGTCTTTATTCATAGAACTGCATGATTGTGGATGGGTATTGAGTGTGTATCGGGACAAAAACAGGGCGCTGGGATGTGCACTTGATACTTTCACGTACAGGAATGTGCAACCTTCACACCTCAGGTGACATTCACCGTAGTTTTGGCATGCCTCATCAATGACCCTTGAATATTGTGTGGCCCCACCTAACGTCGAGTTTGTAGCCAAGAGTTGTGAGGAGCCTGTTTGGATCTTTTGGGCTGTATTTGTCTGTGTTTTAGCTGTATCTTTTTTTTTCCTTTTTGGCCTTGTCTAGCTTAGCAAACTGGACAAGGCCAAAAACGAAAAAGGATAAGTTAGCAAGGCACAGTGACAGCCTTCATCCTTTCAGGTGCTTATTTATTTTTTTTAATAAGCACCATGCTTCTCCCCTGGAATTCTAAACAAGAGGGTGTTTAAAAACATCCTCTAATCTCCCTATGGATTACTTACTCATTTTCATTTTTTTAAAACAAAAGCCTCTATTTTGTCAAGCTTCCCATAGCAAAAATAGAGTAAGTATGAGCTTATTGTTTTAAGATAAATGCTGTCTTAGGTGTGCCTCGTGCTATACATCCTTGAGGGCAAGGTAAAGTCCTAATCAGTAGCTATGAGCTCATTAACTACTACTGGGTTTTCATCATAGGGCAATAAGAAAATAAAATTCATTAGCAGATGCTGAGTTTTTGAAACCAGAAGGAAACTGCTGACAATCAATATGGCAAAAACAGTCATACGGAGATATGGAAAGTACAAAAAAATGTTGCTTTTAACCACTGTGACTTTTACCCGTTGGAGGGATGTGACATGCAGAAGCAGAGAAGTAATATGAAATATTCCATAAAAACAGTAGTTCCCTAGGAGGCCGAATGAAAGCCCCCCCACCCCCCGCCAAAAGAGGTTGTGAATGAAAAGAGCCCAAGGAAAGTCACATTGTACAAAAATTTAATACAAAAATATTAATACAGGTATTTACCATTACTAAACTTAACACTCCTATTTATTTTCCCAGATCTAGGCTGTACATCACCGATTTTGTGAAGCACTTCCTTGATTCCACAGCCCAAGTCTGTCACTTGCTCTACATTCAAAGGCCAGTCAGTCCCTTTGCTTATAATGGCAAGTACTAACACGCTCTAAATCTGTATCTCTGTCCCTGCACCTCCCCAACCAGTCTGGAAACTCTTTGAAGGTGGAACTAAGTTGCCACAATTATTTCTCCAAGTTCAAGTCATCTCCCACAGGGCCTGTCACATAGTTGGTCGTCCATAAATGAATCTCATGAAATTTGTGTAGGAGATTAGATACCAAGGCAGGGCTTTGCGTAAGAACACAAAGGAGCTTCATTTCAGTTTCAGGTATGAAGGTCACCAGTATAACGGTCAGCACAGGGCTCCAGTATGAGGACAAACAGGGATCTTGTGCATTTCTGCCACTGTTTTTTCCTCTACTGAATGCAAAGAAAGTCCCATACTGATGTAACTGTAACACTTGTAACGAAATCAGGGGTCCAAACAGATCCTCTAATCTAGCATCTGTCCCTTAATGTTAAAGTCCCAAGAAGATGAACCAGAAAGGACAAAAATGCCACGTAAATCCAGCATTCCTGACGGCAGGGATGCAGGTACAGGGCTTGGCCAGGAATCAGGCAAACACTAAGTTTGGTCTTGAAATCTGGGTATGATGTTGTTAAATAAATTTCAAAAATAGCAACTCTACATTTTCTGTTTATTAAGCCTTTCCTCTCATTTCTCTCCTGCAGACACTTCCACAGATGGATGTGAAGACGGAGCCTGCTACAGACCGTGTTTTCCTCTGGGAAACACACGTTTGCTATTTTTCACGGCCGTCTATTTTAAGATTTGCTTTCAGAAATATTGAAAATGGAACCGTCATGAAGCTAACTTACTCTGCCCAGCAAGAGGAAGCAGGTGACAAGCCCTTCTCTACTCCCTGTGGACACTAACCAGAAGTGTTTTGCTTTGCTGGCTTTGTTATCACGTTTCTTTTCATTTCTTTAACCTGCTTGGATACAGTAGGAGAGAATATTAATTAATCAACACAACAATGAGCCTGCTCTCTGGAGAGAGAGGGATAGACTTGCAATATATTGGTATCTCTATTCTATCAAATAAGCTAATTTACAACGGTCCCCATTTCTTGGTTATGGAGGTTATGAGAAGATAGGCCTTCAAATAATACACATATTCCATCCAAGCTTAATTTAATTCCTGTTGGTATATTGTTAAGACATTCTTTTTAACTTTGGTGAGATTAAAAATAAAACGTAAAACTAGAGGCTATGACTTTCAATATTTAATTGTGTTTTAGTATATCTCCAGCCTGGATATTATTCAAGGCCTTACTGGTAAATGTTGAAATGACATCTATGGCCATAAGACCTCCATTAATGAGTGAAGAAACGGCCTTATCTTCACACCCCGAAGGCCTAGAGCAGCAGCCTTCACGGCAGGCCCTGTGCGCTGGTGCTGGCGCAAGAAGTTCTGTTATTGGTCCCTCCTAAGATAAGCCAGAAAAGGGGAGAAAGTGTTTAAAAGCATCTACAGTGATGTGTCAGAGGAGCTGTATGTTTGTTAGGTCTGATAATAAAACATTAAACTTGTGTTTTGTATGTTTTTTAATTCTATTTTTTCAGTAATTCAATTTTATTTTATTTTGTGAAAATATCAATATACAATATATAAGTTAAGGGGGGGAAAGGTCCTTTCGTGAGGTTCACAACACTCAGAATGGCAGTGTGGCCTCATGCACAGGGTCGGGACAACTTGGGCGTGGTCCCAGCGCTTCTGCATGGAGCCATGGGCACAAGTGACTTAGACCCTCTGGGTCCCTTGCCCTGGCTGGTGTGGTGGCTCAGTGGATTGAGCACTGGCCTGTGAACCAAGGGGTCGCTGGTTCAATTCCCAGTCAGGGCACATGCCTGGGTTGCAGGCCGGGTCCCCAGTGGGGAACGTGCGAGAGGCAATGACACATCAATGTTTCTCTGCTCTCTCTCTCCCTTTCCCTCTAACTAAAAATAAATAAATAAAACCTTAAAGTTAAAACAAAATGCTGGGTCCCCATTATCTGCAAAATGCACAGAGTGCTACCTATATTTCAGGATCTTTGAGAAAAATCAGAAAACACTAGTTTTGGTCTCATTTTCCTCAAATAGAAAATGGACATAATACAGGTGTCGCAAAATTGTAAGGATTAGACAATTGGGTAAAGTCTGCAGCTCGTGTGTATTCAGTGATTGGCAGAAACCCAAAGTTCGCAGTTATTAGTGTTGAAACTGTCTCGCACATAGTACATACTCAAAAAAAAAAAAAAAAAAAACAACCTAGCTTTTATTGTTTCACACTTGGGTAGAGGATCCTGAAAACATTGTGCCTCATGTTCTCAGTCCAAACTTCTGAGTGGCCTGGGGGCATCTCAGTCTGACCACGCGGCATATAGCTGCTCTGCAGAAGGACCTGGATCCTTTGAGAAGCTGTTTGTGGATGTAGCCCGTCATTGCGGACCCGTTGTTTACCAGTGGACATTTCTAAGAATACTCTTCTCTGGGCTGTCTTTGCATTAAATGATATCGTGCCGGCAGAGAGGGCTGACAGTAATGTTACCAGAAGGCACACAATAGCTATTGCAGGTAACTAGGGACAATGTCAGAGAGTCATAATAATCCTCGCTCATCTTTCACAAACTACTAAACATAATGTGTGTCTTCACGCCCTCCCTTAAAAAGACATTCCTTGAGGGGTAGTTATGATGAGTAAAATTAAGAAGACCAAAATGCATCTCTTCACTTTCGAGTTTACAAAACACTGACTTGACTCTTCCAACACCAAGGCTGACCCTTTTATTTCTACTTCATTGACAAACCCAGGCTTAGAAATTAATTTTTTAAGCATGTATTGCTGGGGAAGCTACCTTCAACTTGAACCTAGTCCTTCAAACCCTCAAATCTGTGCATAGAGAATAGAGGTGAAGTAGAGTTATATAAAAAAGATTATTTCAGGAGAATGTCTCGGCAGAACAGTTTGATGTGTGAAAAATTTTAAATCATGAATATAGGCCTTTGTAACAGAAATACAATGGGCAACCAAGAATGAATATATGAGCGAGATGTGGGTAGAAGAAAAATGGATGTATATCCAGAAATAAAGAAGAATATTAGGAAAAATTGTTCAAAAGAATACAGCTTGTGGTCTCAGGCATAACTAGATTCAAAAACCCACAGACACAAATGAAAAAAAAAAAGAAAAGAAAAGAAAAACGGAAAAGCTGACAGTCATTCCTTAATGGCCCCAGGCGTAGAGAGAGGCAGCCTTTGAGGGTGTCAGACAGCCCCCAGGAGAGCCCCAGCAGGTGCCTTCAGCAGGCGAACTCACCTCACCCTTGGCCTAGTTAACCATTCCCACTCGGGGGGACATCGCCAGAAGGCAAGAAAAGGTCACACTGGCAAACAAATTTCTCCAGCTGCTGCCAGCTGCCTGCCATCTCATCAGCCCAGGGTTTGATCTTTGATAAGAGGTCAGTGACCTTTTCAAAAGCAACACCTCAAATGTTCTCAGTTCACCTAGACCTCTGTATGGATAAATTTTAGGTCCTTCCTTGAAAGGAGCTTTTATCAGAAACGGGAGGATGAGAAAGCAGGGTGCTGGGCATTTGAAGGGAGTAAGGAGAGAATCACCTTCTCAATGAAAGCTGGTAATGCTGAAGGCAGATCTGTCTTTTGCACAATTTTGCCTAACAATAGCCATCATTCTTTGAATAACGCATCATATAGAAAAATCACGTATAGGTAGGTGTATATCTGCAGACACAATAAATAATAGTAACACTAAAGATCATTGGCAACATTTTTTTGATCTCTTACCATATGCCAAGCACTGTGTTTTACATTCACTATTGCATTTAATCTTTACAGTATTTCAAATGAGTGGGTATGTTACTCTTCCCATTTAATAAATGAAGAAGTAGGTTTAGAAACTAATTTTTATTCAGCTAGGAAGCAGTGAAAACTCAAACGAGTCATTCCAATTCCAATTAAACTGCTACATTTGTGTTCTCAACGTAAACTGCAATGTTTCCATCATAACACACACACACACACACACACACACACACACTTTAGACCCCGCAGCAAAGAAGCCAGAGCCCCCTCTCCACTTAGTTTTTAACCTCCTGGTTGACCATACGCAAGTACACAAAACTGGACTGTGGAGAAAAAAATGCAGCAGTTCATCGTCAGAAAAGTTGGAAAGCAAGGAAGGGAAAAGTGAAAACAGAAGGATATAAATGGTAAGTGTAGAGAACTTGTCAAAAGTAGAAATGGAAAATAAGAACTTTCTGTACCTGTAAAAAACAATGAAAATGTAACCTTCTAAAGCCTGAAGGAATTGCTTTAAGTTCAACAAAACTATACAACTTTGATGAGGCTTTCTGCTAAATTCTGACAATGATCATATAAAATCCCTGGGCAGAAAAATGTGCACGGTATCAAGTTATTATGGCATTCTACAATCCACCTATCTACTGCCAATTCATCAATCTCACAATTTTGTGTGTCTCTATCTTGTGCTTTTTCAGACTTAAATAAAAGTGTCTGGGCTCTGAGCGACACTTGGAGCGAGGTAAAATAGTGCCTAGCACATAATACAAGCTCAATAAATGTTCTCTAAACAGGTCATTAAAGGGCAAACCTAGCCCACTTATCTCAAATACCAGATTTACTCAAAGGTAAGGAAGTTAAAACTTTTATATGATAAAGTCATCATGCTACATAATGGAACAGAATGTAAAATCTCAGTGAAATTCTAAGCTAAAACCCAAAGCTCTAAATTAAAAATGGACTTGCTTTGGTACCTGCTTAATTAAAAAAAGAAAAGAAAGAAGGAAAGAAGACAGTCTTCTAAACCCTTAGGAATTCCTGTTCTCTCCTCTCCTCCATTTTTAGTATTTAGAGGAAATATTTGGATAAGTATATGCATATGAACACGTGGATGCATATATTTATCCTGGATTATGGACCTCTGACGTTTCTATTTTAACATGACTGGATGTAAAGAACTGGGTTTTTTAAACGTCATAGTAGAGAGAAATTGTGCACCCTTCCTTTTAGTGTATTAACAGCATAGCAGGTCCCTGAGGACCAGAGTAGCTAAGGAATAATTGACTCCCTCCCTTTCTCCTCTCCACCACAATTATGCTGTGGTTCACATTTCATGCCATTATTTGAACCAAAAACAAAAGAATGACAATTTCCTCTGCAGTGTTTTTCTATTTAACAAATTATAAAAAGAAATGCCAAAATATAATCCTTGTCTCCCACCCTTTCACCACCGGTCCCAAACCATGAGTCTCTGCAGAAATGGTTTGGAAAACCAGGCAGCACCAACTCAACCAATGTTAGATCTCAGGCTATCAGACAACCAGGAGGCCATTTAGCACCCTGAAGTGCAGTGGAGGTTGGCCGTGCCGAATGCCCAAAAGAATCTGGGTATGTACATGCAGCGCTGAGTTAGTCAATCAGAGAAATGCACGGTAGCTTTGAAATATTTTGAACTTATTACTCCTGAACCTTTCTTTAGAAAATAAATGAGTATCACAGATTCGTCCCGGACCCCAAGGGACATTTATAAATAAAAACCTTTTGTCACCTTGAGGCCAACATGGTTAAAGAATTTATCTGACTGCTAACACAGAAGGGACCTCACACTTTTGAAAAGATTCCAGGCACAGTCATGGTGCCCTTGATCATTTCTATTTTTTTCTTTCTTGTTAAAACTTTTTTAAAAAGTTATTTTATTTTTCCATGGCACCCAGCTTAACTTTTGATCTAACCTGATGAGATATACCCGTAGAATGGTCATAGACTGTAAGACAGAACAAACTAGGGTAGACTCCACAGCAAGAAGGTGAATGTCAATGCCCCTAACTCCAGTGAGGAAGAGACTTTGTAAAATTCATTTTAATATGTGGCACCCAGGAACTAGGTGAGGAACATTTAGATTTATCTATAAAATGAGCCTGATATTATCACTATCATCTGACACATCTCAGCAATTCAGTTCTCCCACCTTAAATGTATAGTACATTTATCCCTCCTAAGTGACTCTTGTATAGTCCTCTGAAGCTTCCTAAAAATATGTTCAGTATGAACGCAAACTGATATCATTCATCCCAATTTCACCACTTGCAAGGAAACCCCCCTCAGGAGACGATTCCACAGCCTGCTGCTGCTGCTTCCCGAGAAGGGCAGACGCCTTTCCTCTCCCTTTCTGCTCCCTAAGCTCCCATCACAAGGACATGAGAAAAAGGCATAGGACATGGCAAGGTGACAGGTCAAAAGGTCAAGGATCAATATAGTGATGTATTTTAGGATATTCGCTTGATTAAATGAGCTTCATCACATATTTAAGGAGGTTTGTACTTACCACTTATGAAATTGTAATCAAATTAACAGAACACAGTGAAATTAAAAATTGGATACATTTGTGCAGAAAAATCAAACTAGACCACCTTCTTACACCACACACAAGAATAATTTCAAAATGGATTAAAGACTTAAATGTTAGACTCAAAACCATAAAAATTCTAGGAGAAAACATAGGCAGTAAAATCTCGGACATTGCTCGTAGCAATATTTTATCTGCTATATCTCTTTAGCGAGGGAAACAAAAGAAAAATAAATAAATGAATGGGACTACATCTAACTAAAATATGTCTTGTTTTAATAAAAGTAAACAATAGCATGTAAAGGTACTGTTTGAGGAGCTCTGGAAATACCTATATTTAGTGGGCCTTTTCACCCTGCATGTTTAGTTTCTGCTAACCCAAGAGCTACTGTACTTGAACAATAAAACAAATAGAAAAAAAAAAACTATTTGGAATTCTTCCACTACATCATATTTAGGCAGTGGCAAAAAGGAGCCAGGTAACATGCTGGGTGGAAGGAGACACGCATTTGGGTGGACAAAATCCACCACAGTTAATCCTTGAAAGTGAAATTTCTGCATCCTATCATCAAGAGTTACTGAGCATTTGATTAAATACCCCAGGCATTTGGTCCTCAACCTATTTTCGTTTCTCCCCCCAACTGGCAAACAAGAGGAATTAGACCAAGAACCTGAAGAAACAAAGTGTGTACTTCAATGCAGAAATGCTTTTACCTGCCATGCCTGCTGTGACCGAAATGGACCAGGCTTTCACAATGGTAGTCAGCTTAGCTCGCAGTTGGTAGCAGTGGAAAACGGAGCCGTGCGGCCTTATTGCTCTGTTTCTGTTCTTCAACTGCCAACTGGAATACAACAGAGAGTCAAAGGGAAACGAAAGAGAGGTTTTGGGGGAGAGGTTCTCTTCCCCAGAGAGAACCTGGAGGTCGGCAACAAAGCAGGCAAAGAAAACGGTAATGGATCCAGGACACCGCCGAATGCGGCACCCCGGCCTGTTTTCACGTTGAGGGTAATTATGCTTCAGTGAGTTGCCACTATTCCCCATAGAAACTCACGGTAGTTTACAGACCACAGATTCGTCTTTGCAACATCTTAGGACAAGTCGTGTGATGGTTTTAACCCAAAGAGAAAATAGCTACTATCCTGTTACTCAGACAATGATAAAATATATTTTATACATTGTTGGAGATTTTGGAGGAAACATAAATGATGTTGAAAACACTAGTTTTTCTGAAGTACAAAGAGAGCACCTGACCACCTTGATGGATTAGAGTATATGTACCAGATAAACAGGGCTAGATATTTAATATCCTTAAACTGTATCTACAGGTACCTGGAACTCTCCATAAGTCCAGCTCCTTCATTGTCTCTTCATTGTCTTTTGTACATTTTTTTCTCATGCAGATGTTATATTATTACAACAGTAAAAACAGGGCTGCCACTTACCACAAAATCTTTATTTCCCATTTTAACTTTAGAGCACTTTAAAGTATGCCATTGTCTTGGGTTTGTTCACATTTAAGAATTCACACATCAACAGTTAAACCTTATCCAAAGTGAGAGAATAGTATGCCTTTCCCTCCCATAACAGTGATAATGTATGTAATTTATTTTTCATTTAAATAGGTTACATGCTTAATGAGTCATGATTTTCTAAGCTGGAAAGGATGAAAAATAGTAAAACAGTATAATTAATACATAAAGAAAGTCCATTAAATAGCTTGGCTGTCAATGCTTCAAACTGGTCACAGTTTAGACAATGTAGATGAAGCTCTATATTACAGGTTTCCATGCCAAACTGACAAATGAAAACTTCCTTGGGGTTGAGATAATGACAAATAAAATCAAATGTAATCTTACTTTATGGGACATGATAAAATCTTACCTCATCAGATGGTACATCCCAAATGTTGCATTCTCCCTGAATCTTATTACTAATGCAGTAGCAGCATTCAAATAGCCTTTCTGATAGGACATTGTCTTTCAAGATAACCAGCATTAATGTATTAACTAGATGATCCAAAATGAGAGTATATATTGTAAGGAGGTTATATTGTTGCTGGTTCAGTCAGTCTGAAAATTTAGAATAAGGAAAAAAAGAGTAAGAACTTTCCACTGGCTAGCAATCCGAAAAAACTGATATTAAGGCAATGGTATACATTACCATGAACTTGCTAGCATTTTATATTTTAATTTTCTCAGAATCAATTTTTGATCCTACAAAACTCTAAAACTCAAATTATGTCTACCTCCAGACGTAGCAAACTGGCAATTTGGTAATTTTCTACATCGAGACCAGTATTATCTTTCTTGATAACATACTCTGCTCAAATTCATTATAAAAATGACCAATTTACCACCTCACTTAACATGAGGAAGACAATACTACAGAATGTGGGTCCCAGGGTAGAACAACCAAATGCTACTTGGGGACAGGGGAATGTGCTGGAGCGTGTGTGAGTAACTAAATTGTTGCAATTATTCTTTTACTTAGAAAACGATTTCTATACTCCCCATTACGAGTTCCAAACACATACTCTTTGAAGCAAGAGCCATTAGCACACGTCATTTTCTACTGCCAGAAGCCGGTGCGCAATAAATCTCTTACCTTGTAAAGATGGAACAGCAGAGGGCTCATAATAGAATGAGTGATGCATAAAATGTTCTTCCGCTTACTTCCCCTGGGATTTATCCTTCCAAACCTAGGAACACCGTCTGCCTGCACGGATGGAATACTAAGCAATGCGGTAAAACAACCAATGCGTTAGGTATAGCTTTTCAACTTTGCCAAATCTAGAAGAAACTGTAAAATAAGTAAAAAATTAAGCAAGTATGTGTCTAAATATTCTGGCACAAATTAGCTGGCAAAACATACAGTTTAAATAAGGAGGCTTAGAGATGGGCTCATATTTTTAAACATGATTGCGTATGTAATACGCTTTTTCTTAGAAGCTGAAGGACTACTGCACTCTTGGTTATGGGTTTAACTATAACCTAGAGAGAGAGACTGATTTGTATTGTACAGTACAAGTACTCCACAAGAAAATCACTGGATCCGAATTACAGATAAAATGTTGGTCAAATAGTTCATTTTTTTCTTCAAAACTACTCAAGGTAATAAAGAAAAGAAGTAAATCGAAGAGAAAAATATGACAAAAATTTATATGCTCAAATTTTCACTCAATTTCCTCGTCTAATTTTTTGAAAAAATTGTCACTAATTTTTGGAAGGCATAGTTTCAAATCAGACTTGTTTCTGAGTCTAAATTTAGCTTCTATTCCGAGTGTCATATTTTTTCAAGCATGAGAAGGAAAATCAATGCCCCTACTCACCTTGGGAAGAATTTCAGCACCCAGGCTCCATGGTTCTATGGGCTCCAATAATCCGTGGCTCAGTATCGATTTTTTATGACACCTGTAGAAACAGCCTCTCCTTTCTTTCTAACAAAATATAGCAACAAAAATCGTGTAGTTTCTGAATGAATTAAAAAGAGGCTATTAAGTACAATTTCATCCTGTAAAGAAAAGTGATTTACATTTTCTGAAAAAAGATACCTTCGCTTGATTTTTGTGAGTCATTTAACAACTTTTTAAAGATAAAGTGAGCATATATTTTTAAAGATAGCTTGAAAGTAGTTTTCTTCATTACTTTGCAGCTAACTCATATATTACCAATAGCATTTACTTTTTTAAGGAAATTGACAAATGTAAAGAAAGCCTATCAAACCTCAATTTTCAATGTTAAGATATCTCCAAAACTGTTTTTGACTACGAAAAACCACAATCGTGCCTTTCAAGGTGGTGACGTAAAGTGTATCAAATCCTAGAAGAGAGGGTAGGTTAACCTTTTGTGGGTATTTTTAGCATTAAAAGAGTTGGGTGAACAGGCAAAGCCACAAACCTGCCCACTTTCCTTGACAACTATAAATGCAAAAAAAAAAAAATTTAAAAACCCAACAACAAAAACCCCAAAATTCTGTCACCAGCATTCTTCACACACCTGATTCAAACCTCAAAGGCATCTGTTTCACCCTGGGCAGAATTCGCTGGGCATGTCTCATTTTGCTCCCCGCAGCCATTCACACGAGCGGAGGAGTGACAGTTGCCAACCCACTCCGCCACTTACTGCGTCAGCCTGAGAATCTGAAAAGCAAAATTGTAGTGTTAAAAAAAAATCCTTCTACACGGGCTTTCCTAGTAAAATCCTAGAGAAGAAAACACAAAGCAGGTTGTTTCCCACAATATATGTGACATCTTGGTTTAAAGTGACAAGGCCATGTTGCACTCTGACAGGTGTAGTATTAAGACCTGACAGATATAAACCTGCAGGAACAACCGCCCTGTCACAGATATTTAAGCTCAGGTTAAAACTTTGATTTGATATTCCCTTGATTAGTTTGTGCAACTGTGAGTGTTACTGCCTTTCAAGTTCATTATAAATTATGCTATTCTTCACATTACTGTCAATTTAAGGTCCCATTTTACTAAAAGGAAGGCACTTTTACTGCTCATCAAACCTGTGCACATTTTTTTTTGCATTAAAACATTTAGATCAATCCAACCTTCAGCTCTCAAAGGAGAAGTTCCATTGTTTATCAGGCCATGTCTACACTGGCTGAGCAAAGCGCTCTGTTCAGATGGAGAAGCGCCTTTGGCAGCTAGAGTCCACATAGCTGACCCATGGATGCTGGGTGGAGCGTCTTCACCTAAGTACACAAGTGCAATGAAATTACTAAGCATTGGATGAAAATGACCCATGAGGACGAAAAAGCATGGCATGGTTGTCGCTCTAATGGCATGGCTCTTTGGCATGGCGGTCATCTAGAATGTAATTCAGAGAACCTATAAATTTCAGAATAATGCTTATACTTTACAGGCAGGATGAATATGAGTATTGAAATAGTTGATAACTCAAAATTTGGGTTAACCCAAGTCATATTTGTTTTAAACAAAGCAGTGCTGGCACCATTTTTAAGTGCAGTACTTTTTCCTAACTGGTCTAAGTTAAGTTTCTGACTCTGATTTTATATTTATGGGAGAAAAATTCTCATAGCTCAAATAATTGAAAAGAGGACTTGGATCTCACACACAAAAAAATGGGTCTACATAATAATTGACATTTTGGAGGAAATAGTTATACTCTTCCCACTTGCACCATTAAGATTTAGTAACAACTGTGGGTGCACTCTATTCTGTATGATGCCCTCAAATCATCTTGAACATTGAGGTCCTTTCAGAATTCTAGAATACAAAGAGGTTTAGCAGAAATGTTCTAACAGCTATGAAATTATAGGGTGCCCCCTTCTTCCACCCAAACACACTCAACCCTGTGAAATAATAGATACAACACTAATCACCTCTGGAATCTCGCCAGGCTTCCCCCTCCCTGAGTAGGCAGAGATGCACCAAACTGCCTTGAAGGAAGAAAGCTTCTCTCACTCCCCTGGATGCCATCAGAGGGGGTCAGACAGCACCCATTCCAACAATTTGAAGAAAGCAGGGGTGAAGACTTCAATGTGTGGAATCGATCAGAACTGTGCTTTATGAGCCCCACTTCACCAATATCACCCCAAAATAAATTTGCTATGTGGAACTCCAAGTCCCAGTTTCCCTAATCACTTGGACTTTGCAGGCAGGATTAGCTCCCATTTTTGCCACTCCCATCTGCAGATTTTCAGGATAGGTCAGTCTGCTTCTATTTTACAATCACTCGATTAAGATGCTAAATCCTCTTTTGCTGGGAGCAAAATTCCTCCTTCAGACTGAGTCATGGCAACACATTAGTTGAATAACTTACAAATAACCACTCAAACTCTAAAACCAAAATAAATCTAGGTGATCTGAAAATTGCTTTATTTAGCAAAGTCTAAGATAATTCTAACCTATTATTTTCTTTTTCTGTCTATATAAAAGCCCTAACAATGTCTAAATATAAAACCACTGTTGCTATCTTTGCCACCCAGTGTTCAAGGACCTCCCGATGAAGATGATAATACAGCAAACACCCTTAGGGTTTTTATTATGTGCCAGGAGCTGTTCTAAATGTTTTAGTTGCATGAACTCTAAGTCCAATTATTTCTCTTTTACAGAACAGGACACGGAGCCACGGAGGCAGCAAGGAACTTGCCCCAGATCACATGGTTAGGGAGTGGTGGAGCCAGGGCTGGAACCCAGGTAGTTTAGCTCCCAAGTCTATCCTCAGGATAGACTTCTTGCTTCTTTGCCCCTTGCCCTGCCACAGCTACCACACCAATGTTGTAATGAATGGAGATCCACATCAGAAAGTAGTTTCTTCACACAGCCTCTTTCCTTCGTATATGAGTGAAATTAGTAGTCAAGAGATTAAATTTTACTGTCAAAACTATTCTGGCCCCTTGGCTCATTTTTCTACTACCTACTGGCATTTTCTTCCACAATGAGCCAGCATCTCCTTCTTTGAGAATAAGTTAGATGCACTCAGAAGCAAAATTAATTCTCCCTGATCATCATTTCAAGATACCATTTACTCCTCTAGCCCTAGCCGGTGTGACTCAGTTGGTTGAGCATCATTCCGCAAAGCAAAAGGTCGCCGGTTTGATTCCCAGCCAGGGCACGAGCCTAGGTTGCAGGTTCCATTCCCAGTTGGAGCGCGTGCATGCGAGAGACAACCAGCTGATGTTCTTCTCTCGCATCAATGTTTCTCTTGCTCTCTTTCTCTTTTCTTTACCTTATCTCTCTTAAAAAACAAAACAAAACACATTTACTCCTCTAAAACTTAAATTCTGGAAGATGCTCACTGAATGTGGAAAATATCAAATAAGAAAGAAACTGCAAGAATAAAAAGGATTAAATAGGGCTTCTGAGTAGAGCATGTACCTGATTGTTGCTTCATGGAATCAGGCCTCCTGAGGTCAAATCCTGACTCTGCCTTTCACAAGCTGGACCAGTTATTTTCTCTCTCTATGATTAGGTTCCTCATTTATACAATGGGAATAAAAATAGCACTACTGCTGAGGGTTGTGAGGATAAATAAACAACTCCATGTCAGACGCTTTCCCCAGTGCATGGCACACAGCGAACACTCAATAAATACGCACTGTCACCATTACATTTGCTTTGTACAGGACTAGCCTCCAGCTGAAACCCAACACAAACAATCAAAAGTTTTGCCATTTGGGTTTAAAAATATTAATACAGATTTTAGGAAAATTAGTTGTAATCATAAGAAATCCTTTCAGCCCAGGGATAATTTAGCTTTGAAAATTCACTATGATGTATATTCACATAAAATTCTATTCCCCTTTATTTTGTGAGCACACAGGCAAATCTCAGAGTATGTCAGAACTACTTAAAAAGTCATCGGAGCTTAAATGTTGTCAGACACTTCAAGGACCGGTAGACTTTTCTATAAGGTTAGGTTTTAAATAACATAAAAGGATTATTTGCGTAATTTCTTAAATATAATAATCCATATTTTGCATAGTCACCGAAATGAAATTGACCTGGACAGCAAAGATGCAATTTTAACAATTGTGCAATTCCACTCCAGTGAACCTGTCCATGCATTCAGCTTGCCTGCCTTCCTTCCTGCCTTCCTTCCTTCCTTCCTTCCTTCTTCCTTTCCTTTTTCTCCCTTCCTCTCTCTATTTTCTAAAAATTTAAGCTTATGCTTAAGTCCCAACTGTATGAGGTCACATGGGCCACTTAGAAATGGCTGCCTAGGAACCTGAAATAGAAATTTCCATAACAAAGAGAAAATAATGCAAGTACTGGAAGAAAATGATCACTGAATGCCCACTTGCACTGAGCTACTCAGTGTTATATGAAGACTGAAACCTTTTTCCTTTCAGTTCTAAAATGGACACACCATCAGCTAGGAGAACAAGTAGGCTGCAGGCCCAGCAGGAGAACCATGATGGAGAAGCCATTCGAGGTAGAGCTCATTCTTTTGCCTGGATATTCCCAGGATGCACTGAACTGACTTCTTGTGGTTCAGCTGCCACAGGACTTAAGAACCACTTGCTGGTCCCCAAGCAGTGAGGAAGGGAACATTTGCCTCACTTCCCAGTACCTTGGAGATGGCGTATTCTTTGGCAATCCTGAGGGGAAGTATTGATGTATAAAGTAGCACCCTCATTAAGAAATTAGAATTTTGAATAAAAAGGTCAGTGTGCAGCTTCATCTGGTATAAAGAGAATAGACAGAATATAGAACTGTAAGACAAAGCATAAGATTTTAATTTTAACCCTTCATCTACACCCATGAAAGCTCACCACTGCCAACATTCAGAGAGCACAAACTTATGAGTTCACGGACCAGCAGACTTTCATTCTGAAATGAGGTCTTAGAGATATTCAGCCTCCAGTTCCTAGATGACCATGTGGATGAGCTCATAAAGGTCAGAAATACTGATCTGCCCAAAGCACCACCCAGTGAGGGGCAGTTCTAGGATGAGAAGTCATAGAAGGAGAAGAAGGTGGTTGAAGAGCTAGAGAAGAAACAAACTTCCTCCTAGCAATTCAGTTATTAGAAGGAAAATAGCAGGACCAGGAAACACAGAAGACTTCTACTGGTAACTGATGTCAGCATCCTCCGCTAGGAATTATCTACACAGACGACACAGGTGTGAAGAGATGCTGTCCTAGGTGCTCTGCAACCAAGAAGATGTGAAGAGCAGGGGTGATCAAGAGCCAGACAGAGTATCTCATTTCTTATTTGAGATGATGATCCATTGGAGCACAAGAAATGGACCATTTCAGCAACTTTGTGGGAAAGTTACCCTATGTGCAGGCTTTCCATCTGAGAGCATTATTAAGTCAATTGAGCACAGTGCTAGGCACAAAATTATCCTCAACAAGTACCATTCTTATTTTCTGTGGCAGTCTTATTTTTTCATATTGCTACATGTATTCTTTTTTTATTTTTTAATTTATTTTTAGAGAGAGGGGGAGGGAAGGAGAACGAGAGAGAGAAGTATCAATGTGGGGTTGCCTCTCCCATACCCCACTGGGGATCTGGCCTGCAATCCAGGCATGTGCCCTGACTGGGAATTGAACCTGCGACCCTTTGGTTCTCAGCCCACACTCAATCCATTGAGCTACACCAGCCAGGGCCATATGTATTAATTCTTTAACCTGAATGATTTTTAAAAGGATTCTACTTATTTCATACCATATCCACATGCCAACAAATGACCTTGAATCCCCAAATACCAAATAATCTCCAAACAGCGAATAGAAAGTTAAAAAAGGGAAAAGAAAAAGATCAGATCTATGAATGTTTTTCACTGGCCACTCTGTGGACCTGCTGTCATTTCTCATTATTATTTTTTTTATGATTCCCCCACACAGTTCAACCCAAGTGACTTGGTCCTTGATGAAATAAATGTGAATTAATTCTGATCATAAATTTTAATGAGACAACACTTCAGATACACTCTCAGCCATTCCAAATGCCAAACTTATCTTTTTCTGGGGTAAAACTGAAAATTCTTAGCAAATCTTGATGGCTTCACCTCTGCTATTTTGACATAATGAAACCATTTGCATGTCAGTAATGTCAGAGGGGTCAGAACTAGAAGGTCCAGCTTCCCACATCCCCACCTCCTTTCCATCATTACATATGTCTCATTCCCAGTTGTTCACAAGTTTTATAATTTCACAGAAGTACAAGTGCTACAGCCCGACATCGAGCTCGATCTTGCCATTATGCCCGATTGTTCAAAATTACACTCGTCCCGGAATGTTGACAGAATTCCGTTCAATATTTTCTCTGTTGGTTTATTAAATGGCAATGTCATACTTAAAGCATGGTTATTTCTGGGGCCGTTCATTCAGTTCTTTGTAGACTTGACATCATATTAAAAAATGTTCCCCCCAATCTTCTACTATTCTCTCTATCCCTAGTATATTTGACATGTCAGAAATAATTATAAGGGGCTTAATAAATGCAGAAAACATTTCTCTTTAGTATTCCAGAACGGATGAGGGCAGGACGGCTTTGTTACAGCATTATTCTAGTTGGAAATTAGTATTCAGCATCGGCAATATTTCATTAAAAAGCAGAGGCCTGCCCTAATGTTTTGGGTTTCTATTTCTGTGACTCCAGCCCGACTTCCCAGGCACTGTTTGTTCCTTACAGATAATTATTACTGGCAAAGGCCCTTCTTCCTCAGAGGTGTCCCTCACCTTCTTGTGCCCTTTTTCATATGAGCATATTCAAGGCAGTGACTTTTCTGCATTACTTATTAATAGCAGGGCAGCTTGTTTAATAACAGGTTTCTGATTAGAATGGAATAAAGAGAAATGAGAGGTGATGATAAAACCTCGCATCCGGAGCTCTCTCTTATTTCACGCCCTCTCCTTAGAACGGGCACTGCCTGTTCTTTTCATCAAAGGCAGAAAATCTGTTTTGTAGCCATGGTGAATGGAGAATGCCCACACCTATACTTCCTTTCAAAGCGCACTCTTCTCATATACACTACAGAGCTGTCACAAAGGGTCCGGCTCTATCACAGCCTTGGTCGTACTGTAGCAAAAATAAAGTCATCTCTCTACAAAATGATGTATTCCATGCACCACTTCAGGTGGAGGGAACACAATCTAAGACTGGGGACGTTACCCCTTTTCACCGATAATCAGGCTTACAACACATTTTCTGAATCTCCGAGTTGCAGGTTGAAGCCAGCTCCTCTGATTGGCACTAGAAAGAAACTCAGCTAGATGGACTTGCATGTGGAGAGGCCCACGGCAGCTGGTGCCTCCTGACGCAAGGTCTGGGGAATGGGCTTCTCTGATGGCTGCGGTTTGATAGGAAAAGTTCTTGACTTGGACAGATGGAATTGGGTTTCTTCTCCACCACAGATTAGCCATGTGGCTTTGAGCAAATCACTTATGCTCCCTGAGGTTTATGTTACAAAATGCTGGTAGTAATACTGTTGGAAGCTTTTATAGTAATTTGGGTAATGTGTGTGACAGTGAAAGTGTTGGTTCATGATCTAGCATGATACAAATGCTCCGCATTATTTTTTCAAATGACGACCTATGACTAATGAACAAGGAAGTCAAGACCATGGACACCAAACACAAATGTAGGGGGAAAAATCTGTATAAAATATAATCATGTTTATTCAGCACTTGGAATAGGAGCTTTCTTCTGAAGAAATATTACCATTACTAAAGTTTAATCTTACGTGTATATGATTAACATACAGAGTAGATATAAATGAGCCCTTCTTGAAAATTGGTCACCTGTATATATAATTAACATACAGAGTAGACATAAATGAACACTTCGTAATAATTCAGGAGGCATTTCATTGTCTTATCGCACCTAAGGGTCATAATTATGATTATCAGTGGCTAATTTACCAGGGAAATGAATGGAATCCAAATGACTCTGTGATATAATTAAGAATAAATTTAGGGAATTAATCCATGCTCTCCAGTTTTAATACCGTCACGTGTCTCTATTTCAAGAAAGTAGCGTCACCTCAGTAATTCTAAGTTATCTGACCTGCTCTTTCCGGTGATTCATATTCTCCCTGAGGGGATGTTAGCCACAGCAGAAATCCCCTCATTCGAACATACCACCAGGTATGATGCCCAAACATAATGACTTGTGGGAGATATTCAAGGTTGGGAGTTTTACTTCTCCGAATCTGATCACCAGGTTTGGACAGAGCAGCAGGAAGTACCTGCGGAGGTGGGAAATGGGAGGAAATAATAGGCTCTGTCCTGACTAATTGATGGAACTGTCATAAAGATGAAATGAATTAAAATTTGAGGAACACTAGACACTAGACAAATGTAAGGTGTTATTATAATTATTACTATTAATAGTCTTACTCAATTTGCAATGGATAAGTTATATATAGCTTGAAAGAGAAGAGTTCTTTTTCAAATGATGGTACATTTTCCCCCCATCTTCCAGTTCTTGCTTTCTCAGCTTCTCTCTCCACCAACCTGAGTGACATACAGAGTCTATTCTTGTTTTCTTCTGTTTTGTCAGTTTGACATAGTTGGAATAGATGGGTAGATCTTGCAAAGAATAGAGCTGCAAATGAATTTGGAAATTTTTTAAATAGCTGTCTCTGAATAGTAAGGTATAAGGGTTTCTGCACATAGAAGGTTAAAGATGCTCTTTTTATAGTATGGCTAAAAGTGTGTAGCAATTATTGTAGAACGGAAAGATATTCTGAAAGCTCAACACCTGAAAACTAGATCTGTTAGGATGCCATTGCCACAAAAGGCAGATATGTGTCGTAATGCTCTCCACTCTGAGCTTGGGCATCTGAATGGTCTCCTTGAAAAATCCGTGTATGTGTATTTCTAGGCATGGGCCCTCATGGTTTTATAATTATAAACACACAGTAATACCAAAAATACGCAGAGTAAGAACCAAGGCTACATTTGGCAGAGCGCTGGCAAAACTCTACAAGGTTATCGACAATCATTTGTGAACCAATTAATAGTAAAACTAGATTAATGAAAGTAAATATTCCTTTCCCCACCAGGAGAAGAGCTGTTTTCGTCTTCTTAATTAACTCCTACAGACATTTTCTGACTGTGAATTGCTGTAAGCATGGCACAGTGCTTAAAGGAGAAGGGAAGAAAAGTACAAAGTGGTTGTATAACAGGTAGTACTTTACATGAATGGGGGAGATGTACACCTCCAGCATGGAATGACCTCTATAGCTACGTCTATATCAATATCACTGATATCTGTATCTATACCTATACTTACATCTATAGATATCTTCCCAGTTAGGTTTCACACACATAGATAAATGTATGTATAGAAAAAGTGTAAAAAGACAAAGATTAATCTGTTAATAGATGTTGTATATGGGAAGCAAAGTAGACTTGGGGAGGGGAGAGCAGAAAGAGGAAAGGGAGTTGTTTGAATGTTAATTGTTAACATTTTAAATCTGAAGTCTCTAAATTTCACCATGATTACTATTACTCTTGTAATTAATTTTTAAAGAAACATGAAGTACAAGTTATGGCACCTTTACTTGAGGACGGTTGAATGTAATTACAGGTCTTTCGTCATCGAGTCTGTGATTATCTATGTCAGTCACATAGTCTGCAGCATATTTTGCACTGATGTAGAGAGCACCTTTTCTGGCAGGTAACCACCTACCTGTCACAAGAACTTCCAAAGCTTCACACAGGACATGATGCCCATGACAACCTCAAATCTGAGGAGTCGAAAATATTAGTAAATCCACCCTGCTCCTCAGCCCACATTCACAGCTAAAAGGGTTATTCCTCTTGGTTTTAACAGAACAGATCTAAACCACTGGAGAAAAAAATCACAGCCTACATATTAAAAACCTACCTGTATGTGCTTATCATATAAAACCCCCACAAGCATACGTTTCAGAACATGGGCTCAGGTGGGAGCACACACCAGATCCCTAGTATCTATGGACGGTGCCCATCTTTATCCCAACATCAGTGTGGCTAATCTGGAATCTTTTGAAGTAACAGAGCACAGAGAACGTAAAAAGTCTTAACAACCGGGTCTGATATTTTGTCTACAATGTGATCAATTTAACTTTATCTGTTGGCATACAGGGTCTTAATCACACATTCGCTGGTTCACAGTTATTCCTCCACCATGAACCAGCACTTTGGTCATGGTGAGAGCATGAGGTAAATTAGGATCTACTCCCTCTCCCCTCAAGGAACTTACAATTGTACAAGCAATAACTTCAAAAATGGGAAAGATCTTAAAAATTATTAGTCTTCCTAATCCCAAAGACTTCATTGTCTTTGATATAACCTAAAATTTTACTCATTATAGAAGCATTGACCTTTATGTTCACATCTTTAAAAATCAAAATAGAAGAGTTAAATGGAGAAGGCAAACTATGACGTCAGGATTCCAGCCTGCCACCTATTTGTGTAAAGTTTCAGTGGAACACAGTCCACTGTAGCTCTTAAGCTACAATAGGAGAGGTTACTAGACACAATAGAGAATATATTAATTAAAATTGGACAGTATACATAAGAAACAGAATGAACCTATTCGTCTAAGAGTGATTTCTTGGGGAATGGGTGTTTGTTTCATCTCTGACTCAAAGAAGAACAAAGAAGTGATAGTGAACAAATAAATCATAGGTAGCAGGAATATCAGTTAGAAATGGAGTACCTCTACAAGCAGTGTTTTTAAATCTGAAGATTGCCACTAGATTCACACACACTTGGGCCAATTGCTAAAATTTTAGTGAGTATGGTGGCAGTAGAAAGACTTGAGATGACTGATTAGAGTAATAGTGGAGCTTATTAACCGGTCTTTGGAAATGTTTATAGTGTTGTGAGAACTGCCCCAATTTCTCAAATCCCAACTTCATCCAGAAAAGAATCTGTCCCCCCAAAATTGCATAAGCTAAACTTTTGGAAAATACTTGCACATTTGGAGATACTACATAGCTTACTGCCAAACATGCTCAAATTTAAAGATTTCATTTAGTTATTTTTGGAGAGAAAGGAAGGGAAGGAAAAAGAGAGGGACAGAAACATTGACATGAGAGAGAAACATCAATCAGTTGCCTCTTGCACGTGTCCCATCCAGGGACTAAACGTGCAACCCAGGCATGTGGTCCTGGCCAGGAATCAAATCAGTGACCTTTCACTTTGTAGGATGATGCCCAACCAACTGAGCCACACCAGTCAAGGCAAAGATGCTCCAATTTAATTATGCCTGGAAAATTGGCTGGACTTGTTTGGCATTTCATTAACAAAAAATAAAATTCACTCTTCTTCCTGAGACAATAGCATTTGTAGTATTTTTGCTACTTTTTTGCATGAAAGCTATATACAAGGTGGGGTAAAGTAGGTTTACAGTTGCTCGTATGGAAGATAATACAATAATTAATAAGTAATAACATAACAATAAACTGTTTTGCATACTCATGACTGTAAACCTACTTCTGCCACCCCTTGTGTATGAAATGTAGATAAATAAAATTTAAAATCTTTTCTCTGGCATGGTAACTGGCTACCCTGGAAAATCCATGTTTTAGCATGTGTTTGAATACATGTCACATAAAATATACCTTTAAATGTTTATAAAATCACAGAGAAGCAATGTCATAAAATAGTAAGAGGACTGAAAAAAGAGATTCTTATGAAACTTCTAAACCAATTGTGGTGCTCTGTGCAGTAACTTAGTCTTTCTTGAATTTGAGCTTCTTTTAGGGGTAAAATATAAAGTATGAATGTTGGGGGAGAAGGTAAAATAAAAATACTTGTATATTTGTGATTTAGCTACTGTTGAAAGAAATGAGAGGTAAATTAAATTAAAGTCAAAGGCAAAATATATACACATGTCAGGATCTATCTATCTATCTATCTATCTGTTCATCCATCCATCCATCCATTTATTTGTTCATTTATCTATATCCTTAAATGAGCAATTTTCTAACTCAATTGTCATCAGTGGAACTGACAGAGATTTTTTTCTGTTCTGCACCAAATTCTCATCCAAAGACATCTAAATTTAATTGAAGCAAATAAGTTGCTAACAAGTTTCTAACAGCTGTCAATGGACTGTATAGCTCATAAAAATACAAATAAGAAAATGATATAGTTGATGCAATGACTGGAATATGCAAAGGGCTTGGTAAAGATACCCATGCAGCTGGAATGGAGGGTGACATGACTTATAAAGGAAAGGATTTTGGAGGAGGTCACACACTTATGTTGACTGGCAAAAGGAAAACTGGCACTGGGCCAGGGAAAAGACGTGAGAAATGACATAGAGGAAAAGGAGATGTAAAAGCAAATAAGCAATAGTTTACATGTGGAATCCCCAGCTGTCATCTGTTGCTGGAAAGCACAGTTTAAAACAGGAAATTGTTAAAGATAAGATCAGAGAGAAGCAGGAAGTAGCATATTTAAGGCTAGAATTTAAGCTGGGCCTATTTTAGACTTTATCCAGCAGGATGGGGAAACATGAGAAGGTTTTATTTAAGTTTGCAAGGCAGGTTTACCTTGCATCGGATGTACAGTGACGTTTGATGGTGACACAGCTGACAGAAGAAAGCATTTTGATGGTACAGAAACCCAAGTGATCAATTACAGCAGTAGCAGCAGCTCTGACCTGTAACCGTGGTAGTAATGATGGTCATTACAGATGGTTTCAAGAAGTATTTAGGATGGAAGTTTAGCAGGTATGGTAATGGGTTTGATAGGGAAAACAACGAAAGTGGGAAAAGAGAAGCCAAATATGACCTTTGGGTTTCTCTTTTGGGTGAATGAGTGGACAGCAGCTTCACAAATCAATGTACTCATAGAAGGCACAGATGGAGAAGCCACGTAAAGGGGAACAATGCAGAGGTCAGTTACGCATGTTGACAGGTTGAAAGGTGCTCAACGGACATGGCAGGCAGTTGGATAGTTGAGTCTGAATTGCAGGGAGTGGGTTTGTTCTACCTATAAAATTTGTGAGTAATTGTAATCATGACAGTAGAGGAACGTGCGGAAGGAGAGTGTAAGGGTGAGGAGAACAATGGGCTGAGGATGAACCTAGGGAGGAGGAAGAAGAGAAGGCAATGAAAGGGACAGAAAAAGGATTAGAGGATGATTTGTTGAGCATGGGGCAGTGGAAATCAGGAGCACAGAACTTGAACAAAGAAGGAGTAATCGCTGGGCCAAATGTGCAAAGAGATCCAGGGACGGCCCCAAAACTCCACTGGATTTAGCAATTCAAGAACCATAGTTCAGCTGTGAAGTGCAAACAAGTGCCAGGTGCTAGGAATTGTAAACTGGGGACGAGGAAATGCACAGAGCGCACATAGATCAAATTTTGGGGGATGCACGGGGACAGATAACCATCTGTGCCTGAGTGCCAACCCAGGCCACAGCAAACTCAGCTATGGCTCCATCAGCATCTGTTCCACTCTTCTTCCCTCTCCTCTTCTGTTCATCCTTTCTGTTCTCCTACCACATTTACACCTGAGAAACTCTCGGGGCACTTTGCCTTTGTCCTAGGATGGTGGGGTCTGTAGCCAGCACACATGGAACAAAATAGACTTGGATTCATAATTTTCTTGTTATATCTATCTCCTGTGGAAATCAGGGAAAAAATATGATTTTTTCCTTAAATAATTGCTGTCTTTTAAAAATCTTTTCAACTCCTATTTATGCCCTGTCTGTCATTACCAGAGTGCTTATACTTTATTTTACAATAATGCTTTTATGATAGATGCACAGGCACATTATGAGACATTGAACATGAGATCTGATTTATTGGTGGATAGCAATTAGATGGGCAGTTAGTTTTCTACAGTTTATAATCTCCTACACCGGGAAGAAACAGCACAGCATAATTAAAAGAGGTTCATTCTGCAAATGAATACATTTAAGATTTTCCTGGCTCTGTTACTACCTAGACTTGTGACCTTAAACTAAGTCCCTTCTCCAAATTCAGCCTTCATTTTAACTAAAAAATGAGATGCTTCCTCTTGATGGTTTCCTCTTTCAGAACTTCCAGCTAAAAGAAAAATACGACTGAAAGTCCTGCTGTAATTTCTAAGATTTATAAAATTATTGTAAACTATGTTTTATAGATGTTGAGCAGTTCCAAGGTCATAAAATTATGGCATTTATCTTGAGAGGAAAATGCCCACTGGTAATAATTAGAAAAGATAGCTGTACACAGTCTTTTGTCTGTTCAAATGAAAAGCTCATTTCAATCACACAATATTTTTCTTCCCTTTCCAAGTTCAATACCAAGTGTTTGATGACATACATCAGAGCAAGACTGTTATAGCCTCAGTGCATGTGCCTGTATCTCCAAAAGCAAAGTGAGATTGTCAGTTTCGGGAGACCAGTGATTCTTTTCTGCTTCTGTTCTATCCACTCGAACATAACCACAGTTGAGACTCAGTCTGAGGTTCAGTAATACGAAGTCTGTGCCTTTGGTTACCATACAGATAGCCGTTCTCTCTGTCATGTCTCCCGACAGTGCCAAATGGGATGACCTGGACAAATTCTGGTGTGTGGGAGCAAGGACACCAAGAAGTCCTCTAGACAGCATAAACTTTTAGCATATACTTTGTGATCCCAGAGAGAAATGAAATAAGTCAAAGTGCAAAGACATAGTCTTACTCTCTTTCTTCTTCAATTCAGAGGCAGTAGAAAAAAATAAATATGCCATAAGTATGTTTGTTTCTCTTTCTAGGATTTGCTATATATCCTCACTCAGTCTTGTTTCATCTGTGATTTCTCTCTCAAAGGAGCAAAACCTTAAAATGATTTGTAATTCCTTTCTATCCTTTACTGTTTCTGAACCCTCTTTCTATGGTGTTGGATTTCATGGATGTTACCTTGTTTGATTATTTCCTTCAGAACTACTAAATGTACCCCCTCTCTTTTTTAACATCACACCTACTATCTCAGTCCCGGATCTAGCAATTGCTGACCACCTGGATTATTGTGGTCACTTTTATCTTGGTCCTCTGATTTCTGAAAACTTGGGACTCTTTATCTGCCTTCATATGGCTTCCAGACTTCATAAAGAAGCCTATGGTCAATACCCAGCAGAACTACGAGGGATGTTTCCCTGCTTTTCCATGGACCTCACTACTTCCACTTCTTCCTTAGGTCTCCATGGTGATATTTTATATTGTAGACTCTCTTAGCTTTACAGTCAGTCCATGGGGAACACCTCACCCTGCCCTGTCTCTTAACCTCCAGTCTTCCATATTCTTTTCTGCTGAGTCATCTCCAACATCATGGATGATGTCCACATCATCCAACCGCTCTGTTTTCATTACTAAACCTTCTCCCAAAGTCCAACCTAAGTCTGTACTGATATCTTTAACTCAGCCAGACTTCTCACTTCCTTCCCTCTGCAATGTCTTACTCTCACCCCTGTGAGAAGTCTACCTTTGCTGGAAAGGTTGGGAAAGCAATGACATGTAACTGCGACTTCTCAATCGCACACTTTCTTTAAGCCATCCCTTTTTTAACACTAAAATTATCTCATGACTTGCATATTTTATGCCTTCCTGACTTTAGTGGTATTTTCTCACTCCAAATCCATTATATCTGTATCTTCTTTATTAGACTTTAAAGTCCCCAAGTGCAGCTATAAGGCAACCTTTTAAAGTACTGTTTAGTCATTTTTTAAATGATTTTAATAGTGACAATAAAGTACAAGGAATTATGCAAATTTACCTGTTCTTCCATGAGGACATAAGTGAGCAAATCGTCTTAGTAACCACAAAGCTTGGCTCTGTCTGCTCCCTGGTGAGCCTTGAATACACTAAGCCTGTCTCTTACCTTGCTCCCTTGTCCTGTGGAGCTAATCCAACCATAGACTTGCCTTTGAAGTCAACTGGAACATCATGCATGGGTGAGCTCCAGAGAGCACACAAAAGCAAGAAAAGAAAACTGACATGTTATTTTTAACCAAAGGCACTGTGCTATTTTGGTGTTTCCATACCTGCTTTGGGCATCCGACAGACTTCAAGAGCCTGAGGATGAAGTGGGAGAAGACACTGAAATCAGCAATTGTAAATAGGCAACAGGTGCAGCTAGACTAGAATAAAAGTTTTACATTTCTAGTCAATCTCAGTTTTTTTTCCCTCTATTGAGAGTCACACTAATCACAAACATAAAATTCTTTAAGGCTATAAAACTCCTCCCTGAGAAAGTCAAGTTCTTCTGGAAATGGTGTCCACTTTTCATCTAAACCATAACAATTGCCTTGGAGACGAGCATTGAACTTCATGCAACAGCCATTTACCCAGAATCTTTACTGAAAAGGAGTTGTGCTCATCAAGATGAGAGTACCATCACCATCTTCAAGAAGAAAAGCAGGAAGCAGCTCTCATAGCATATGGCTCTCCAAGCCCACTTACAACCTCTCAGACGGCATCCGTTTGTGAGGCAGTAACATGATGAACTATAAATTACAGCTTTACTACTTCTCATAGTCAAGCGCTTAAAACTGAATGACCTTTTGGAAACTAACTAAATGTATTATATACATACCTTTTGATCCTACAAGTTTTTTTCTAAAAATAAATTCTATGGAAAGGAAAGGCCCAACAAGAAGCTCACTACTTAAGAACTACTTGTGCTTTGGATGTTTTTTTTTTTAAACTGTACAAGTTTCAGTGTGATCATTTGTAAACTGTGGATAATAACAGTACTTGCCTTATAGCCCATGTGGGTATGGTGCCTGATGTGGGAAATAGCCAGAAATCTTAATAATGTGAGTATTATAATCCTTATTTTACAGAAGGAGAAACCGTTTCAAAGATTCTAAACAATTGGTACAAGGTAATAGAAGGTCTGGGATTTGAATCTAACTTAGTTTGATTCCAAAGACTGTACCCTTCTGGCCTCAAAGGCTGCTGCTTAACTTAGAGCCCCCAAGTGGCTAAGAAAAGGAGACATCAGCTGAGAAGATTCTCCAAACACCTTCCCAGTGCTTATTTAAGGATGTCTGTGTTTTATAAACTTTCTGCAAAGTGTGTGCTGGAATATTAGACTTTCAAAAAATCATCCAAGACCCTCAAATACCAGGGCATTAAACTCAAATGTAAAATTAACTGAAACCATGAACAGTTAATCTAACCTAACAATATGAACATAAACCTAAAAAGCTGACACTCCTTGATTGCTGACACGATATGAATTTACTGTAAGGGCACAAAACCTGGCTCTCTGCTCCTGGACACTGATGTGGCACATAACTTCTATTTCATGTTTAAATATTTCAAGACAAAACATTAAGAAATTGTGTTTGCCATTAGAAGCACCATTAATCAAATTTCCTTGGCTACTTTACTGGAGGAAAGATCTGGATGACAATGAGCAAGTTATACCGGAGTTAAATTATTATGAATGAGCATGCTAGAGATGTGCCAAAGAAGTGTGTCAAGCCCTGAAAGAAGGCATGAGGTATGGATGCCCATGCTAAAAACATATTTACTCTCAGAGGAGGGGCACTCAAATTAAATTTGAAGAAGACAATGGGCATCATGATCTAGCAGGTGAAAGTGAAACTGAGAATAGGTGAATCTGTCATTCAACAAAAACTTGATTTCTTTTCTTCTAACTATTTTCTTTTATCTTTTCTGAGTCATAAGTTTGTCCAGTTGCCATATTCTCCAATGTAGAATACTTTAGCCTTCTCCAGTTACATTTTTTCATTTTGCTTCAAATGATGTGAGCCTACATGTGTAGTTTTATTAGAGATAGGCTAGATAATGTCTCTAGGTCTCTAGTCGTCATGTTCCAAATCACCCACTGTGGGGAGGTGGGGTAGGGAGAAATCCCATTGAAGAATTTCTCAACCATACCTGTTATACTGCATGGAGTTCAAAAGTGCCTACAGCAAATGGCTATGAAAATGAGATGCAGCTCAGAGTAGGCAGCAGTGAGAGGGGTTCCTTATTGGGGCCACTAATGGCCTTCACAAGTCACAGGTAGAAGGTGTACAGTGTCTCTGCTTTCATCTGGTTAGAAAGGTGTATGGTGAGCCCAGCTTCCCAAAGACACCGAGAATTAAGAGCTGCCACATTCTAGAGAAAATGTTGCTATCTATTCTCCAAGTGGGACTCACTATATGTTTTTCCATCTGATTCTCCCCATGATGTATCTGGTATAAGTCCATTCACTGAATAGGATACATGGGAGAATTATTTGCTCCCCCCTCCCCCCAGCCCCTTAATAACAGAATATCTGTCCTTTCTTGCTTAGTGGATGGCATATACTGTCCATAAAAAAGTCCATAGGTAAGAATGGAGGGTGCATTTTTCTATCCAATTCTTCCCTTCCCTGAGGAAAGAAGGCAGAAAATGGCCAAGAAATGGCCAACATTCTTCTTTCTATGTCTACAAAATATAAACTCCACAAGAAAAAAGAAGAGAATAATCAAATGATTACTGGGCTTTTCAGCACACAAACCTCAATGTACCCAAAGGCAAAAAATTTAAGTCAAGTTTTAATTTTTTTTGTCTGACAAATCTTTGGTTTTAAAAATGGTAATGTGCATTCAAAGCTGCTGTTTTTCCTTAGAATCCTAAAACTTTACACTCGAGATAGAGACTAGACTAAAACTTGCACCAATCCTAAAGCTCTTTGCTTAATGTTAGGTTTTATTTGGAACAGTGTTTTTATCAACGTGGGTGATTGGTGGAATATTTCTGCCTGGGAGGGAAGCCATAGGCAGGGCTTCCACATTCCAGGATGTTGTTAAAGACAGCTTTGAAAAGTTTTCCACTGCATAGAATGTATTCCTAGGCTTCGCAAGATAGCGAGGAAGTTGAAGGATTTCAAAAAGCATTTAAATTTACATTTGTCTCCAAATTTTGGAAGAAAAATCATGAAGTACAATTAAGGCAATGGTAAACTCCAGCCCCCCCCCCAAGCACATATTTGATTATAAACTATCAATAAAGTATTTGTAAATTTCACTGAATTAATCACTAATCATGTGACACGAGCTATTTTTAAGTCCTCATGAAATGAAAAATCATTGTTTTGCTGATGAAATCAATTGAAAACTGTAAAATCCATTTTCAATAATTGATCTTTATTCTGAATGTTCTCATTATTGTTCTCACAACAAATACTCTGAAACAATATTCTGAGCCAAAAAGCTCTCCTTGATTGTTAATACTGCTTTCTACCTGTGAGGAAATAGCTTCTCCCTTCACAATACTGAAGTATGATTGCTAAGAGTAATTTTATTATATTATCCAATATGTTCTTTAGAGTTGTTTTTCTCTCCAATTATCCCATAGTCAAAAAGGGAGAGATCCTATTTTCTCCTTTTATAAAATCTGCCACAATGACTTGACCAGCACCGGTCAGACTAGATCATGAAGGCAGAAAAGCCAATTGAATAATTGAGTAAATAAATGATTTGAAGTCTTCTCAAATTTATGATAATAATCATGATTTTTGAGTAAAAGAGATACCATTTTAGTTAAAAAGATCATATTCTATACAAATTTTTACCCAACTTGGAATGCCCCAAACCACATAGAAATTCTGAAGTCTTAAAATTTTTTGTTTTGTGGTAAAGAACTAGACATTCTTTGCCATATGTTCCCAAATTTCCTATTATGTTTACCCAACCAAAAATAAAATAAAAGAAAATAATACCACCAAAGAGATAATTGACTGGGGGAGGTTAAAATGATCATAAATCTTAGAAATGCAATGAATAACTGGGTGAACTGAAGTGGACAGTACTGCATTGAGTTGTCAGGATTAAAATAACATGAAGACAAAACCCTGAATTCAAATCCTTCTAGCACTTTGAAAGCAGCAGGCTTTAAAAACAATAGATCTCAGTCTTCAAGATGATATGTTGCTTGTTTATACAGATTATCCTGTTCTTATACCATGTTCATACTTTTTAAAACTATTTCCCTGAACTGAATTCAAGCACATCTGATGGGAGGCAAGGCACGTTTTGTGCTCCCGTTATGTACAATGAGTATACACCCCCAAGTGACTTGCTTGTCACTTGAAAGATATACCATTCTTGTTTTTTTTTTTCTAATTAAAAGCTGCTCACGTGAAACTATTTTTGCAAATGTCACCACATGGAATTTCTTCTAAAGATCAACAGCATCATCATACAACATACCAAAAATGGAATGATGTTATTCATATTATCACGTATAGCCATTTATATACTAAGTCCACAGCCAACCAGCAAAACAGAGGACTTAAGGAACTTAAAAAAAGAAAAAAAAAACCTTTTGACCGAAATGGATTATTACCTTAGCATATTTTCAAATATCTTTTTTTGTTTGTGCATTCAAATTGATGTGCAATATCTCCAAATTTGCTGATGTGAATTCTAGAGGAACCCAAAGGTTTTATCTTCACAGTGACAAAACAACCAGTTAATCCAAAGAAAAGAAAATTTTCAGCCGACCCGACTGATTGGAAAACTGTGTGGAGAAACTGGCTGATTAAACATTTCCCTTTCCAACTGCATGTGGTGTGTTCTTATGTCAAATCACAGGGGCTAAATATTGTTCTCCATTGTGCACCCAGGTGGCAGTGAGACACCAACAATTACACACTGTGGCTAAGTGCCAAGGTTCATGCCTGAAATTAGTGTCAAAGTGAAAGGACCATAGAAAGTTAGGGTTAAAGGGGAGACAAGCTCATCCTCCGTGTTTCACTGACATCAACACAGCATGCAATAATCATCTGGGGCACAGTTTCCACTTTGGAGCTCTCATGGACTGTTCAACTGCTACTATTACAATACAGACTGCAGAAATATGGCTTGTTTCTTAAAAGCAGAAGGTAGCTCCAAGCCTCCAGCCAAAGCTTCACCCCCACTTATCTCAACTAGCAGGTAGGAATTCCCACAGGATGGGGCTACTTCCATAGAATACTCCCATATAAATGAGTGCGCACAGGCTATGTTCACTGATTTAGGGAGTGAACTTTCTAGCTCGCTTCACCCAGGAAAATTAGTGCATGTTGCATATATATTATGTATTGGTAGGCCTTTCTTGATGTAAGTCTTGTATTTATATCTATGTATACAAGTCAGGGTCCTCACAGCCAGTAAAATAGCTCCATAGCAGAGGTCAGATGTAGTAGTTGCTTTAAGAAATATTCACCTAGATTTTCCTATGCAGTAAAATTTCCACATTAATTTTTACCTTCAGCACTGGCTTTAAGAATCCATATAAACCTATTTTTTCTTGAGATTTCAAGACTACACTTTTGCATACGATTCAGCAAAAACATAAGTAAAATTAACCAAAAGAGCTACTTGTTAACAGAAGAGTTGCACTATGATTTTAAATGTTAAATTGCCTTTTTATTGAAAGAAACCCATCATTAAGTATTAACTAATAAAACTTTATGATGGTTAAGAAGATGGCTCTTTTTGGGGAAAGGGTGGTCAGCAACTTCTATGATACTGAACAATGTCCAAAGGGGTAGAGAAATAATTGTATATGGCATAAAATAATAAAACTAATTTAGAGTCAGCTAGCACATGGACAATAATAGTGATAGAGAACATATACAAATATAACATAACTGCACTTAGAAAACCCAGAAAGTTTATTCTGCATATAATATATGTAGTATATGATGACATTTATTCCCAGAAGAAGCAAAACCACGTTTGAAAGTAAAGATTATTGTGTTTAACTATTCCTTAATGGAATCTCCAATTCTAAATAAATATTTAAAGATCTGTGGAAGTCCTGGACTATTACTTTAGGAACATTACTTTTTTTCCCTCCTAAGCTTCCCCCTGTTGTCAGTCTTTCCCCTCCTTCCCACCTGTCTTCCCCTCTTCCCAGCCTCAAATGTACATTAACCGAATACTCTATGGCAGACACTGTGATGGGCAGTGGGGCTCTTGCTTCCAAACCCTCCAGTCTTACTTTTGTTACTTGCTCCTTTTATTTTACTGCTAGTTCCCTGAACTCTTTGCCAACATGTGAGTCAGGCATGTCTACAAACACTGAAGCAGTCGGGACACAGGAACTGGGTGAAACATTACCTAGCCTGACATCACGTTCGTTGCTGCAAATGTCATGGGGCCACTGATCGATGCAGATAAAAGAATTTCAGGATTTCATTTCTGAAATGGGCTTTGTAGGAGCTACGGGTGTTGACCCAGCCACTGAAGGATGGGAGGCCTTGAGAAAGCAGCAGCAAAGGTTTTCAGGTGCAGCAGTGATCAGAGAAGCTCATCCTCGGCGTTTGGGGGGAAAGTAGGAGAAAACATAAGGCAATCTTCATGAGGGCAATGAACAGATCAGCCTTCCAGCACAGAAAATTACCATTTAGAAATCGGCAATAATGCAGTTGAAAAGACGAAAGACAAATGGTGAGGAGTCAGTGAAGTTCTCAAATTTAAAATGTTTACACTATTGGCTCTGGGGAATTCATAGATGCAGAGAGGAAGAACATACCGAAAGTTTCAAGGTGTGGCTGTGAGCTCACAGTGTAAGAGCAAAGACTTCCTGTTACAGCCACTGCTTTATTCTGAACACCTTGAATGGGCCTAGGACAATACAGAGGCTCAATAATATTCATTGAATGACTAGAAGGATGAACAGGACCTGAAAGGCCTGGGAATTAAGTCATCTCAGATGCTTAGTAGCTCAGATGCTTAAGCAACTCCCTTCAAAGGAGTTACTTAACTTCTTAAAGCCTCAGTTTCCTCATCTACAAGTAAGGATAGTGTTACTATCTTTCTCATAATGTAATTGAAAGGACTGAATCAGAAAACAAAGGTAAAGTGCTTAGCCCATTACCTGGCATATAGAAAATAAATGTTAGACATTAATAATTAGAATTAGAGATCCCTTAAGTATAAGAAGTATAAAAAGCATTGGAAGGAAGCAGAAAAATAGTAAAACCAACTTAGTGTCTGCTGCATTGTGGGTCTGAATAGTGAGGGAAAATGTGTGATAAATTTAGACATTTCTAAATATACACCAATAAGATAATGTCTTAAAACACATTCTGTTTTACCAGTGTATTCTTTTAAATTGGTATTTATGCCTAGAATATATTTAGAGCCATTTAAACAATAAGCAAGAGAAATACAAGTTCCAAAAATATATGCATTGCGATGTGATTAGTTGATGATGCATGAGTAACTGGTGAGACTCCTATAATCTGCAAAATCAGGCAATGACGAATATTGAATTAATGGTGACTATTAAATTAAGAGCCACAAGAATAATGTCTAGCACAGGGTAGGCACTGAATATAAATGTTTGTTGAATGACTGAATGAACTTTTCTAAATCTATATGGCAACACGTCTTTATAATAATTTATTTGATTTCCATGTTTCAAAGTTAGCTAGCAAATTGAATTCATCAAATATTTCCAGAAAATCCAGAAACTTCAATAATGCCTGCAGTAAACTGCGTTAAAACCTTTGAGACTGTGATAATTAATGAAACACCATATGTTCCCGATCACGGTACACTACCTTGCCTTCCTTTCTCTAAGGAAACTCCCAGCCTTATGGTTTACTTTGGTCTTTGCCGTTGGACTGTGAACTCAACTGTCAGAAAAATATAGGAAGTTCAAGGATTTATGAATCACAAGTACCTGTGCTTAAATAATGCCAAGCAACATTAAGAATATAAATGATGGCTTAGATGTTATTGAGAATATAAAAAGTTTCTGTTTACTATAGGGTGTAAGATCATGAAGTCTAGCAACTTTAGAAGGACTCAGGGTCATTACGAGTCTACACAGGCTATCTCTTGATTAAAAGAATAATAAATCATAAGCCCCATTAAGCAAACTACAATTTTCACATTTAAAATTATGAACAAAATTTTAACTATTTCAATTAATTACTAGTGAATGCTAGAGCATATAATTAAGCTCTTTAGCATAACTTTTATTTTCTTAAGCTATTCTGGCATTGTTTAAATGAAAGTATCGAACTGATGGATCTCAGAGGTGATTAAAACACAAAATAGCAGCAGGTAAAACCTTACCAGGCGTCCTGACAACATGCTAGAGTAGTAATTCGGGGTGACACCTTCTCTAGCTATCTAAGAGGGAGTTCCTCACCTGAAAGTTCTTTCTCTGTGCTAAATTTTCTAGATGATGCTGAGTATAAATCCAGAGTTTGCCACTTGGCAAACTATTTTGTGTGAAATAAGCGAAGGCCGCTGCAGGACTTTATCGAACTAGGCGAGCAACTTGCTATTACTGAGAAAATTCTACATCCTAATATCAACCCAAAGCCAATTCAAACTTTTCAGCATTTAATACACAATTTCTAATGACACAAGTTTTGGGGTTCCCCCCAGACTCAGACAAGTAGGTCGGACACACAGCTTCAAAGTCAATACAACTTTCTAGGTGAGAGAGAATGTCAGCACACCGCAAAGACAAAAACCAAAATTACAGTAGGCAGAGAGAAATTGAGAGCAACCCATTGTCCTGCCACACTAGGGTGTGGAAGGGAATATTAATCACAAAAAGAAAGTGAATCGGGGGAAACTTTGTAAACGTAGAAGGAGAGGAAAAGAATCGGATACTAGAGCTTGATTTTACTTCTGTAAAAATTTGCTACATTAACACACTATCAGTGTGACTCACACTGATAGTGTGTTAATTCAGCCATAATATTATATCCTGACTTTAACTATTCACTACAATCAAGTTAAATTGCATAAAATATTTTCTAATTAGTTTAGAACATCGCAGCTAGAGAGTTAATGGCTTTGTATAATTTGCACAGAAAGACTGATTTAAGGATTTCATTTTGACTTACATAAATTGATCTAATGTCACAACTCTAGTTCCCCAAAGATTTGGTTCTTTAAAAGCTATGTGATTAACTTCCGCGTCTACAGCTCCTGAAAGGCCTGAGGTGCAAAAATCTTCTTGGTATCATTGGCCGCAACCATGTTACCTTTATATATCTGCACTCACCTATTCCATAAAGGTGGGTATAAGAGCTAGAGATTTACATACATATGTATTACTTCGCAGGCCACTTTTAAATTTTAAAAAGTAAATGGCATCCGAAAGCACTGTCGATGTTGTAATAGCTCTTCATATTTATTCCTTCTGTTTTCTCAGCCTTCCCCTGATTTGTATGCCTCTTTAGTTTTCCTCATTAAACCACAAACTAGCATCTCTAATATTCATCCCTTTTAAGATACACCTAATTTTTGTAAGGAAGTACTAAATTAAAATAGCAGGACTCTGGAAATACTGTTTTATCTTGAGTTCAATGCAATTGCTTCAGCTGAGATAAATGCATGAAGACTTTTATGAAATAACTTTTACATAAGGATAAAATGACTTCTATGTAAGAAACAATTACCAGCCAACATTATCATCACCAGAAAATTGTAAGCTAGAATGAGCAATAAAAACATTGTATTTGAAATGAAATATTAGAGAATAGCTATTAAAATATTTTACTCAATTTCTATTACACCTTAAAATGAAAGTCATCAAAATGTCATTACAGGCCTTTCCCCCAGATTCTTCAGAGACTGAATTTAATCATTTCAGGAAATTGAGCACTATCCAACATTCACTGAAATCTTTTGAAATAACAGCAAAGCAAAACACAATGTTAAATGTATACATTTTATATTAAAATATGTTCATATACATCTATAGATACATACCACAGACCAGGGAATATTTGTCTTCTTCGGATACCTGGAATTAAATATTTCTTTGGACATTAACCACTTAAATAAAGTATTATCTTCAAGAAGACCTGAAGACACCCAAGTTAAGGAGACACAATTCAGTTTTGCAAAACCCCAGTCTTAATAAAGCATTAAAGAAGCAGTTTTAAAAAAAATTTTCAAAAATCAATTGTTTGGAAATAAGTTCCATTCACAATTATTACCTGTACAACAGAGCATGGAACTTTTTACTGCTGCTTAGGTGAAGGGCCAAACATTAGTTGAATATGTGCGGTTACATTAATAAAAGCATTGTTATGTGTTCTTTCCGAAAACTGGTGCTCTATCAAGAATTTTCTGGGTGGAAGAGACCTTCCACATCACCTAATCTTGGTTTTTGTTTACCAATTCTAGGAATAAAATCGACACACAATAGCTAAAGATTATTTCATTGATCCCCAAAATGACCATTTTCTCTAAAATATGAAAATCTGCTTATTTTCCAAGACTAAAAGTAAACAGGATACCTGATTGTAATTTGTCAATAAAAGCTAGGCAATTTTAGCAAATCGCTAACAATAAAATTCCCAAAGATAGTCTCTTCCTTAAACCTTTAACATGAAATAGAATTGTTTAAATTTTTAAACACTTTTCTTTAAGAAAGCAGTTTTCTAATGCTACTGGCAAGAAGTACATGAAATGGTTTGTAAAACGGCGCTTTAAAAAAACGTTTAATTTTTACCTTTCAATTCGAGGAGGATGCCACTTCTTATGGAACCCATTTTTCCTGAAGATGCTCAGGGCTGGCCAATTTAGAATGAAAACCATTAGCACAGTCCTATTAAAAGAAACAAACTACACTACAAAGCCACAGTCTCTGAAGGAAGCTGATGGTGCTGGTAAGCAATAAATGCCTTTCCTGACACCTCCTCTGCCACCATCATCTTGTTAGCACAGTGTGCGACCCTGCAGCGTCACACATGCAGTTTTTACGGGGATGGAGAAACGTCTGACGGCTCCTCTGCTGAACCCGGCTGTAGCCTCCACAGCCTCGTAATCACCACGATTCCTTTCTGTCGAGGTTCTAGAATCCGAGGACGTCCTGGGACGCGAGAGCGTAAGTAGCACAGGAGCAGAACATTCCCGGGAGTCACTACAATTGGACACAACTTTCCCTCAAACAATCAGCATGAGACCGAAGGCCACAGAGCCACAGAGCACCTGCCCGTTTGTGCCTGAGCACTTGGTACTTGGGAACCAAAGACCAGCCCCAACGCAGAAACTCCGCCCGACTTCTCGGCGTCCCGGCAGAATCCGGGCACACGCGGCCCCAGCTCGAGAGAAAGTGAGGAAAGGGAGGTTACCCTCTCCTCCTCGACCCACCGTCCACCTAAAGCCGCGTCGGCTGAATCACAAATAAAATGCTAATGCATGAGAAAATGAAAGCCAATTTCCTCCACTTTGCTCCAAGTTTCAGAGGCCCCTCCACAATAAAAGATAACTGTTTGTGGAGGCTGCCTTGTTCCGTGCCATTAACTCAGAACAAAACATATTTTTAGTGGGACAGCGGTGTTTACTTGTAAGAACTATGGAATTGTTCGGCACCATTTATCACTCGCAGACAAAGACGTTCAGCCACAATTTTGGACACAAATCAAGGTACATGCTCCTCATAAAAAAAAAGAAGAAGAAGAAGAAGAAGACGAAGAAGAAGAAACTGCTTAAGTCCCCAAAACTATAAAGATTGAGGTCAGACTGGCCATAGCAACCAAGCACAGGACTCGGGTCTCCAGAAGGACCTAGCAACCGATAAATGAGTTCAGATCTCTTTTCATCTCCACTGGTGTGAAAGCCAAAATTAAAAAGATTAGATCACCCTGCACCCATTACAAAAGGTGCCACAATGAAAAAGTCATTTCCAGCCTTTGAATCACATCAAATAAATAACATTCATCCCTTCTATAATGAACAACTTTCAAAGTAAATTGAATCTCCATAGGACTGCTTTCCCTGGCTGCACAGTATTTACATGACAATATATCACAGGAAGCTCAGAATGGGTCTTGTAAATGGGGAACTAGGGATAAAAAGCATCTTTAGCCCCGATTACTGTATACTCAGACTGCTTTTCAATCCCCCTCATTGAAACAATGTGTTGTATCAGGAACATAAACAATGTCTTTAAATTGTGGGAAATGAAAGTTTTGGGCACATTTTAAAATGTCTGGACTCACCCCTTTTGAGGTCCACTAAGAATGTAGAAATCGCTTAACCTCCTAAATCCATGCCCTAGATTCATTTTTGTGACAAAGAATTCCCATCTATGGGCACACTTGTTTCTTTGTTTGTGCCAGCAATTTTTCACCCTAAATATCTCCTGAACTTTTATTATCTTGCTTATGATGAAAGCACATTTGCAGATATTTTTGAGCATGTAGCTCATTCATTATTTGTGATTTCCCCGAAAGTATAAGGTATTCTCCATTATAATAATAGTGTCTGTTAAGTTTTAACAATGTCTCTATACAAAATAATCATTTTCTACAGTCTAATTTTCACAAAATTTCTCCAGGTCATTAAAAAAAATTTTTTAAGGACTAATATTCTCAAATACCTAGGCTTCCATAAACTAATATACAACTCATATATTTCAGATGGTGATGTTCAAAATAATACAGTTAAGTCTAAGTTTAAAATATGCCAGCATAATCTTATCTTTTTGTGGCAGCTCACATAGATTAGTATTTGAACTCCACAGGGAAGCTCATTAATTTTTAAAACTCTCTGACCTCAGTACAGTTGAGTGTAAAAATAATTACAAATTAAGAATGAAAGAGCATCGCTTGAATTCTACATGGCCATATGCTCTATGCTGCACAAAACATTGCTAACTATCATCAAGCAGAATTTTTTCCAGATATGACTTTAAACAGCATGATAAATGTCACCAGACAGACATAAAAAGCAGCTCACCCTTTCACCCAGCCCCACTCACACCTCACCTCCAAGGATTCTAGTAACACAAAGCCCCGTGAACACAGGTTTGCAGGCAAGGGGCAGCAGAGACGATACCCTCATGAAAATATTTCCCTTCCGAGACTCGCTCTCAGCCACGGGGAGGCAAAAATACAAGAATCAAGGCAGACAGATTTTCTTACCTAAAACTTGTCAGAAGGGCGGTCCTTTGAGTCCTTGTCATTGTTGTCACCTCCGGTGGCCCCTCTCACCACATCGTGGAAATTGGCTCCACTGTGTTTATTGCTCTGTGCCTCAGTTACAGCTGTGGCACTCATCTGCCTGCATAGAACCTAGGAGGGGAAATGAGAGAGAGAGAGAGAGGGAGAGAGAGAGAGAGGAGAGAGAGAGAGAGAATATGTGTATGTGTGTGTCTCTGTGTGTCAGAGAGAGGGGGAGAGGGAGTGTGTGTGTGTGTGTGTGTGTGTGTGTGAAAGAGAGACAGAGAGAATGAGAGAGAGGAAGAGGGAGAGAGGAGAGAGAGAGAGAGAGAGAGAGAGAGAGAGAGAGTAAAAGGGAGACTGCTGACTTGAGACTAAGAACCTAAAACCTCCGGCCAAGACAAGCCTGAATAAAAATGATCAAAGCCCTGTCCTTCATCAAGGGAATAGACAGATATTTTTTTCTCCTCCACTGAGAAGTGGAGCTGTCATTGGGGATTCTCACCAGGAAAGCGCAGACAGAGGCAGACCTTCTCCAGAGTGTCAGCGCTGCCCAGCAGTCCGTGCAGAATACAGGTACCTATTGTTCCAGAGACAGATATGTAGCCAGCCAGTCAGACTCTGACAGATCTCAGCAAACCAGTGAGCCTGCCTTCAGTTTAACTCCTTATTTACTAGGGCTTTTTGGTCAAATGCAAAGGTCTCCTCATCACCCTGGAGAAATAAATGGAGATAATGCAGATGAGCTCATGGTACGAACTAATCCTGTATCTTTCACAAAGAGGGACTTTTCACTACTATTATTGAAATGCTAAATTTAATGTAAATATCTTATTTTTTTCTGGGAAGAAATAAAGCATTAGCTTACATGGGGAAGACTGAGCAAGTAAAAGAAAACCTTGACATTCAGGATGAACAGCACAGTCAATTTTAAAAGGATGACAGAAATTGTTTTTTTTCTGAAAGCATCTCAGATATAAATATATATACTTCAAAACATGAATGGGGTTCCCTAAACCAAACGGGTCCCAGTCTTTTGCATAGGGGTGTGGCACATTGAATACTTTCCACACAAAAAGCCACCCCCTCCCTGTTTTTCTAGGGGCTGGTGTCATTTTGGTCTCTCTTTCTAGACCCCACCGCTTTCTCAAGCACCCCCAAAACATTTCACTTCCACCAAGCCTCACTGGTGTTTATGGTATGCCTACGGCAGTAAAAACAAAATTAAGGAAGCTCAGAGAAAACTTACTTGTTCTACATTCTCCTGGTGAATCCTGAGATCCAGGGGGTACATTTTGTTCTTTAAATTCTTGGACCTTTCTAAATTACGGTGGGTTCCCAACTTTCATCTTTGCGTATTAATTGAATAATTTTCTTGTGAGGAGTGAAAGAAGGCAAAATGCCTTGCATTTGATTGTTTAGCACTATTAGATGATGGGGAACAGAAAAACAATAGAAAAGGGAAAAAGAAAAAGTAGCTTCTCATTGAGTTAAAAAAGATGGACTTGGACTCCCCCGAAAGACTTGATATGCAAGCACTTTGGCCTTTTTTTTCTAGATCGAACATCAGTTTCATTAATTGTTACCATTTTCCCAAGAAATGCTGCATATTCTGCAATAGTAAGTGTGTCGCTGAGTCTATGAAATGGTTATAAAATTTCTTTGTAAAACCTACACTCAGACATCCCTTTACAAAGCCAGAGGGAAAATACTCAACACAGTCGTGGGAGGTTAACCATGAATGGCTGTTAACGGTAATGAGAAAGGCAGTATATATCTACTCCCTAACCAACATCTTCTAAAAATCTAGGGTATGTTTTATTGTTTTTGAAAACTTAATAAGAAATTTCATCATGACTTTTCAACACTCCGTGAAAAAAAGGACCTAGAAAATACCACTCCCTCCTTTCACACTGTCCCTTGTCCTAAACCCCAGCATTTTGAAGACAGTTCAGGTCATTGCTGATTTAACTAGAACTCTGTCCATTTAAGGTAGGCTCTGGAAACTCTTTTTGAAATTAAAAGTGCTTGAATTGGTGACTTCCGAAAGTCTACCTAGTGTTTTGTTCTCAGGGAGAGCTTCTATTACACCCTGAAGGGAAAGGATGTCAAAAGACTTTACCTGGACAGGGAAAATGAGTACCAGGTTTCTCATTAAACTCATCTTAACCTAAGAGCCAGCAACAAAACAAAGGGATCTCATAGCCTATTTAATTTAAGTGGATAAGCCGATTTTTTTTCAAACCCATTTTCAGGAACATGCATATCTTTGTAAGCCATAGGGTTAACATAATTTATCATGACCTTTTTAATAGCGAAATAGCAGAAGCCCATTCAATGAAAGAAAGTAGAGGACAAAGCTGGATCACAGCAGACATAGCAGTTCCCCGGCAAGGCTCCCCTGGCTGCCTCTAATGCTGCAGTTGGAAAGGGGCATTGAAGCTCCCACTCCTGAGGCTGAGGTGTAAGTACATTTAATTAGAACATTATCAAGGCCCCATTCAGATGTCATTATTTTTTACGGTGCTTTTGCTTTCCTTTCTTTTTTTATTCTTTGATCTTTCTTTCCAACTTCTGTTGTCTTCAAAAAACCAAGCTTGGTGTGCCAAACAGATTTTAAATATTCAGCTCTTAACACGTTTGACTACAGACAGTTGTCACAGTTGGGGTCCATTATTTTTGGAGGCATGTGCAGAGGGTTATCGACATTAATGAGAGTCACGTGCCCATGTAAATAAAACACAGGATACAGTCCTGCTAAGTGTGTGTGTGTGTGTGTATAAATGAGTACTGGCATTGGTGCAAGGTACACGTTTTTGTGTTGTTCCACGAGCAGGGGAAAAGATTGTTTCTTTCTCAATAAAGTTTTTTGGTGGAATCCCTACCAGGATGTTTTTGTCCAAGAACTCCCCTAAAGCCTATTATACAGCCTGAAGTTTATCAGTTACACTTCAGTCCCCAATTTGCCAAATAATTCATGTCAAGCATAAGTCCAACCTAATGTGCCAGATATTTCTTGGAAAAAAAAAAACAACCCACTGTTTCATGGATTGGGTTCTTAGGGGATAAACACATGAGGTTAGGGGCACCACTCATGAACAGTAGCGAGGGGTAGACTAATTCCCCGGGCACACTGCGGAGAATTTATCTCTTTTCATCCACATAGTTTGAAGCAAGAGATGTGAAATTAGGTTTCCCAGAAGCAATGAGAATTACAGAATATTACAGAATAGTCCGATGTTTATAATCTCCCCCCAGGACCTGCTGCAGACACAGCCAGTTACTCATTCACACAATAAACCTCACGCTGATAGAACTTCTAAGAGACTCTCTGGGAACATTGCAGGTAACCCGACTCCAGGAAAGTTAAAAATAGTCTCTCCACCAAATTAAACATTATCTAAGTTCTCCACACAGTTATTAAACACAGAGAAGATCACCTCTGTGCATAATCTATAAATGGCTTGGATTACATATTAAAATTCTAATTAAAAGTTTTTGTGGCATCTCAGTTGGGCCATTTGAGATTAGAGACTAAATTCTGGTTCAGAGTGAAAGCCCATGTGGAAGCGAGGTTTCTGAGGGTTGCAAGTCAGAAACTCGAGGCAGTATTACAATGCAATTCTAATGGACAGAAAATAGTGCAAAACCATGAACTACTTTTGAGACCCTCGTCAGACCGTGCGTATTTTGTGCCAACGAAGAGATTCCCCAGTGACTTAGTCCATAGGACTTCACTTTCCTGAGAGTTGGAGAGAGAGAGACATGAGAGACGAGATTTCTGCTGAGTGTGAGAGGAGAGTATTACCATCATTACGCTCAAAACTGAGATCTTACAAATCTGATCATGCAACGTCACTGATGAGAAAACACATCATGATATATGTAAAGGTTTTTCTGTATTGAGATCCGAAATGCGGTGAGCTGCTTGGGTTTGTATTCAGTCCACGAAGTGAAAACATCACTTCTGACAGCACTGTTCAGAAAAGTCAGTGAAAATTTCATGGAAAATGTTAGGGGCTATTTTACACCATCCAAACACCCACAATATCTAATAGTTTGGTCATTTTATAATTAATAGAAGAAAAATATGTATTTTCCCTAACAATCCCCTCATTGCAGTATTATTTTATACACACACATATACACTTATGTACATACATACTATATATATACATGTACAGTGTATATGTATATATAGTAAATGTATACATATAGTGTATATGTATATGTATGTATATATAGTGTGTGTGTATATATATATATATTTGGTTTCAGAAAAACCCAATGAAATATTTTACTTATCAATGAGTAAGCAATTAGATTTTTTTAGTTAGTGGTATGTTGTCTTTCTTATTCTAGAATAGCTGCTAAAGTCAATTCTGAGAACACGCATACAGAGAATAGAATGCCAATAGTTTGGAGAGTAACAAAGGGAAAGTTTTTGCATTGTTGCATGCGTAAATGAAACAATATGTTTTCCATGTTTCCATAAATGGCTTCTTAAGTGGTCTCAGACTTACAGCACAATGAAAAAAAATTAACATGGAGCTGATTTATGAAAGTTGATATTCAAAGCATTTCATGGACTTTGGGAATCTCCCTGAAGGGAATTAGGCAGAAAAGTTGGTAATGATTTCCCTACATTTACTTTGTACAGCATTTTGAAAATCACAGAATATTCCAGAACATGAATATTTCCTTCAAAAACTACAATTTGAAAGGAAGTTTTGTTAGTAGACGTATATAATCCTGTTCCCCATTCTTTGAGTGAATTAGGACCTACCCGTCCTCTCCAACAGCTGTCTCCAGAGCTACCTGGGGATCGGGAAAGAGGTCTGATATGTACAAAACTCCATCTGAAAGTGCTCTTCTCCCTGCCTTCTGTCATGGGCAGTCTTCCCCATCCAAATCTTTTGATAAAAGTCAGGATAAAGCATGATTTATTAATATAGCAGAGTCATTACAATCCTGAGCTAAAATGTTATTGGAGCTTTCCCTAGCTACTGCTGTTTAAGAAAGTCTTTAAAAACCAATTTAATTTCCTTCCACCCAGTCAAGTTTTCTCCACAGATAATTGGTTTTTATTATATGCACAAAAGCATCAGTGAAGTCAGTATGTATGAGGCATTGAAATATTTTCAAGGGGAAGTATGCTTGTATTTATGTTTATGTGCCCAAACATACACTTCCATTTGACTCTGTACCACTGACCGTTCACACTCTCCTAACGTGAGAGGCCCGGAAATTGTAAAGGCTGCACAAATAGCCAAGTTAGTCTTCAGTAGCAATAGAAGTTCAATAAAGTTAGTATAGTGGTTGTCATGTTCCTTTATTTTAAACAAGTATATTATTGTAAAGCAAAACATTGTCCCTGTTAAATGTGCTGAATTTTTGCAAGCTCACTTCCAGAATACCTGTGTTTTAGTTTCAAAGCCTTAATCATTTCACTGGGGAAAAAAACTCATCTTTTTCCAATCATCATTTACACAACAACCCTTTTAGGATTTATAAAACCTATCTCAGTGTATTATTATCATCAAAAGTGTGTTTGAGATGCTAGAGCAGAATTGCTAATTGTTCATAAGTACCCTGAAACATTAGATTAGCAATGTTTATAATTGTCTAAATACAGCATGACGATATAAATCAATTACCATGCACATCCGTCTTTGACAATTCAATGCATCCAACTGTGGTGAAGTTGCCATAAACTTAAAAAAAAAAATAGAAAGTCACAGCTTTTATTGCCTGAAAATCTAACTAATGAAGTTGTATTCAATTGTAAACACTGCAGAAATAGGTGTAGTAGCAGGAAACTGGTCTACTTACTTGAATATTCATGTTCCTCTGAATTAAGGCTGTTCTTCACTTTGCAGAATTTTGCATTTGAGAATTTTTCAGTGTCGTCCCCTTGACCCTACAGTCCCCTCCTCCACAGGTGAACTACTGTCAAATAGACAGCTCCCTATTTCAACAACCACATACTGTCTTTTAAAAGTCACTTAACTTCTGAGAACTGACGATTTATCCCGAAACTTCTTCGGTGGCACAGGTGTCTGTAGCTGTCTGCTGTCTAATCAGATTCGTCGGAGCTTGTGGAGTGTTGGTGACCTTCATTGAGCTTCTCCTGGGGGTCCAGGGTGCTGAAGTGAGAATGACTTCCCCCTGGTATTTATTTGCTTCCTGATTGAAGGAAGAGGGTTAACATTTTAGGTTTTGTTCTTTTTTTCCCCCCTCGATTCAAAATCAAAGGCAGACATAATTTTCTAAGTTGAATTTAGGTCTGAGATTTGCTTCATTTCTGAGTGAAAAACAAACCAAAATAAAACCCAAAGCAGAACAATGCTGTGTGCCTGATTCCATCAAGTCACAGTGATATAAAAGAAAAAGACAATCAAATGAGAAAAGAAAGGAAACATTCTAAGCAAATTAGTTTCTTCGCTCACTCCCGCACTATCCCCTGAAACCCCCAGCCTCTCTGCAGACCACGTCTTCCTCCTGTTGAATACTAACTCTTTCTGAATAGATCACACTTAATGAAGCTAAGGTCAGGCGGCTTCCAGTTGGCATTTGCAGTGATAACAAATCAGAAATGATAGCATCATACAGATTTATGAATTTTTTACCCCTGCAGACACAAACATCAGACGTTTACTTTATAAAGAGAGCTTTTAGATCCTTCCTGCAGTTTCCATAGTGATTTCATTTTTTCCCTTTTATCACAGATTGGCTGAAGAGCTGCTCCCCTTTGCACGTTAAAAGGCTTGTGCTACCAACTGTCGATGTAGAAGGTGGCTGAGGCAGAGACGCAATATACACTGCCAAAAAGAATTCAAACAGGGGCATGTTGGTGAAAGGTTCCAGAAGAATTTTTTTTTCTTCTGTATCAGCGTGATAGCGCAGGAGAAAATAATTTTGCCTGAATTCTTGTAATTACTTTGAGTTAAATGTAGTTGTGTTGTATGCGGTGTAGCCTACTTATATTAAAACACTCATCATACAAAACATAATCCTTTCATAAAAGGGTTTAATATAGCTTACACTGTTCCAAGTGTCTGGGCTTGTTAAACATAAAAGTTCATTATGAAATCATTTTCACTTCAGTTACTTTAGTTTCGGCTGCAATGTTTATTTCAATGTTTATTCTTCTGTTCTTACGTCTCGGTTGATTCACTTTTATTTTTTTTTCTGTTAGGAAAAACCGTACTGTGTTTTTAAATTAATCCAGACTGTCCACAGTAAGACAGGAAAAGCTCATAGAAGACATCTGTGCATTTCCATCTAGTACTTTATAAAGTTAGGGCTCACTCCTTAATTTACTTCGACACTGTTTTATGTACTTCTCCTTATTAAAATGGAGCATGTGAGTGAATTTTAAATATCATACTGATTTTTCTTTCAACTCTTGTATCATTTAATAATGTTAACACCTGAATAATCCCCATCATAGGTTGCTATCATCCCAAAAGAAATGTCTGTTCTCTAATTCCTTCTTAAACACAAGGTGGGGCAAAAGCAGGTTTCGAGTTGTGAGACATGAAACGTGAAACACAGAGTTTATCCTTGTATTGTTATTTATTAATTATTGTTATTTTCCATACAAATAATGGTAAAACCAGTTATGTTTCTGCCCCTGCCCCTGTATTTTGAATTCTTGTCTTGCTATAGGTGTTTTACAAGTAAACTTTTAGCTCTGAATGTTTTTTTAAAGACTGTGAGGAAAACAACACCACTGCCAATGAGCACTAAGGTTCATGTTCTATTTATATAGTTTAAATCAATGAAATGGCAATTCATATCAAAATAATTGTCATTTTAGAAGAAACATTTCTGGGAAAGTACTTGAGAAATATTATTATATATTTCATATTAAAATCTTTAAATTTCTGTAAGATATAGAGATCTATGGGCTCTACCTTATTCTACATGTATTTTATTCTACCTCATGCTTTACGTCTTAACTCCCAAAGAATATATAGCCTAAATAGACTAGCTATTTCTTTTTTTTATTCAGTGAGAAGAAGATTATGTACCATAATAAGGTTTCTTCTTCCCCTTTTCATCACACTTCCGTCAGAGAAAATAAGCTATAAAGTGGCTTTCGAACGAGAAAAGTATAAATTGACTTAATATGGTGAGAATTCCAAGAGACGGTGAGGTAAGAGACATATAAAAATACACCATTTTAGTTAAGTTCTTTGGAGGTCAAGGAAGAAGGATTCTTTTGATTTACCTTGGCTGATGGCACAGTTAAGTGTAAGAAGACACCAATTAATAATTAACATGGAAATCTCACACCAATTTATAGAATCATACTTCCAAACTTCACAGAGAGAAAAATGGGATTCACTGAAGCACAAGAGATCTTGTCAGTAGCTAAAATTTATGAATTCAGTTATTGAAAACATTCTTATTGAGCATGTCACATACCAGACACTTAGGTATGAGGCGTATCTCCACTATGCACGAAAGGCATTATCCTTGTCTTCATGGAGCTTCTAGTCTGGGGAAAAGACAGGGAAAAAATAAGTAGTAAGCAAATAAAATATATAATTGTGTTAGAGAAGATAATAATGTCTCCGAGAAAAACATCTACAATCTCAGACCTGAAGAACAAATCTGCCAGACACAGGCTGTGTGGGAGAGGTGTTCCAGACACAGCAAGGTCATTCTACGTTTCAAGAGTAACAGAAGGCCAGAGTGAGGGCGGCAGGGTGGGCGAGAATGCTGACAGCTCAGGAGTGGGTGAAAGGGTGTAAACTGTGGCCGGAGGACAATTTATTTCTAAGCATAAGGGAGTATCATTGTAGGGTTTTAAGCCGAGAGGTAATATAATCAATTTTTGCTTTTTAAGATCATCCTGGATGCCATGAGTAAAATAGATTGGACCTAGATAAATGAAGAAACAAAGAAATGAGTTAGGAGATCACTGTAGAGACCTAGCAAAGAGGCGCCAATGGCCTGGAGTGGGAGGCAAAGGCATGTTGCTAAGATGAGAAGAGGAAGGGTTGAATATATGGCGGAAGTAGCATTATCAGGGTGCCGGTGGTGAGTCCCAAGGAGGAGCCTGCATTTTCCTGGTTGGAGTGGGTAATATGGACAGAGAATGCAGAGGAAGGGAAATACTTGACAGGATGACAAAAGCAAGAGTTAAATTCTACACATGGCAGATTTTAAACGTGTATGGACGTCTCAGAGATAGGGTCTGGATTGGGAACAGAAATTAGTGAGTCATCAGTGCATAGATGGTGTTTAAAGACATTTCCTTCTTTTCTAGAAATAAAATCACCTAGGAAAAATCGACACAGAAAGAAAATGAGTGCTAAGCGAGAGATCTGAGCAACGTCAACATTTAAAGGTATGACAAAAAGAGAAATTGAAAAAAACCAAAGAAGTTGCAAAGAAAAAAAGATCAGGGTGCCTCAGACACTGAGGAAAGAGGCTATTTCATAAAGGAGGAAAGGGCGAACTGTGTATAATGTTGCTTAGAATGAAATAAAAACAAAAAAGAGTACATTCCATTAAGTGTTCACGGGTGCCATAATGGAATGTTGGAACTAGAAGTTACACTGAGAGATGATTGGGAGGTAAGAATGTGGAGAGCTCATGTCTAAATGAATCTTTGAGAAGTTTGGCCATGCAAGAAAGTATATGGTACCGCAGCTTTGGGGGTGACATGGAGCCAAGGGAGATACTTATTTATTATTTATTATTTATTTAATATGGAAAATTCTGGAGCATGTTAACAGTGATGAGATTAATTTACTCACAAAGAAGGGTTTATTGGTTGAGGAGAGAGAGAATGAGGAAGAAGTGAACTTTTGGACAAGGGAACAAGGGATGGGATTGGGAGCATCAGTGGGAGGACTGACTTCTTCTAGGAAAGAGACATTTTTAGCCCTGCAACAGGAAAGAAGAAAGAGAAGACTGGTGAAGAAGCGGGAGGTGTGTACTTTGGGTGGTGAGAGAGGAGCGAGTTTTGAGTGACCGAGAGCTTGTATATTCTAAATCAAGTGTGAGTCAAGGTGATCAGCTAAGAACAAGGGGAGAAGAGAGGATGTAGAAGTTTCAAAAGGAAGTATGAAATATGTCACCTTGTGTCAAAAAAATTTATGACTTGTTAAAAGTCATAAATCAGTAAGAAAGGCAGTAAGAAAGGAAGAAAGTCAGTAAGAAAAGTCACTAAGAAAGACTTTATTTGAGAGGGACTACTGAAATAGGGGTTTTCAGTAGGGAAGAGAGATCTGCTTACCTCAGAATCCAACGAGGACAAGTGGGGATTTATAGCCAAGTATCGGGGTGGTGATCAGCGGATGGAAAATTACTAAGAAGAAACATCAACAGTAAGGGGGATTCTGGCTAAATCAACTTGACAGGGTCCTTGCTGAAGGCAAACCAGGGCGATAAGATATTAAGCATGGAGGGATGAGGGATTTGACCAGATATTGAATGTGATCAGATACCAAGGGTGGTGAATTTTCGCTAAACCTACTCAGCAAGGTTCTTCCAAAAACTAGACTAAGTGAGATAAGAAGAGAGTACGAAGTCAGAACTTAGTCTCAAAAGGGCTCTGAGAAAGCCTGTCCTGAGTTTCGTCACAAAGAGTGTCTTTGTCGTTGGTGGAGTAGAAATGTGAGCTTACTGGGTATGTATTAGAAGGATTGTCAGGCAGATTTGAAGTTTATAACCTTGAATTTAAAATGAAACAAAATTCTGGATGCACATTTGAATTTTTTTCCTGATGAATTTAATTGCTTGACTTGAGAAGGTTCCAGCCTGGGGCTTTACCAAGAAAAACAGCAAAGAGAATTACGTAAAGTGAATTGGGACCAATTGCTGGACCATGGTTATATTAATGGATTATGGAATTCTGTCTTGGGAAGGAGGGAGGAGAAGCCTTCCCTCCCTCCTCAGAAATGGTTAAGGTCCATGAACTGGATGTCTTGACAGGGTTGAAGATTGAAAGCAGAATTGCAATGGAAGGGTGGGAGATGGAGGTCCGAAAATGAGATATTTGGAATTAAGATATCAGAGGTAGTATGGTCTCCATCCAGGTTAAAAGTGACGACCATGAGAGTGTGTAACTGAGGCTGAGTGCACAAATAGCCCACGAGCAACAGGGGAGTTATATGAGATCAAGGAACAGGGCTGCCTTCCCGGAACATGATAAGCATTTCCTGAATAAAGGACTCTTGGTAAAGAATAATGTGTTCTATAAACAATGTTCTTAGCAGACACTTTCTGACTGAGTGACATTAGAAAGAGAGGAAAAAAGCCCTGTCTGGTGTGGCTCAATGGGATTGAGTGCTGGTCTGTGAACCAAAGGGTCGACAGTTCATTTCCCAGTCAGGGGACATACCTGGGTTGCAGGTCAAGTCCCCAGTTGGCAGAGTGTGACAGGCAGACACATATGGATGTTTCTCTCCCTCTCTTTCTCCCTCCCTTCTTCTCTCTCTACAAATAAATAAATAAAATCTTTTTTTAAAAGAAAGAGAGGAAAATACCCCAAAATTATAAACAAAAATCTATTTATGCCTAATAGTGAACAGTAGGAAAGAGGTACTTAAGTTCTCAAGTAACAGGAAATGTATATCACAAATAATAAATGTACTTTCCAATAAGTAGATGTCAATGAGCAATATTTGGAAAATGAATTGAAATGGAGCATTCAGTCAAGGAAGAAAGTATTCTACTGAAGTGTTCCTGGTGTTTGATGTGTTAGCAATCGTGATTAGACTATGACAATGAAAAGGTGTACTTTGTTCAAAATCAATATATTTAAAGACAGTGAAAGTAAAACACAGCATAGTCAAAAAGGGGGTGCCAGTAGAGAACTGCATCTACCTGCAGGTGGAAAAGACTCAAATGAGGACAAGAGAGGAAAGGAAGAAAAGAACCATGCCCCTGGGGAGTCCTGCAGACTTCCCCTCTGGAAAACGTGGTTTATAAAATAAATGACGACAGAGGGAAGACGCATGATGGCGATTAACTCCAATGACCTGGACTTCTTCAGAGAGTCTCCTTCCGTTCACAGCAGGACACCCCGAGAATTTTCAGTCAATCCTTACAACATTTTACCTCTCGGAGGATGGGATAAGCAATGACTGGGGCTGATCCCTGAATTTCATACTGACCTGTAAGGAAGCTTTGAATTCTTTAAAAACAAACGTTTTTGAGATGTTATTATGTGTTTTACTGGAAACCAAAAGTGGACCTTAAGAGCCAAGGGTACTGTTTTGGGGAGGGTTAAAATGGGAGCCTAGGAAGAACATCCCTGTTTCCGGTGGTTTGTAGTAGCCACAGGAAGAAAGTGTGTACCATAGGCATGCAGATTTCAGAGTCCTTCAGGGAAATTCAGATGGGAGTCTGCGTGCTGTACACAGAACAGAAGAGCGAAGATGTCTCAAGGATGAGGAGAAATTCTTAGAACCTCAATTCTGGCAAAAAAGAAAATGAAGAAAAATCAAAAAAGTTGAAGAAAGCAGTATTGCTTGACAGTGTACAATTTAAAAGTGCTTAACCAGATAAAGGCATACAGGGATGGGCAAAAGTAGATTTACAGTTGTGAGTATGTGAAATATAGAGTTTTATTCTTATGTTAGTATTTATTAATAATTGTATTATTTATATGTATTACAACTAACTACAAACCTACGTTTTCCCATCCTTGTACATAAAAGAAAAAAAAGCATTTATCCTTAACTAAACTGTTCAATATCACATAATTTATATAGAAGGGGCAGGGTTTAAATCCAAGATGCCAGCCTATAAAATTCACAAATCTCTTACCAGAAACTCCTAGAGTCAGGTAGATTTTAGAATTCAGAAATTTTTGGACTTAGAAATGTAAGACAATGTGTACACTTTTACTTCATAACTTCCCCAGTATAATCTGAGGCAGACATTATGGTAAGTTTATTACTAGTTTTGTAGCAACACATAATAGTTTAATACTAAATGAATAATAAATAAAGATGATAAACTCCATAAGTCAGTGCAGTTTAAGATTTATGCTGCAATGAGTTTTTACTACAATTTTAGAGAAAGGGAAAGAAAGAAAGAAAGAGAGAAAGAAAAGAAAGAAAAGAGAGAAAGAGAGAGAGAGAAAGAGAGAAAGGAATAAAGGAAAGGAAGGAAAGGAAGGAAGGAAGGAAGGAAGGAAGGAAGGAAGGAAGGAAAGAAAGAAAGAAAGCAAGCAGGAGGGAAGGAAGGAAGGAAGGAAGGAAGGAAGGAAGGAAGGAAGGAAGGAAAAAGAAAGCAAGAAAGAAAGAAAAAGAAAGAAAAGAAAGAAAGAAAGAAAGGGAAAGAAAGAGAAAGAAAGACAGAATCTTGGTTTTCTAGTTTTGGAATCATGGATAAAGCATTGTGGATCCATATTCTACATAAACCACAGAGGGATAAAACAGGTGAAATTAAATACATTAAACAACAGTATAGCTGGGGCGCACACCAATCAAAATGGGAGAGATGAAACTAGCATTGGGGTGGAATACTAAAGTCCCCCTGCCAGATAGAGAATTAACATTTTAGTTGTTACATTTTAAGAGAAGTCCAAAGAATACTGGAGATGGGATTGGGGTTGCCAAGGAGACAATAAGTGGAAACACTAGGTGGAAAGGTGACCTTGAAACAACAGCTCTTTTAAACAAATCATAAGAAAGATTTCAAATTAGTACCTTGGAGATAGAATATTACATTGTATCATTTCCATATTGGCTGCGATAAATATATGCACACAGTGCTATAGCAAAGAGAAGGAATATCTAGTACGTGGGAGTGGTTATAGAGGGCAGGAAGGGGGCAGATAATATTTTGTCTTTGCACATACTTTAATAAAAATGATAGCAAACACTGAGATCTTATACATGCAAATAGGATTCTAAATACTTTACATGCATTAACACTTTAATCTTCACATAAACTCTGTAAGGGGGAATACAACTATTATCCCCAGTTCACAGATGAGGAAACTGAGGCACAGAGCAATTTAAAAATGTTTTGAGTGCCAAATGGTCCCTGGGTGTTGGGTCGAGGGTTTGAACTTAGGCAGGGTCTGGCTCCTGAGTCCATGTGCAAAACCACCGTACACACCACACTGTGCACACCAAATGCAGCTTTACGTATCACTTCCTCACACCGCCCCAAGGCTCTGAGATTGGGACCAGGCTTCATTCGTTTCCATGTCCCCTGCACAGTGCCTAGGTCATAGTAGGTGAACAATAAACAGTGTTTGTTATTGCCGCTACTCTATGAATAATGATGGAAAGATTCTGAACAGTTAAGAGAAGTAGAGGAAAGGATTCTAGACCAAGAGCACAGTTGAGCAAAGATAGGAAATCTTTGGCAGCATCTCTTTTTGTGATTCCTTCTTCACTACTAAGGAAAATAATCTTTAAATTGAAAGGGGTAGAAGTAACAGGGATTGCAAACTCAAAACACTTCATGGACCAGCCCAGTAGTGTAACTGTGTGAAAATGCTCGGTTAAAAATGTAGAAAGCTTACTGAGGGCTGGGTGCACTGGAGAGTGGGTGCTCTGTCCAAAGGCATTCAAATTCAGGCTTCCTGAAGGACTAGTTTTGCATCCTTTGACTTAAAGAGATTTAGAGATAATTTTAAAAAGAGCATTTAGGGACTTTGAGAAAGATTGAAGTCAGGAAAATGATGGACAGGGCCATTTTTGGTCCTCTTCCTATAAATAGATGAGTCAGGAAAAATCCAGAACACAGACCATGGGTAAACAGTGTATTCATACCCAAGAATATGGAGGAAAGTTGTATATTTGAGCTTATAAATCAATAAGTCTGATGTCAATTTCTAGGGAACATTCTGGTAGAGATGATGGACTACATAAGTTATGAGTAATTAGCAAAGGCAATGAAAATAATTGGAAACACCCTCAATTCTTTTTAAAAAATGAGTTATCCTAAACAAAAATATAGTTTCTCATTTGGTAAGAACTTTCCAGTGGAGCAGATCATTGTCTTAAGACCTCTTGTGGACAAGATAGAGAACCTGAGATAAATTTATAGCTAAGAAACCTTGTCCTCCATCCTCTGCCCTGGGAAAGTTCTATAAAGAGTATTATGCTGTCCTGGATGGTGTGGCTCAGTGGACCGAGTGCCTGCCTGCAGATCGAAGGATTGCCGGTTCGATTCTCAGCCAGGGGACATGCCTGGGCTGTGTATCAGTTCCCCATCTGGAGGTGTGCGAGAGGCAATGGATGGATGGTTCTCCTGCACATTGATGTCTTTCTCCCTCTCTTACTTCTTTCCCATCTCTCTAAAACTAGATAAATAAATCTTTTAAAAAAAAGAGTATTATGCTGAAGTCAAGGAATCTCACTGACAAGGGGACAATGAGCAGTGGGAGTTTAATCAGAGGACACAACCGTTTTGGTAAAATAACTTGAGATCATATCAATATGTAGAACAATAAGTATATTTGTCCTAGAATAGACAAGAGTGTGGACGGGGGACCACATGGTGTCTTTAAAAGGTTTAAGGTGGTTGTAGGTTCAATCCCCAAGCAGGGCATGTAGAAGAATAAACCAATGAATGCATAAATAAGTGGGACAACAAATTGATGCTTCTCTCTCTCTCTCTCTCCCTTCCTCTCCTTCTCTAAAATCAATCAATAAAAAATTAGTAAACAACAAAAGCCTTAAGATGAGTTATATGAAAGAAGAGTGTAACATGTAAATAAATGTAATATAGATTACCTTATAGGACAATGAGATCCAGATACTGGACCACCATGGCTGTTGGTGAAATATCTTTCTAGTAAGTAAGGCAGACTCAGAATTTAATTCCTTTAGTGAGAGGCTACCTCCAGGTCTATGATTTTATTAATGAGAAAACTGAGAACGGGTGGTGATAGGTGATTTTGTCCATTGTCATATAGTGCTGGAGACAACCTAGGATTCTGAGTCTTCAGTTCAATGGTTTTTCAACAAAACTCTGGTACCTGGAGTCTAATTCAGTTCCTTCTTTATGGTTCTGGCTACTAGATGAAGACAGTGTTAATTATCCCACTAAATTCTACTGCCTTTCCCCAAGGCTGCAGGGTGCTACATAGAAAATGCCAGAATCTACAGGTTTGAAACAATCTTTCAGCTTGAAGTGGCGTATTCTTCAAGTGTCATGTAGCAATTGCCTTCTTTTGAAGAATTTAGTCTGCTTCATAAGGCAGACTGAATTTGACTTGCCAGTATGTACTAAAAATCTGTGATTTTCTGGTTGATAGTCAAATCTATTAAACTGACAGAACTTTCAACCTAATATGCAAATGCTCTCCATCAATACATTCACGAAAGTTTGGTGTGCCAGCAAGCAGCAATTTTCAATCACAAGAGCATGCATGTTCTCTTGTCATTTACAGCAGCAATCACCATAGGGGTCATTTTATAAATACTCAGTGCAAAAACTTTCTCAATACATGTTCCATGTCAGGTAACACTGACATGAAATATGGCGCCTTCCTAAGAGATCTCAAATTGCCTGCCTCTGGAGGATGCAAAGCAAAATTTCACTCAAGCTGACCTGAGTGGCTGTAGTAATTTTAGAAGAAAGGAGAATTGAGATTTATCAGAGAGCTTTTGTATGCCAGGCACTGTTATATCTTCTATGTCTCATAGCAATTTGTGAGGTATTTTATTTATTAAAAGCATATGTATCAGCATACCGACTTACCAAAATTTTTTCTGGTAGCCTATGAAACATGTAGTAATATTTTAATTTTGCAAATAAAGACACCAAAGTTCCAAGTGCAAGTAATGTGCCCAAGGTTTCAGCTACTAAGTGGAGGAGCCAAGACTTGAGCATACATATGCTTATGCCCAAGCTCCATGAGCTCTTTCTGCTGTATAGGGACCATATGGATGAAAAGTGGTACCTCCTATATGATATAGCAATACAAAAATTGAAGTGCTTTTATGTTATTATATGGTGCCTATATATAAAACCCATGTATTTTCAAGATGTGATTTTTTTTTCCTCATTTTGTTTTCAAGCCAAATCAATGAGAAAACCAGTTCTGATGTACAAGTAAGGTTCAAGTCTTTCTCCATGGCCAAGTGTGGTGGGGAATGGACTTGGGGAGCATGGAAACCAGAGTTCTCACCACTTTTCTAGCACCTCGACTCTCCGGGCAGCCATTTCTTCATCTGTAAAATGAGAGGCATTGAACAGATCATTTCTACAGCCCTTTCTATCTCTAATTCTGTAATTCTTAATTTCTTCACTTTCTTCTCTTAAAACTCCAAGTGACTCTGTGTGGGGGCATACCCAGTAGGCACCACAAACTAGAATAAATATGAGAAATTAAAAATCAAAACCCAAGCAAACTGCTCATTAGGTTCCAAAGACAAAGGCCTAAATTACAATACGTTTTAAAAATGTATCTCCCCCTTGCTACCTTGAGCTTTCTGATTTATTATATGATCAAGGGTGAAGTAAGAAATGTGTGGCGAAATTTGATCTGCTTGTAATTTTAATCCAATTACAAGCAGAAAATGCCAAATATATCTTCTAAAAACCTATCATTAGAATCCTTGCTCATTTCTATAAGCTTAACAGTTTAAATCATTTTGATGCAAATTCTAGACTCCTGGGTACCTTTCATATTCAACCAATGTTAGCAGTAAATATGTAAAGCTTTATAAGACCAAAATTCTTCCTCAAAGACCCTTAATTAGATTCCTTTCTCTTTCTTTCTTTCTTTCTTTCTTTCTTTCTTTCTTTCTTTCTTTCTTTCTTTCTTTCTTTCTTTCTTTCTTTCTTTCTTTTCTTTCTTGCTTGCTTTCTCTCTCTCTCTCTCTCTCTCTCTCTCTCTCTCTCTCTCTTTCTCTCTTTGTTTTTCCTTTGCTTTGCTTCATATTTTCTAAAAGATCTATTCTTGTGATGAGATAACACAGATGCCTGAAGTAAAGTTAGCACTCTAAATACTAAGTATAATTACTAATTCTTTCAACAAGTATTTATAACGTGTCTACAATGTCTTACGAACTGTGATAAGCAGGGAAAAAATATTGTGCAAAACCAGCCATGCTCATAGACCTAACAGCCTGTGGAGGAGACAAGAAGATGGCAACGGAAAGGTATAGTATAGATTCTTGAGAAGATATAATAGGGCATCTAAGCAGGGATGCCAGGGAAAGCTTCCTAGACGAGAGGACACTTCGGCTAAGATCTAAAAGATGAGTATTGGTTAAATAGGCAAAAATGAGTTGCAAGTTTCCGTGGGGAGAGGGAAGGGCAGGTGCAAAGGCCCTGGGGTGAGAAAGCACACACCAAGTATGAGGGAGGGAAGTAAAGATTTCCTGCTCTAGAAAACGCAATGTAGAGTCATGATATAAGAGGAAGCTGGAGAGGTAGGTAAGAGCCAAGCCACAGGGAAGTTTGTTTGCTATGATGCAGTGTTTTGATTTTCATTCTAAGAGGAATGGAAAACCATTTAATAGTTTTAAGAATTAGGGTGGGTGGGAGAGGGAATGTGAAAGATCATCTTCTCTGAATTTGTTATTAAAATTTGATATTATTTCTGAGAATTCCTTTCAGGTTTTCCCCCTTATTTTCAATTCACATGATTTAGGAGGAATTTCTTTTTATTAAAGTCTCTTCAATTAGACATGACTCTCCAAACAAAATTAATCATTATGGTGGACTTGTTAACTTCATGCATTGATAATGCTGATCTAACCATGCGCTCATATTATATGGCCATAAGCCTTTTCTGACTAACAGACTCAGAAGCCAGGTAGGGTATCAAACACTGTAATTCTAAGGTACTACATTTCTTCTCCTTTTACTAAGAGAAGAAAAACACAATTGAAAATTGGGTATTTAATCCTCTCAATCTTGGGGACCATTAGTTCCTATTTTTGCTTTTGAAATATGTGCTTTATAAGGCAAAAGCTTGTTTTACTTATTTAAGCATTACTGAAAAGAATCCCCCAAAATGTATTGGTCATTAAAACCGGTTGAAAAAAGGATCAGAATAACTGTTTAGTAAAATGAAAACATTGTCAGTTTGGATTTTGTGAGATGTGGTTATTTCTGATCAAAATGAAAAGATATGGTTCAAATACTTTAAACAAATATTTGAATCAAAACTACAAAAGTAGCAGTATTTCTGGTTTTAATATGGTGATATAATTAGTATTTTCCCAGATGGAAATCCCCCTCCCTCAAAAAAATTAGGTGAATAAGAAATTTAAGCTCTATTGCTGATGAAACTCAATTACAGCTGGAACCTTAAATCAGAAACTGGGTAGCGTGGTTGAGAAGAGAGATGTAGATCATACGGCGTTACATGCGGGAGGATGAAGAAGAGAGGTCCTTCAGCTGCAGAAATCAGGAAGTGCTTTAATATTTTTTCCCAAACTCAAGGTAAAAACCTAAATATTTGCTCTACTATTGTAAGAGTGATCTGTATCAGCTGGAGACAGGCATTTCTAAAGATCTGACCTGGTACTGAAAAGCAAAAGAATCCCAGACAAAGCAGAATAGCAGAGAAAAGATCAATTTTGCAAGAAGCAGCCTGTGGCACTGGGGAGAAAAGATAATTTGCATCCTAAACTACCTGACAGTTGGCTGTCGCTGGTAGCTGGGGAGACTTACAGGCTAAACAAAGTCCTCACCTGGGTCAAAAAGAAAATTCCAACAAAACTAAAGCATGGCCTTGCGTCTACCCTGCCCATACGTAGAATCCACCTGCAAATGGTGGGTTCAGGAAAAAAAATTCTACTTCAAGATGAAGAATCAAAAAGGCACAGGTAAGGAAATTTTATAGAGACACCACAACAAAGTAAGAAAAGGAATAATCACAAATATAATGGTAGAGGAAGAACACTCACCAGAAAAAACTTTTATATGTTTCAATGCAGCAAATGAAAACTTCGATAAATATTTATTGTGAATTAAATACTACTACTAAGAATACTATGGTAATCGCCTCTCTGAAGCAAGAAAACAACCTAGAATATAGGATCCCAGGGAAGAGATGGTTAAGAAACAAGAGATGAAGCATGAGATCCTAGAGGGCTGCAGAAAACGTGAATGAAAAATAAAACCAAAAAATGAAGGGAGATTAGGAGGAGCATAATAGAGTATAGACGCTGCTGAAACACAGTAAGAGATACAAAGAACAGAAACAAGAGAGCAAAATCAAATAGAAGGGTGTGAAGGAAGAAGGGAAGAGAGTTAGAGAGGAAAGAAGAGAGGGAAGGGACAACAGGGAAGGGGAAGGATAGAAAAGAAGGAAGTCCAGAGTAGTTAGAGAGAGGCAAAAAAAAGAAATCCAACATACACAAAATTGGAGTCTCAGGAAAAGGAAACCAAAGTAATCAAATAGATGAAATGTTAAAATACATAAAGAAAAGTCTCTAAAGTAAAAGAATTTAATCTTCCTACTAGAAAGTTACAATTTTCCCAGAAAAAAATGACATAATACTAAAAAGTTATTAGAATACAAAGAATGCTTTGGATCCCAAGGCAAAATGGTAATTTGTAGCAATTAAAATTTAAAAATTAGTTTGTCCTAAACTTCTCCAAAGTACACACAAACTACAAAATCCTAATGAAAAGGTCATGTTACCTTGCAGGGGTTTCCAAACTGCAGCCCACGGGCCCCCTGCAGCTCAGGATGGCTGTGAATGTGGCCCAACACAAAATTGTAAGTTTACTTAGTACATTAAGAGATTATTTTTGTGACTATGTATCACAATGTATTTAATGTGTACCCCAAGACAACTCTTCTTCTTCTTCCAGTGTGGTCCAGAGACGCCAAAAGGTTGGACACCCATTCTACAGCTAGCCAAAATACTATTCAAGTAGAAATAAAATCAACAGTTTAAAATGTTAAAGAATTCAGAGAATTTTCCAGATCAGAACTTCATGAAGAATCTACTAGAAAATAAACTTAAGCAAACTGAAAGATCATTGGGAAAAAATTACAGCAAAAGACCACTAGTGAACATTGACTGTATTTAACTGTAGGATTAGGATTGAAACAATGTGAGAATTGTGTTTACAGAAGAGACTATAATGATATAAACATTGGAAATCAGAAGTTCTATAACTAACAAAAGTTTGGGGAAGATCAGATAAAAGGTGAAAAGTTTAAGCACAGTGTTTTTCTCATGTTTAATAGGTAGAGGTCAAAGAAAATCAGTTAAAACTGACATATCATGAAAAAAGAAATACAAGTTTAATCTGACAAAGATAATAAAGAGATAAGATAATTATCTACAACTGGGTAGTGAGAGAGAAGGGGAGAAGAGGGGGACGAAAAGCATTAAAGTTATTATTGTTACTCCTGGTAGGAAAAACAGATAATGCCAAAAGAAATGGAAAATTAAAAAAAAATATGGCCCGGGCTGCTGTGGCTCAGCGGATTGGGTGCCAGACTGTGAATCAAAGGGTTGCAGGTTCGATTCTCAGGCAAGGCAGATGCCTGCATTGAGGGGGGCACACGAGAGGCAACCACACATTGATGTTTCTCTCCCTCTATTTCTCCCTCCCTTCCCCTCTCTCTAAGAATAACAAATAAAATCTTTTAAAAGAAATTAAAAAAATATTAAAAGCTGTTATAATAATAAACAAGTATAAGTATATACATATATATCTTCAAATTTATTAGATAATATACCAATAAAAATAAACTACCTGGTGAAAGAATTTAAAAGTGATAAAAAGAGAAGCTAAACAAATAAAGTAACAAACCTAATTAAAATCAAACCTATCTAACGTATCATTAAATGCATGGTCTAATCTCATCCATTAAAAGCTGTGTAGGTCGTATCACACAGAGAACTCTATATATGCTATGGAGAAGGCAACGGTAAAGCAAAGAGATGCCAAATGGTTGAGAATAAAAAGATGGGCAAATGTATAGTAAGTAAGTATAAACAAAAACCAGTCAGGGCTGAGGTCTTAATCTCAGACACAGGTTAGTTCAGCACATAAAATATTAACTAAAACAGGTGACAGCACATTGTAATTCCAAAGGGGACAATCCACAAAGAAGTCTTCAAATCAACACCTATTTACCAAATAATATACTAACATTCCTGAAGCAAAAACTACAAGTGACACAATGAGAAACAGCCACAGTACCAGCTGTAGACTTACTTCACTTTAATCCATAACATATCAAAAGCACAAGAAACAAATAGGTACAGTGGCTCTAATGGACACACAGCAAGCCCTATAACCTGAAAACAAGGAATATCTTTATTGTCAGGTATCAAATAAAAAGTCATTAAAAGAAGACATATTTTAGACCCGAAACAAAACGTAAAAATATTCCAACAAGCTCAAAGTGGCACTAAAAATATTACTTGATCCCAATTCAGCATAACAAAACCAGAAAACAAAAATCACCCACAACCCAGGAACTTAAAAGCTCTCCCTCATACAACTCTTATGTCAAAGAGAATATTACTAAATCAGAATGGCAAAATGTCTAAAAACTAACAATAAAAACTGTATGTATAAGAACTGTATGATTCAGGTAAAAACAGCAATCATCACTGAAGTCATTTAAAGATTCATATTAATAAACAAAAATAAATTTAAATAAATGATGTAGTATCCAGTTTATGAAAGCAGAAACAGTTATAAAATAAACATAAAGAATCAGAAGATGGGTAAGTATTAAAGCAAAAGTTAGTAAATTAGAATACAAAATACTATATAGAGATCTAACAAATAAATCCAAAAGATGGCCTTTAAAAATAATGCGACACACCCACATACTGTAAAATAGATAAATGTAATATAACCTAGGAAGGAGGGGACATAAACACAGAAAATGAGAAATAATTACAGATACAGAGGAAATTTAAGTAATCACAGATGACTTTGATCAACAACTTTGCAAATTACTTTGAAAATCTGGTTATATGGGTAATTTTCTAGGAAAGTGCAACTTATTAAAAACTGACTTCAAAAGAGAGAGAGAGAATCTAAACTGATCAATTACTATAGAAGAAGTTTGTTAAATAGCTTCACCTCTCCCCTCCCTGCAAAGATAGGTCCAAGGCTCACTTAGTTCAAAGGAGAAGTTCTAACAAACCTTTAAAAAATAGCTAATTTTCATGCTATTTGAAATTGTTCCAGACCATTGAAAAATGAAGAAAGCTTCCAGTTTTTAAAATGTAGCAATAAAAACCCTGATTCAAAATGCCAAAAAAGAGGTTGCACAGAAAGAAAACTACAAAGTACAATCGGATTTATGAACACATATAAACAAATCCCATATATAATATTATTTTGAAGAACCAGCAAGCTTATTAAAAACAATATACTATGAGCAAATATGGTTAATGTTAGGAACATGAGATTGGTTCTGTATTTGGCAATCTATTATAATCCATTATATTAGTAAAATCTGAGAAGAAAAGTCATAATTATTACCAAACATGCTAAAATCAGTGTAGGATTAAATTAAACATACATTCTTCAGAGGCATTCTTAATACAATAGAAATATGTGAGAAAATATATTAATATAGCCTCCTAGCTCCATCTTTGCCCTCTCTCCTAATAGTCTATTCATTGCAAGTTGACCATAGTGATGGTTTTTAAATGGAAGTAAAATCACATTATTCCTCTGCTGAAGATCCCCTGAAGTTTCTTCATCTCAGGCGGAGGAAACACCAAGTCATCAGAACTGCCACGGGCCATCCTTGACCTGCCATACTGCCTCTAAGTTATCACCTCCTGTCCCTTCCTGGCTTGCTCACAGCTCAATCTATCCTGGCCTCTTTGTTTTTTCTTGGACATGTCAGGTACACTTCAATTTCAGGCCCTTACTTCCTGCCTTTCCTCTGCCTGGGAAATTCTTAGCTCACATAACCATACAGTTCACTTCCTCACTGTCTTCAATTTTTGTTCAAATGTCTTTAGTGAGGCCATTCCTGATCTAAACATTTGCATTCTCACACTCTACCCTCCTTGTTAGCTTTGTTTTTCTCCATAGCATTTATTGTCTTCTCTATTCTATAGAATTTTCTTATTTTCTTCTTCGTTTTACCGTCTGCTCCCATTTGAATGTAAGTTTCGTGAGGTCAGCTATTTTTTCCCAATTCAGTTTCCGTTTTGTTCGCTGATGGCATGGCATACAAAAAACACCAACTGTTACTTTGTTGAACAAGTAAACTGATGGAATATTGTGAAAAAGTCCTGTATGTATAGCTATGTATGGATTTCTAAGATATATTTTGAGTAAAAATATGTAAGATGTAGTAGTTTAAAGTATGCTATGATTTTGTGTAAAAGAAGAAGATAGAGCAAGGCAGGAGAAAGAGGAGGAAGACAATGATGAAGGGAGAGGGTGATAAAATCCCTCTTTATAGGCATAAACTATTTCTAGAAGTCTACACAAGAAACTAAGACTTGATGCCTTTGTAGAGGACAACTAGGTGGGTGAGGAACAGAGATAGGAGGGGGACTGTTCATAATATAACCTTTTGTATCTTTTAAGTAAGACATATGAAAATATTTCAAAAATAAACACATGAATAATGTAAATGACCAAACAAACACAATAGAGATAGTTTAATGCCAATTAAATACACAGACACACACATCACATGCAGATACATATTAGAATGAGTGACATAACATCTTGGTTTTCCAGATTCTGACATAAGAGAAAACTATTCCAAAAGATATTTGTATATTATATAATTTAATATATATTTCAGTATTCCACAGTAGCTTTAATGGACACACAAGTTTTGGATAATTTTGTTTTGGTTTGTTTTATCCTATTTCTCAGCTCAGCTTCCAGTCCCCTTCTCATGGTATACCCTTGACTTTACCTTTGAGGAACCAGCCTTCCCAACTCTTTCACTGTGTGCTTGAGGCTGGGAGACAAAGCGTATGATGCAGGCTAGAGGAATGAGTACACCCCAATACCTTCACCGTAGTTACTGGTTCAGATCTGGACTCCACCAACTGGGCCAAATCAATAAGTCAGAACTTGTACTCGATCTATTGAGGAAGCAGATTCTTGAACCGATCAGGTGATAAAGTAGAAGTAAACAGAGGCCACTATGTGGACCTCAAAATATACTCAAACGCAGCAGAAAATGAATCCTTGGGAAAACATTTGAAACTTAGATCATACTCTGGTTTCATCTGGTTTGATCAAACTTCAGATCAAAATCTGAAAGCAGACAGATCTATTTACTCATGGACTTTTTAGCTCATATTAGCTAATGAATTACCATTTTCCTTTGTGCCAACTTGAGTAAGGTTATATGTCACTCATAACTGAGGAGTCTTGACAGATAATGTAGCCATTATTCTCCTGACCCATAAACGCTAGAATACCAAGTTATTGGGAAACTAGGATCTTGCCCAATGTCCCAATGACAGAGTTGTTGAAACCAAGATTTGAATCAGGATTATGTGGCTCCAAAGCCCTCATTCTTACTTCCTATAATAGCTTGATGCTGAGGTCTCAGATACAAGTGAGGAAAGCCCAAGAGTGAGAATGAAAAAGACAGAGAGAGAGAAAGAGGGAGAGACAGAGGGTGAAGAGATTATATTGTTGGACAACAACATCACACATGAGAAAAAAATCCACAAGTAAAGAGGGAAAACTCTGAACAAAGCCGATGCAACCATTAAATGAAATGTCACACAATGTTTAAACACCTAAAGGCTGTTTCACGCACCCACTAGAACTCTCGCTGCTGAATGAACTTAAACCACCTTTTAGGTTTTTTCTTACAGAAGGTGACTGAAGCCTTTAGTATCAAGAAAAGGGTGAGATTTCATTGACTATTTCTTTCACACTTTTCCCCGGACCCCTGAAGAACAGGAACATAAGAGTCAAATTAATAAAATATAGTTAATAATTTAAGTTATGACTGATTCTTTACAGCCAGTATTTCTTTTGACATTTTCTAAAGGGGAAAGAAAGTGAACAAAAAACTTGCCCCAGGATTCCAAACTGCAGGTGGCATCAAAGAAACTAAAACCAAGAGGAAAGTTCCATTCATCAGCTTCCTGCTGGCCAACGATTCCTTCTACAAGAGCTTGTGGAAGATCACTGTATGACACGGTCATCCATTTTTTCATACTGTTTTCCCCGGTGGCGATAAAATTGATTTTATGAAACATATTCTTAGGGCTTTGTACACTATGAAGAGCTAGACAAATGAAGGTGTAATAGTAACTACTCTCGTTATTAGAAAAATGTGGGTGAGAGCAATGATCCTCAACCAGGGGGGTGATTTTGCCCTTCAGGAGACATTTGGCAATGTCTGGAGTCATTGTTGGTTGTCACAGTTGGGGAGTAAGGGTAGTGGCATGGGCAGCTAGTGGAGAGAGGCTAAGGATGCTGCTAACCATCCTACAAATGCACAGGACAATCTCCCACAACGAAGAATTTCTGGCCCCAAAGTCAGTAGTGCTAAGGTTCAGAATACCAGATTAAGAGGGAGTGCAGTATTTATTAATATTTTGTGCACCCACAGTGATGTGTTTGTGTGTGTATGTGTGTGTCGTGTATGTGGAAGGGTGAAGCACAGGGGCGTTCTTTGTAGAGTGAATTTATTCTCTTCCATTGCCCATGCACCTATGAGGCATCCAGACGTCTGTGGCTGAACCTTGTCCTCATGGGTGTGTCTGAGGTAAGCGTTTTGCCAGTGAAGTCATCATCACCCAATGGCAAGTTCAGGCTGCCCTTGAGGAAGGAACAGCAGATGTTTAAGTGCAAAAGGAAGTTTCAATATTACATATAAAATTAGCTTCAACTCTGAGTCATTCAAACATCGCCAGGTGGGCATTTTGGTTGCTGCAGTTTGGGGTAGCCTCTTGTCTTCATTTTGAGAATGCTAATTAAGCTTTTGTTCGATCCCCAACTTCAGCACCTGTTCATCTGACAAAGACAGAAATGGCTCCCTCTTTAAGCCAACGTTGCTGGGGACTAATTTCCTAAGACTTTCCGTCTCCCCATGCATTATGTCGTCACTCATCACCTTTAATAGGTAACTAATCTTCCAACCATCTGTGGCCATACTTCAACACAACTTGAGAGGCTCTTAGAAAATGCATTTTAAATAAATCATTAGCATAATACATATAATCAAATAGCATGCTTAAAGGAGACAGAAATCCTACATAAAGAGTGAGTTCCCTAGGAAACATTTCAGTTTCTTTTACAACCTGAAAGGTCCTTCCTATGGAAGTGGAGAGTGATGGTGGGAAAACTTGTCACTCTTGCTGTCCCCCACTCTAACTCCTCTAAGGGAGATGGTCATAGCACAGATAAATTAGTGAAGAGTAATTGCTTCCTAATCAAATCTGAATGTTTTGGCATCGTTCTATATTTTAGTGATAAACATAATTCAGACCTACTATTTTTAAAAATCAGCTATGCAGAAAATAAGAGTAAAAATAAAAATCCCTTTTACCTAGTTGTTGTAGTTGTTCCTCTATAGAAGAGACCAGTGTAAAGAGTTTATTGTGGATCCTTTAATATCAAGTTTATATTCTTTTATTCAGCAGGTATTTATTGAGTAGCTACTAAGTATTAGGCACCTGGGGTTATAATGGTGAACAGAAGAGACATGATTTCTGCTTTAAGTACCTTATATTTTAGTGAAAGAAGGGAATAGAGAAAAGCAACAACCTCAGACAAACATATAAATAAGAAATTATAAACTATGATCAGCTCAAGGAATGAAACACACCCACGGCTGGAATAGAGAATGCTGAAAGGGCCTACACCAGGGGAAGGGATCAGAAAACACTCTCAGAGAAATTAAAACTGGGAGGATAAGAAAAGGCAGGGAAGAAGGGAAAGAATGGTTTATCACTTAATATGTAATAGACACTTATCCATGTTATTTCATAAATATTTATTAACTTTAATTGTATTTTCCACTACCAATTAACTTCCATATATCCCCCTCCTCCCTACAATTACCGCACTGTTGTCCAGGTCCATGAGTCCCTCCTCCTTTTTGCTCAATCCCTCCATCCCAAATTCCCCCATCCAATAGCTGTCAGCCTGCTCTTTATCTATGAGTCTGTTTCTATTTTGCTTATTAGTTCAGTTTGTTCATTAGATTCCACATATGAGTGAAATCATATGGTATTTGCCTTTCTCTGACTGGCTTATTTCACTTAGCACAATGTTCTCCAGGTCCACCCATGTTGTCGCAAAGGGTAAAATTTTCTTCTTTTTTTATGTCTGAGTAGTATTCCATTGTGTAAATGTCCTATAGTTGTTTTATCCACTCATCTACTGACGGGCATGGGCAGCTTCTATATCTTGGTGGTTATAAATAATGCTGCAATGAACATAAGGGTGCTTCTGTTCTTTCAGATTGGTGTTTTGGGTTCCTTCGGATATATTCCCAGAAGTGGGATCGCTGGGTCAAAAGGCAGATTCATTTTTAATTTTTTAAAGTATCTCCATACTGCTTTCCACAGTGGTTGCGCCAGTTTTGCATTCCCACCAATCGTGCAGAAGGGTTCCCCTTTCTCCACATCCTTGCCAGCACTTGTTGTTTGTGG